>NC_049904.1:15531690-15864190 GCF_001411555.2 Juglans regia | reverse complement strand
GCATATATTCCATGCACGTTACGCCACATCACCACTATGGCATACCCGCATATGATGTGTCACTCCACTACATGGAATACACTCCGCGTATACTCCATACACGTTACGACACATCACCACTATGGCATACTCGTCGTATGGTGCGTCACTCCTTCACATGGAATACACTCCGCGTATACTCCATGCACGTTACGACACATCACCACTATGGCATACCCACCATATGGTGCGTCACTCCATCACATGGAATACACTCTGCGTATATTCCATACACTTACGACACATCACCACTACGGCATACCCGCCGTATGGTGCGTCGCTCTATCACATGGAATACACCTCGCGCGTACTCCCTTCATACACACTACGACACATCACCATTATGGCATACCCGCCATATGATGCGTCACTCCACTACATGGAATACACTTTGCATATACTCCATGCACGTTACGCCACATCACCATTATGACATACACACCACATGGTGCATCTCACCACCACATAGAGTACATTCCACATGTACTCCCCACATATACAATACGCCCCATCACCATTATGGCTTACTCGCCATATGGTGCATCACCCCGTGATACGGAGTACATTCCACATGTACTCTCTTCATATACCATACCTCACACAGAGTACACTCAGCGTGAACTCTTTCCGTTCCACACTATGTCAGGAGGGTATATTTTACATATACTCTCCTTGTCACACATTACGCCACACACAAAGTACACCCAGTGTGTACTATTCTTATTCCACATGCCACATCACCATTATGGCATATCCGCCACATGGTGCATTACTCCACCATACGGAGCACATTCCACATGTACTCTCTTCACATATACACTATGCCACATACACACAGAGTACACTCAGCGTGTACTCTTCCCATTCGACTCAATGACACGCCATCCATACAACACATGCCCCACCATTACATTGCATCGCACAACCACGCCATAATTACAGCACAAACTCCACAATTGCATTACACGGCACAATACACCTCCATACAACACAGACAAGCCCAACACTTCACTACACAGGATGCCCAACACTTCGTTACACAGCATTACATCACAATTCCACAACTCCATTAATACATCAGCACAGTCCACAGCCTAGTCAACTAATCAATATCTAACATAATTAACAAGAGATAAAGGGTTATACTATCGACGGGATAACCCGTGCATTGCTCGTTGACCGTCATAGCCGATGATGTTGGAAGAGTCATACGTGGCGGCTAACTCAAGTACGGTGACTGTTTAGGCGTTTAGATAGCTAGTGTGGTCTTGGAATAGCTCGTGATTGCCTTGTGATGATGGCAAGGAGCATAACACGACGGATCTAGCCATGTGCAGTGGCGGTCAATCACACGCAGTGACTGTCCATCACGTGCAGTGGTTACCCACCACATAAAGTGGTGGTTTGGACCTAGGGCTTGGCTAAGGGAGGTGCGGTGGATCTCGTGGTGGCGTCGGGATGGCGCCACAGTGGCTCACGGTGGCGGATCTGGCCAAACCGCGGAGGAGAAGCCTGTGGGAGATTGAGAGAGAGTGTGCTCTCGTGGGTGGCAGATCAAGGCCAAGGGAGGTTGGGTTGGCTTGGTGGCGGCCTGAGGAGGCTGGACGTGGCGGTTACCAGCCGTGGGTGGCGGTGCATGGTGGTGCATGGCGTGTAACCTGTGCGTGAGAGAGGGAGAAGCTGTGAGGTGGAGGAAGGGGCTTCTGGCCATGGGTCACGTGGAGGAGCTCGGGGAGGAGCCATGGTGTCGTTAGGTGGCCGCAGGTGATGTGCACGGCGGAGCTAGGGGCCGCGCACGGTGAAGCCGTGCGTGGGTCTCCTTATGCGTGTGTGTGTGCGACGGAGGGAAGGTGGCTGCATGGGAGAGGCCAAGCTCGCTGGGGAGTGGTGGCCGATGGTAGAGAAAGCTGCCGAGGGAGTGGTGGCGTTGGAGGGCGGCGCACGGTGGCGCTACGTGCACTAAGCCCATACGGGCTGTACATGGCCAGCGGAGAGAGATAGGGAGCGTAGGAGAGAAAGGCTGGTATGGTTGAGCTCGCCGAAGGGAGAGGAGGCCATTGGTGCTGGCGGTGAGAGCTGGCGGTGCACGGCAGCGCCGGGCTGAGGCCTTAAGCCGTTCCAGCGTGGGTGGAACTGTGTACAGCGTACGCTTGAGAGAGGGTGGAGAGAGGGGGAGCTGAGGGAAATGAGGGGGAAAGAGAGGGGGTCTGGGTACTTAACCCAGTCCCTTCGTCTGGGGATCTACACAGCGATCTAACGACGAGGAATTAAAACACTGATTTGAAGATGAGTAAACTATTAACTTAATTAAAAGCGCTTAGAGGAATTAAGGTAGAATATTATTTTAAACTAACTTTTGTTTATAAAATAATATTCTTCATCATTAATAAAATGATGAAGTCTCACTTAACATATTTAAAAGGGTTAAGCCATTTAATTAATTAAAGTTCTCAACATAATTTAAATCTCATAATATTTTAAATAACTGGAATCATTTTAATAATTAGTATTAAAATGGTCTCCGACAATTATAATATTTTGGAGCTCTTCAAAATATTATAATTATCTCATTTAAAAGCAAGTTTAACTCAACGGTACTGGAAATACCTCATATAATTATTTCCAGTACATTTAAAACACTGGACGTACTTTAGAAGTCACCTAATATCTTAAGAGACACGCCATTGTGATTCGGTATGCATGACGAGACTCGCAGTCGCTAGTGCGAAGGGCAGATGATCACATAATCTCTGCCTTCGGGATTTGCTTACGTCATAAAGATGGAACATACGTCAAAAAGAGAGAAGCGTACGTAAGAAGAAGGAGCTGGGTATTATACTACATGTCCTAGGAACATACTTCGCTAGAAATCACCCGCGTGGCACGAAACTCTGGCTACAAAACCCTTATTGGGCACCGTTCGAGCATCTTAAATCTATCTTTATCATTGCCAAAGCAATGCTGCCCGTGAGCCTTGCTTGTGCGCCTCAAGCCTTCACCACGCTCTAGCAAAATGACTAAGGTTTGCAAATCTCAAATTTGTGGTTTGGATTATCTACACTAACCTGTTTGACTTGTTAGAGCAGTTGAGCCTTGCCTCTCACAATAGTTGCACGGTTGAGCTCCGTCTCCCACCAAAACATTGCGGTCGAGCCTCACCTCCAACCACAGCAGTGCGGTCAGGCCTCACCTCCAGCTACTGCAATGCAGTTGGGCACCACCTCCAGCCACTGCAATGCGATTAAGCCCTACCTCCCGCAATAGCTATGTGGTCGAGCATCTCCTTCATCAAAGTCGAGTCCCTTGACTCGCAACGAATAACAGTCGATAACATAACTGCTTCGACCCTCGCCCTCAAAGCTAACAATCCCTTGACTACTTCAACCCTTGTCCTTAAAACTGAGTCTGTTGACTCGCGACAGACAACAGTCGATGATAATCCCTTGACTGCTTGGACCTTCGCCCACAAAGTTGAATCCATTGACTCGTGGTGAACAATGGTCGATGACAATCCCTTGACTGCTTCAACCCTTGCCCTCAAAACTGAGTTAGTTGACTCACGATGAACAACAATCGATGACAATCCCTTGACTGCTTTGACCCTCGCTCTCAAAACTGAGTTTGTTGACTGAACAATGGTCGATGACAATCCCTTGACTGCTTGGACCTTCTCTTGCAAAATCGAGTCCATTGATTCACGGTGAACAACAGTCGATGACAATCCCTTGACTGCTTCAACCCTCACTCTCAAAGTAGAGTCCCTTAACTCACGGCGAACAATGGTTGATGACAGACCCTTGACTGCTTTCACCCTCACTCACAAAGCCAAGTCTCTTGACTCGTGTTGAACTACGAGCGATGAAAATCCCTTGACTCCTCCACCCTCGCCCTCTAAGTTGAGTCCCTTGATTCCCACGAGCTACGGGCGATAACTGTCCTTTGACTACTTCAACCCTTGCCCACAAAATCGAGTGCCCTTGCACTAGTGCCACAACCGCCATCAGAGGGTTATCTCCAAAAATGAGCCCTCGAGCTCCGCCACCAACTTATGTGGGTTAACTTCAGGAAGGAGTCGACGAGCTCGACAACTACCTAAGATGGACCTAGGGGTTGACAGGCTCCATGACCATTTAATGCAGGTTACAACAAATGAACTCTAACATTAATACCAACATAAAATTGCATCAAGGAACAAAAACAATCATGGAAATATGCACTCTTCACCGACAATAAACAGTCACGTACAACCTATCCAGCAAACATTCATAAAAGCAACCTTTGCAGAGGCCCATTCTCGAATGCCCTTACTACCAATTTTGCAAGTTTTCTTGAGCTCCATGCACAAAGATCTTTACTGCATTGCACAAACAACAGAAAACCAGAGACCGGTTCCCAAAATTTATTTTTCTACAATTTTCTACATAGTATCTCTAT
Organism: Juglans regia; assembly: GCF_001411555.2. NCBI lineage: Eukaryota > Viridiplantae > Streptophyta > Magnoliopsida > Fagales > Juglandaceae > Juglans > Juglans regia. The sequence continues at coordinate 15,859,717 of NC_049904.1, read as the reverse complement.
TGTGGCTTGACTTGAAGATTCTCAAGGCCTTCTTGCTAAGCAAATCGACCTTAAGAATCATGAGTACCCATTGGGGGTACATGTACCATGCCCAAGATGCACCACGCCCAGTCCACCACAAAGCTCCATTAAAAAGCAAAAGGGTTAAGTCAAGGCAAAAGCTGAGGGAGGAAGGAAGGTCAACCACGCAAAGAGTAAGGTGACATAAAGCTGTCATTTCTCACCAATCCCAAGGGCCTCAATAAAAGGGCACTTGATTGGATCAAAGAAGAAGGTTCGTCTTCTACCCAGAAACGCAGGATGCCATTCTTTTTTTCTTCTCGAGGCTCCAGGGGTCTCCGACCTCCAATGTACAAAGAGATATGAGAGACCATGAGAGACTATAAAATACTAATATCATAATGGATTTATCCCTCCAAACGACCTATGGACGTAGGCCCTGGCCGAACCACGTAAACTCGTGTGTCTTATTCTCTATTCATATTGTGATGCCCCCAGTCACTGCTTGGGATGGAACAAAGATTTGGAGCGTCGGGACATACAACACAAGGTTATATATCTCGTTTATGACAGTTAATATGCAATGTATCCTAGTATGCAGCTAGCAATATGCAATAATTGCAAAGGAAATAATGGTGATAAAAATATTTGATGCCAGAATGGACTAAACATCTCAATGATTAATAAACCATAAATAGGCACTTCCTCACTTAAAAGGTCCATATAAGTTCAACATAATGTTGGAGATAGAATCTCCATAATATAGAACTAGATAGTCAGATTAACTCTTGCATCCACTCTACAGTATATAGAGTCAAAGCGATGAATGTCAATATCAAGTCCAGCCTCTTCTCTAGATCGAGCTCATCTTCAACCATCTGAAGCCAGCAGTTCATACTGCTCATTGTAAGTTGGTTCTGACACAACTTCTACCATTCCAGGGAATGGTAATGGGTCCATAGGGTGAGATTTACTTGAAATCTCAGCAAGTTAAACAACCAACTTGCATAGAGATAAGATATGCATGATTAATGATATACATGAAATGCATACAGAAAGTTATGCAGAAAAGGCCATATTTGTCTCCCATTCAAATTTCTCAGCATTTTTCCAGAAAAATTTTGATGCACCTTTTCTTACAGATAACATTTTCACTTCATTTTTTAAAAAACATAACTTTTTATCATTATTAAAGCCATCATTAACAATAACATAACGTATGGTATCGTCACAGCTCCCCTATATGCACTATGAGTACCTGTGGGTGACTGTAGTACAACTCATGTTGAAACTACGTTGTCTATAGACTCGTTACCCAATGTATTGGTACCATAACTTTTCATCATAACATGTCATCATAACTTATCATCATAACATATGCATCCACTAACATTAGGTGCCATAAATGACTTCGCTTCGACATTCTTTAAAAAGAATCCATTCGAAACCCATTGACGTTTCTTTATCAACTCAGGACTTACCATTCCATTCTTACTCACTCTAGAGTGGACATAGGAGTTCCACTAGCACAATCCCCCATCCTAGCCTTTGGAGTTGTGACAAAATTTATTTTCATGTAATACTTGAAAAATGTATTTCATGATATATGCACATATTGTAAGCTTCATGAGAAATGACATTTTTAAATGCAGTATACTAAAATGGTGAGAATTTTCACATGTCATGTAAGAATGTAATCAAAATGCTCAATGATGTATCATATGATTTTCATGCATAAAATAAATTTATAAAATGAATGTGGCGCTTATGCAAAAATCATAAATAAATTATCTAAGAGCAAGTTAGAAGCTAACTTACAAACTTTTTGGTGTTTATGAAATTGGTGCAGCTGTAATAAAAGTTATTCTAAATTAGGAATTGCATATCTAAAGAAGATGTTCATAGTCAAGTGGTTCAGCCAATATTTATGAAATTGCCCCTACAATTTTTCAAATTTGCCACTAAGGCCCTAAACTTTCACTATTTGTAAATTGGTCCCACAATTCACCAAATTTCACAAACATCATATTTTCCATGTTCTAAATCCATATATGACTTTAGAATTTCAAGAATCAAACAAGTACCATGTCAAAACCATCCAACCCGTGGCATGCAATGTGGTGACCATTTTTGTGATTTTAGGCCTATAGCTTTTATTTATGTGATCAAATTCCATGAAATATAAATCCATAAATTTGACCTTGGAACATGTTTATAACTTAGATAAATGTCACACAAGTTCATCCCAACACTTAGGGATTGAATTACATCAAATCTTTCAAGAACCTCCAAACCGTGTGTATGCATAATGTTTCTAACTTCGCTTTGTCAATACAAGTTTTAAAGCCTAAATGAATCATGCATTTCAATGCCTAACATGATGGTAATTGGTTTCTAAAGGTTCATAACACCATCTTTGGTAAAATAAATCATGATATGCCAAGATCATTCTCATACAAGTGCAAGCCGAATGCTTATGATCAACACAAGATATTGGCTTATATACCTATCATGACATGCATTTTTCCTCAACTTTAAACATTCAATCAAATATTCAAGGTGTTAACTGCACTTAAGGTAACATATCAAAACATGTCATGACTAAAATTTCATATCAAAATAATATATATATTCAAAACTTCAAATCTAGCCAAAATGCATCACTTGAGTAAAACCTTTTTATAACTCACTCAAATCCCCATTCTCATGCCATAATTCAATGCCTAATATGTCAATCTAACACCCAAAAAAATATAAGGCAATATTACTTACAAAAATCGTGACCCTTGAGCTCTCAAAATTCAACTCACTTCAAGAACCTCACTCAAGCTATTCGGTTTCAACCCTTTCTCACACTTTAAGTGTTTTGCTCTCAAGAACACTAGAGGAAAGCTAGAGAGAGTTGTGTGAAGAAGTGAGAGGTGAAGGGAGGTATTTATAAGACTCCATGGAGGAGTGAGGGGCTGGACTTGGCTGAAGGGTGTGGGAGTTGATTGGTGGAGGTGGGCGGTGGAGTATTGAGTGCAAAAATCTAATTGTGTCATGGCTTGATTAGCTGAATAATGACCTAAATCATCATGATTAAACCTTGGTAAAGTGTTAGAAGAAGACCATAGGTGCAGTCGGCTGCATTGGTGAAGAAATCAAAACAAAAATACACAAAGAGGCAAGGCCATAGCCGACAGTTTTGATCTCCAAAACTGTCCAGATTTTGATTCCTTTCTTGTTCCTTTTTCTTAGTCTAATTTGAGGGCATTATTACCTCTATTTTATGACTTCTATAGGTGAGTGAAAGAGGCATGAGTGGCTGCCAAATGATCATGTTTGAGCAGAAAATGAAAGGGATGAAGTGGGTGGTGGTTTAGCCGAGTAGTTCAAGTGTGCCACTCCATTTGCCAATCAGTTTGGCTGCCTTAGGGAGATAACTGGACAAGCTTGAACTTGAGTGTTTTGAATCATTTCCTCTGGAATAAATGACAAAGGTGTTGGCATGTGGAGGTGAGGCAAATAAGTGAAGAAATTCCTTGAAGATGGAGGTCCAATCGGTTTAGTCAAGACCTCAAGTACCTAGGTGAATAGTTGGTGTTTTGGTTTTGTTTCTTGGAATTGTTTTGCACACTTGGTAGGTCTGATTCTTAGGTGACATCACGAGGATTAAAAGGGTATAAATCCTCTTGAAAATTGGTTGAGGAGGCATTGGTTTTGGGTGGTTTGATGAAGGGTCACTCGGTTTGCTTCGAGTGTGCCAATTGGTGGGTTTAGATTTTACTTCAAGTGACATGAGTTGGGTTAATTCTAACTTTCAAGGGTTGTCTAAGAGTGATGCAAAACAAGTGTAAGAGACAAAAATTTTAGATCTTCGATCATGAAGAAAATGTTTTCAAGAAACTATGCAAATTATGATGCTTGAGTTACAATTCATGGGTGAGATGAATAGTCATCTTAACTCAAGTTAAAATCTTTACCAAGGTTGAAGGGCAATCCTAGGGGCATGTGGTTGGAGCTTGGGTAAGATGGAAACTAATGGTATGGTGAATGTGGCTCCCGTTTGAAAGGGTGAAATACAATACAAGGCTTGGGCTTCAAGTGCTAGGCATTTATTGGGCCATACGAACAAGCCTTTGCTATAAGCCTAGATGTGGACTTATCCCTGAGATTTATGTCCAGATTTATTGGGTCTATACTTGGCCTCAATAGCCCACTAGGTTGGGTCCCAAAAGTCTTTCTTCAATTGGGCCAAAAGCCTTGATTCTTACTAAGTTAGGCACAATAACCTTATGCTTACTATGTTATATCTAAAGCCTAATAAATTAGGCCCATAGTCTTGTGTCCAACAAGTTGGGCTTAACTCAGGTATCTCTCCTTAGCTCTCATACCCAAAAAGCTTGGGTCCTTATTAAATCAATATCTTGGGCCTTCCCAAATCCAACTAGTATTTAACCTAGATTACTTTGCCCACTGATGTGGCAAACCTCCAATATGTCATGTGTCATTCTCTTATTGGCCTCTTGGCTTCTTATCCTGAAAATTAATAAAGTACTAAAATCTAAATATACTAACTATGTTGACAATATAAACTTCTTTGCCAACTCAAACTCCTAAAATTTAATCTTTTCTCAAATAATCCAACTCCTAATTAACAAGGGTCATGGATTCTAAGGTCAAGACCTAAGGAGTTTCTAAGTGGAGTGTTATATATATATATATATATAAAATCTATTTACTACTATAGATGTACGTACAAGCATTGTACCGAATGCCCAAACCACCACCATGGGCTGCAGACCGCTTTGTTGAGGTCCAAATCGCATCCATGGTCCGAGTATGACTCTTTCTTCCTTTTCGGACTGTTGGGCAATTTTATGCATTACTATAGGGTCTGAAATTTTTTTTGAACTACATCGAAACAATAGATTGTAGTGCTTCTTTCTTTGTTGTGATTTGAAATCACAATTCGAATATTCCATCAATTGGATTGGAAAGTGGAAACCAGTTTTTTTAGCTTTATCCACCTTAACCCAATATAAAATCCAACTTGTTGGATTTTGGACCCATTTTTATGTTTTATGTCTATACTACATCTATTATATTGAGATTATTGTTGGGGTTGCTTATCCCATCCTTTCATATTCTTATTTTTAATTAAATTGGAACATTGATTAAAAAATAAATAATATTTTATGATGTGGTTTGTTGGATTGTACAATTTTGTTTTTGTAAAACAAATTTAGTGTACCATTTCAAACCACTAACGTGGTAGGCGCATCATCTGACATGCTAATACCTCAGAGAATAATTAAAATTTAAATAAAACAAAATACAAACAAAAGAAGAATGGGATTTCTCTAAATATTCTTTTTTGTTGATCAACAAATTAAGAAAGAACGAGAGAGAATAAATATAGGCTTAAATGATTTATTTTAAAAGTGGTTCTTTACTTAAATTCATAGGAATTTTCTAAAAAAATTCACTTTTCTTGTAGACCCACAAGATAGGTGATGGTTGAACCATTGTCCACTCCATGGTTGAGACTTCCACTTCCCATTGTTTTCTTGTACTTTCCATGATTGAATTCTAGCTTGGAAGGAATAACAGAAAAATAGACAATTCAAAACTAATGTAGAAAGAAGCTGGCTATGAGAAGGCAATTAATAGTGTAGATGATAACTGTGTACAGAAGGTTAAAGGCTTTGGAATCCACATATCTCCCCAAATCTTGATACCATTCCCCACTATACAAATAAGTGCATTTTTCAGCAAATCCAAGGATCCTTATAGACTCCTCCATATAATAGAGGACCCCAAGCCTAATTTAGCTTTAAGAAGGTCGTTGTACTTGAAGTATTTCTCCTTTAACACCTTTGTTGCCAGGGAATTGGCATTTGTCATAATTCTCCAGTATTGCTTAGCAAGTATAGCCTTGTTAAAGCTCTCAATGTTTCTGAAGCCCAACCCTCCATTGTTTTTTGGCTCCCCAAACTTGCACTAGCTTTTCCATTGTTTTTTTTCTCATTCTGATTGTGACCCAACCAGAGCTGAGGCATCATTGCTGAAATCTCTTTGCATAGCCTATGTGGTAGTTTGAAAACACTCATATGATAGTTGGGAATGAATTGTATGATTTCCTTTAGGAGGATTTCCTTACAAGAAGGGGATAAAAACTGGTTCTTCCAATTTTCTGTCACACATTTTCCTTTATACTCCTAAAAGTATTATATTTAGATCTACCCACCATAGTAGGCAACCCCAAATATTTTTCATAACAACTATTAACTCTTGCACCCATCTTCCTTTGTATTAGCTTTTTCTTAGATTCCTTTGTATTTAAGCTAAAGAAAATTGAGGTTTTTGGTTTATTGAGACTCTGTCCAGATGCTTGTTCATACTTCTCAAGTATATTGTTGATCCTCTTCAATATACTTGAGAAGTATCAACAATATGGGCTTGGTGAATATTGTTGTTAAATTAGTCTTTAATTGTGAATTGGTTGGAGAAAGGTAGCTGCCAGGTTTGGAACTTGGAGGATTTTTTAGAGGAAATAATCTTGCTCACTCAAGGCCTTAATATTCAATTTAGCATGTGTTTAGAGAGGGAAACAAAGCTATGGATTGGCTCGCTAAAGGTGGTAGTGTTGGGATTACGCAGGAGTATATGTTGAATCACATCCCAAGGGAGCTCAAAGGGATATTATGCTTGGATAAATGCGGTTTACCATGCATAAGAAGGAGGTAAGAGGTGGTCAATTGGGTCTTAAAAGTGGATTTACGTTAACGTTGTCTCTCACGTTGGAGTTACGCTCTAGCTACATTGGTTTACGTTGGTCTACATTTGGCTTTGGTCTACGCTGGTTTAAGTTGGTTTGGCTTTCGTTCACGTTGGTTCTGGCAAAGTTCATGTTTGGTTTACGTTTTGGCTTTTGATCATGTTTTGGTTTGTTCGTTATTCATTTTATAGATATAGTTAATAAATGTCCTGGTTGTTTTAGTTTGGGTTTTGGTTTTTCCTTGTTTTGGTCATTGATTCATGGGCTGGTTTGCTTTGATTATATGTAATCTTGTGGATCTTGGATGTTGCAATGGTATTCCTCCGCCATAAGTGAGGCTTTTTCTAATAAAAATGGGTTGGGATCACTCTTGGACATATGATCTCGTCTCTTTGAAAAATAAATATTGTTGATCCTCTTCCATTCATCCAAACTAGTCCTCCCAAACAAAACACAATCATCTACAAACAAAAGGTGAGTAAGTTTGGTCTCTCCCCTAGACACTATCACACTCCTTATCTCCCCTTGTTCTCGGTGTAATTAATAAGGGTACTAAGACTTTCAGCACACAATAAAAATAATTAAGGAGACAAATGACCTCCTTTTTCTTAGACCCCTCAAAGGTTTGATAACACCACCAAGTTGCCCATTGACTAGGACAAAGTATGAGATAGTTGTAATACATTCCATTATAAACATCACTACCTCTAAGCAAGGCCACTCCTTTCTATCGTATGCCCTTGACATATCTAATTTGATAGCCATGCTCTCAGTTTTACCTCTTTTCCGTATTTTCATGGAGTGAATGGCCTCGTACACTACCATAATGGTTTAAAAAATGAGTCTCACAAGAATGAAAGCACTATGGTTACTAGATGTGAAAGTATCAAGCACATACATCAGCCTGTTTGCTAAGATTTTTGTAATGACTTTATGTAGGCTGATAGGCTTGTACTCACTTACTAGATGTGGGCCCTTAGACTTGGGAATCAGAGCAATATAAGTGAAATTTAGGTACAAATCCTTCTCCCACCTCTTAAGAATTTTAGAGCAGTAGTACATACCTCCCCTCCTACTATGCTTCAAAAGTTTTGGTAGAAACAGGCCCCATAACCATTAGGCCCTGGTGATTTCAGAGGGCCTATTCGATGCACTGTTTCCCCTACTTCTTCCCTAGTGAACTTCCTTTGAAGCTTCTTATTCATCTCCATTGTCACTCGAGCTTCCATAGATTGCAAACAAGTTGTAATCACCTCTTCAGTGGGCATTGTAGATGTAAAAACATCTTCATAATGTTCCTTGAAAGCATCTTCAATATCACCTGGTTCAACCCTTACCTTCGAGTGAGAGTCAGTGACAGACTTATGGGAGGTTTGGATAGTAAGTTGAGATGAGATGAGATGAAATGAAATGAGATGAAAGTTGAATAAAATATTGTTAGAATATTATTTTTATTTTAGAATTTGAAAAAGCTGAATTATTTATTGTATGTTGTGTGGGAGTTTGAGAAAGTTGTAATGATTACATGAGATGAGATGAGTTGGGATGCTCCTTTAATCCAAGCAAGGCCTTAATCTAGTTCTTTCTTCTTATCTGGGAGGCATAGGCATGGACGAATCTTGTGTTCTTGTTCCTACAGCAGTCCCACTTCACTCTTAAGCTGTTTAATCTCCTTAGTGTTATGGGACCTTCTTCTTCTTGTAATTCTTTAATTCTTTCAGATTTTCTACTTACTCTTTTACACTGTCCTTTGCAATCTTCTTACTCCACCTGAAAGAGCCCCACTGCAAGCTTTCAATAAACTTTGGACCCTCATTATAAGGTCAGGCATTGGAACCCCCCTTGACCACTCCGCTTAAACCAACTGTTCTCATCCTTTTGCTTTTATCCAGCTGGCTTCAAACCTAAAAAGGAGTTGTGTCTTTCTTGTCTTATTTGGAATCGCAAACATGGATAACAATAGAGGTTTATGATCAGAACATCTTGTTGTCAACCCCTCCACCAAGCCTCCTTAAAAGCAGAGAACCTATGAGCATTTGCAACTGCCCTTTCTAATCTCTCTTTAGTAAAGGTGTTATCCGAGTGCTTGTTAGTCCATGTATATCTGTCCCATTTACATCCCAAGTCAAACAAGCAAATCTCTTCCAAAACACCCTTGAACTGCTCCATTTGCCTCTCCTCCCTTTATCTACCTCCTTGTTTCTTTGACAGGGAGATGATCTCTTTAAAATGCCCTAGTGCACACCATGGAACCTAGTCATTTGGTTTTAGTCTAGCCAACAAGTCCCATGAGTTTTTCCTTTTACTAGCTTCTAGTTGTCCATATAACCCAGGCAATAGCCATTTTTCCTTTGATTCTTCTTCAGTAATCCATGCATTGATGTGCTACTAAGAAAAATTATGTATTTCCACCTCAATTTCATTCCTCCACAATAGAACCATACCTTCTTTCCTCCTTATATATTCTACCACAAAGCAACCATCAAACCCCAGCTTCCTTTTAACAACTTCACATTTCCACGAGTTAATCATTGTTTCTATTAGAAACTCAATTTTAGGTCTCTTCTCCCCTACCATCAGATAGAGGTCATCAACTGTCTGAGGGCCATCCAGCTCTTGACAGTTTCAACTTAAAAGATTATTGGGACTGGCGGGGCTGACTAGCAGCCACTGCCATAACAATTTCATTGACATAGGCACTTTCCCCAATCCCTCTTCTTACTTTATTAACCCTTCTTCCCAAATCACTTTCTCCATCTCCTATTACAAATTCTTGTTTGTGCCCAAGAGACAAGTTCAAAGACTCACCTAGGACAATTCTTTCCCATGCTTTTATCTTCCATTGTCCTCTATTTTGAATGTTGCTCCTCGTTCTAACAATTGTACTGCCCTTTATTTCCTTTTTCCCCTAAGTAAAACTACTTCCTAGTTTTGTTGATATTGGCTTACCACATCCTTCGGCCCATGGACCTCAGCTAGTCCATATGGGCTTTTTCCATCCAAACTCACTTCATTCCCAACCTTTCCGTGGAGAAAACCACTGGTTTTGAAACTATTGTACTCTCTATAATTCCCTCCAAAGCATCTATAGGATTTGGGAACCTCGTAGATTCATCCATCACCTCCTTACCAACCTTAACATTCACAACCCTCAATTGGACTTTGAAGGTTTCGCCTTCAACCACTAACCCTTCTGCATTTTTTCCTTTCCCAACACCATCATGCACCACCAAATTTGTTTGCGAACTGAGAGGTTAACCTCCTCACAATGATCCCCTTATTGATCTGAGTCATCTCCCATATTTCATTCCTCCCTGAGCCTCTTTTTTCCCACCTCTGGTCTCTTATGTGTATTCAAAGATGCCCTCAACCATGGGCCAAATTGACTTTCTAACCTACTTCTCTTATTAATGCTTGAAGCTGCGCTTGTACACCCCTGGTCTTGGTGTAAAATTCTCCCACATATGAAGCACATCCTCTACAGTTTCACGTAGGACAACGGCACCCACGTACTCCTCCCTTGTAGACTTACAGCCCTATCTCAGTTATAACCTTTCTCAAATCACAATCAGTCCTTACTCGCAAGTAATTACCCCAACCCATATCATCTTCTTGAATATCCACCTCCTCCACTCTTCCTATCGTTCTTTCAATCAGTTCCCATGTTTGACGGTTCATACAAGCTAGGGGAGATTATGCATTTGAACCCAAAAGGATTCATGATCGAACTTCAAAAAATGTGGTTGGGTGATTCCATCAAACAGTTTTAGAACAAAAAGATGGTTGTCAAATAGCCATGGCCATATAATCATTCCTTAACTTCTTCTAATTCTTCCATCTTCCTTCTCAATTTTACTGCAATAAAATCAGGGACTGTTCCCCTTACTCCAAAATGAAATAGGCATGGAGTCTCACTACTTCTCCTTTACCAGCTCATAGAGTGCAGTAGAAGACAATGTAATCCTTGAACCTCCTTGTATTAAAAATTCTATCTACTAATGTTCAGAATTTGAATATTTGCTGCCATAAAATATTTTTAATTGGAGCAAATAGGCAGTGTTCACCAAGCTTGTATGCATGAGCCTATAAGAAGATTCTTCCTTTTATAATCTTTTTTCTAAACCTACCACTTCTCATATTTAATGTCATTAAAAAAGCTTTTTATAACGACAGTGTCTGACCTCTAATAAAAATAAAATTTGTGTTGTTTATTTTATATTTATCCCAGTCACATTTATTATGTTGCATATTTTAAGTAATTGTTATTTAAGTATTTGACATATAAAACCACTTCAAAATATACCATGTTAATGACTAACTCTTATACAACTTCACAGGTGTGGTTTGTCTTAACCTAGTAAGAAATTCCATAGGATGATCATAGATTGTAGGGCCAAACTGAATCTATATATAGCGTTTGTGAATGCCTCCCAACTTGTAAGATTCCCAGATTTTTTTCATTTTTTGGAACCACGTGAGATTCTTGTCCTCCATATCATATGGAATGATGCGACTAGGATTGGGTAGGGATGAGGGATGGGGGGGGTGTTGATAAGAAAAACACTTGTTGGCTTTGTAAATCAAGAGTATCAAAATCAAAGCTAGGGAAGTGTAGGTTGTAACAGCCCACCTAAAAAGCTCTTTAGGCCTTAACCTTAGTAGGCTTAATCCTAATTAATTAGGAGCTGGGCTATTTGAGAATAAGAACAATTTTAGATATTTGAGTTGGCAAAAAGGCCGTATACTTTGGGTTTAGTAGAATAATTAGAAGATTCTAGTGCAATATTGATTTTGAGGAAAATGAAATTTTTGAAGCTTGATTGGTTTAGCAATATTATTTTGGAGAATTTTTAGTAATTTATTAATTTTAAGGATAAGAAGTTAAGAGACCCATAAGGGAATGACACATGACATATTAGAGGGTTGCCACATTAATGAACTAAGTAATTTGGGTTAAATATTTGATGGATTTGGAGAAAGCCCAAATAGTGGTTTACGGGCTCAAGCTTTTTGGATATAAAGGTTTAGGAGAGGCAATAAGATTGTAGACCCTACATGATGGACATAAGTCTTTAAGGCTCTAATACACTAAGGATGTGATGAGTTAAGGATAAAATATTAAAAAGTCTTAAGTCCAACTTGGGAGATATAAAGTTTTAAGCCTTTTTGGAGGACACTAGAAAATAGGTCCAATGTAAGGACATAAAGTCATTGGGCCTAACTTAGTAAAAATGAAGGCCTTAGACCCAACTTGAAATACATGATTTTAGGCCTCACTTATTGGACACAAGACTATGGGCCTAACTTATTAGACCCAAGATATAAGGCTCAACTTAGTAAGCATAAGGCCATTAGACCTAACTTAGTAAGATTCAAGACTTTGGCCCAATTGAGGAAAGACCCAAAAATTAGGACCCAACCTAGTAGGCCTTTGAGTCCATGGATAGGCCCCACAAATCTGGACACTAAGGCCCATATGATAACCCCACTTCAAAGCCCACATCCAAGGCTTTCACTTTTGGCCCAACCAAAGCCCAACGCCTTATCTTTTATTTCATTCTTCCAATTGGAGCCCACATACACCATACCATTAGTTTTCCTCAAGCCCAAGATGTGCCACATGCTCCTAAGGTTCTCATTAGACCATAATTAAGCTTCTAGTTTGAATTAAGGGCATTAATCAATTTACACATGATTAGTTACCACTAAACCATGTTTTAAACTTAATTTTTCTTCAAATTATTTTCCAATTTTTTTTATCTGAAATTTATTAATTTTATTATTGATTTGAATTGTTCCTAGACTAATTTAAAAGTTTAGACTTGACTCAACACATGTCAATAGAAGCAAAGCCATGTCAATGCCTAAGTCACCACCAATCGACACCTAGGTACACCTTCATATGCATTGTACCAAATCAGCCCCTAGCCCAAGCCTTTTACACCATTTTCTCAAGGAAAGTTTCATCATTTACACTCCACCTTAGCCTTCTTAGTTTAGTTCTAGCATCGGACGAATTGGCTCCAAGAAACTCAACCAAATTCATTACAAGCCTAGTTAAAACCAAACCGAGTGGCCTTGAGTTTCAATTGAATTTTCTGCTTTTGGTTGAGCCACTCCCCACACCACCACCCAAGTCCCTTAACCACCTAAAAAATCCACTCAATGGTGGTAATAATGCCCCTAATTTAGACCAAGGAGAAGAGACAAGAAGGGAATCAAAATTTGGATAGTTTTTATTCAAAACTGTTGGCCTCCTTTGTGTTTTTCTCGTTTCATTTTTTTGGTTTTATTTTCTGCATCAATGCAGCCCCTGCACCTATAGACTCACTCTTACACCTGACCATAAAGAAATAATGAAAATATAGGGCACTATTCAGCTGACCAAGCATGACACAAAACTAAAAACTTCACTCATCGCTCCACCTCCCACCTCCACCAATCCAAAGCCTCATCTTCATCCAATGCCAACGTCCCCTCCCCTCTTGAAGCCTATAAATACCTCACTCACTTCCTCATTTCTTCACACCTCTCTTCCAAGCCTTTTCTCTTGAGTCTTGAGAGTATTTCTCTCCCTTAGTGAGCAATAGAGTGAAACCGAGTAAAGTTCTTGAGTGTTCTTGTTTTGAGAGATTTAAGGGTCACGATTGCTGTAAATAATCTTGCCCTATCTTTGGTTAAGTGTTAGAATGACATGTTAGGCTTTAATTTATGGTAACATAATGAGGTTTTGATTGATTTTAATTAAGATTTAGCATGTTATTGTCAAATCGGGTCAGATTTGATGTTTTGATGAAATAAATTACTTTGGGTCAAATTTTTAGCCCTGACATGACTTCATATGATTTTATATGATTCGCTAATGTCTTGGAATGAATTTTGAAGGTTTAATTTCGAGGTTAGAAGCATGTCATAATAGGCTTTAATTCTATCTTGTGTTGATCATCTAGCATGCATCGGTTTTGATTAGTTTATGATTAACTTATGGAAGTTTTGATTATTTTACCTAAGCTTGAATAATGTGCATTTAGAAAATCCTTGTGATTGGGATGAGAATGAAAGTGCATGATTAACTAAGTTTTGAAACATCTTTGGGTAAGGAAAGCTAGAAACATCATGTGTAACACTCAGGCCTAGCACGAAACTCGCATTCGATTTTTATTTATATGGATGAAAAGCCCACTTGGGTTTTAGCAAGTATTTTTTAGAATAGGGTATGGGCCAAAGATTTGATATTGATGGAATATGGATTTTTTTTTATTGGGCTTGATAATTGGGTTAAATTCAGTTAATAGTTTATGGACAAAGTGAGTTTTACTTTATTTTGGTATTTGGCCCGACAAAGTAAGGAACGAGTTAGACTAGTTTGGAATGTGAGTCAAGGCCCATTAGTATTGTTTTAAATTCACGATCCATAAAAATTTTTCTGACTAGCGGAAAGATTTTTTGGACAGCTCTAACCAGCCCAATCTATGCTCTACAATATCCAAGTTGTGGGCCAAATATTTTCAAATGGGCCCAAAAGTCCAAGCCGCTAGGGATCAACTCCGTACGTCTCCCATACACTTCTCCACACCATGCGCGTTCCTTTTCCACTTCATTAATGGCTAATAGTTCGTATTGTGGATATATACTCACGTATAAGTAATTATTCATCAGTTTTACAAGCAAGGGCTACCGCATTTTCTCCTAAGGTTTCAGCAAGCAAACCTCCAACCAAGAGGCAGAAGGTCGCTGCCAACCAGCGACAACGTAGTGAACTGGCATCACCAAAGCACGAGCTCCACTGTGCACACCACCCTCTTCACGAGTCCAGCCACCCAAACTCCATAAAATAACACCACTCCAAGCCGCAGACCTAGAGAAACACAGCCACGACAACCCCTTGTTCAGCATTACACCACAGCCCCTCCTCGTGCCTCGCCAACCACCACCACCGTGACTCCCTCTGATACACTTCAACCCCCCCAAACATACAGCTTCAAGCCGTTAGCCTCACACACTTAGATCCATTGTCCTCCACCGTGAAGACGCTGCGACTCAACCTGTGTGCACCATAAACAAACGGTTTTAGCCACCTCCTCCACGCACAACTAACACTCATCGTAGCTCACCTCAAAGCCACATCGCGAACTATGATCACCACTGCCGCCCAGCCACCAAAAACCACTACAAGTGGTGCTCTGTTTGCACCACATTGAAACAGGGGAAGTATTTTCCCCCACTGTGAGTGATAACTTAGCCACCCCACGACACTAAGCCCCACCCTGACGTCACCACCTGCACATAAAGTTTCATCAGGCACATCAGCCACCGCTCGCTCTCTCGGTAAGTTCACAACGTGCCCCACGGCCTCACTCTCCGTATCCATTTATCCTCATCGTTCTCTCTCTCTCTCTCTCTCTCTCTCTCTCTCTCTCTCTCTCTCTCTCTCTCTCTCAATGTGCAACTGCCCAGCTTGTCGGAGTATGCACCTTAGCCGCCCAGACCCATCGCGGCTCCTTCTCTCTCGGTAAGCATCTGCCATATGCCCCTCCCTGCCCAACGTTTTCCGTTCAAAATGGGAGTATAACTTGTAGTCTGCATGGTAGTATTAACTACAGGTTTAATTACATTAGTACCCTAAGTTTTTAAGGTGGACTTGGCTCGCAAGGCTTTGCTTGGTAGTGAACTTAATTTGAATTGGAGTGAGGTTTTATTAATGGGATTGGGTTTAATATGTATTTTAGCGAGCTCAATTTTAATTTATAATAGTCTAAAAGAAATTTTATGTTTGTTTACAGAAAATATTTTAAACGATTTCAATTATGTTATTAAGTATAGATTTTTTTTTACAATTTAATTTCAGAAGTACATGGTAACTGTATAATTTTATTTTGAACTCTTAAGATCTTATTTATTTTATTTTTATTAAATAAAAGTTTGGTTGTTTACTTTAATAGATTTTGTTATAATTACTTTATCTAGTATTAAATTTAATAGTTAGATTTCAATAGTAAATAAGTTAGAACTTAATGTCTTAATCGGAGATATTAAGTGGATATTGATGGATTTGGGAATGATGGTATTTTAGGATTATGAGAATTTTAGATATTGAGGAATTGAAATAGGTTAATTTCTAGCATTTCAAGTTTAAATATCGAGATGCGAGTTTGACAGGAAATTTACGAAAATTGCATGATTATTTTATAGATGACGATTTATATTTGTTCGGCATTGTTGAGAAAAATTCAGAAAAGTTAAGAAGTCTAGTTAAGTGAGGTTCTTATACTAGACTTTGCATAAAAAGAAAATAAGACAAGGTTGATTTTGAAATTATGAATGTTTGTTTTGAAAAAAAATCTGAAACCAACCTCAGATATGTTTTCTGCATATGCATGAAATCTGTATAAAAATGAAGTACTTTTTGCCATGACTGATGTAGACATGTTCTAATTTTAGCATTCTATTTCTTAATTGAGAAAAAGAGCAAATATAAGATTCAAAAATTTTTGCTTTGATTAAATGTAGAAGTTTTGTTTCTATTATTCTTGAATATGTGAAATGATCTAAAACTATTCAGTATTCTGTTTTGATATAATGTGTCATCTGAAAACCTTGTCATGAATTTCTGATTCTGTATTTGAATATGATTTGGTTCCGATGATGTTCTGAATAGTTTTTGTTAAGGCTCTGCCACGAATATAATAGTGGTATACGGCCCAACCACGGGTATAATGATGGTTTATAACCCTACCACGGGAGTTAAATAGGGTATATGGCTCAACCACGATTATAATAGTAGTTTATAACCCTACCACGAGGGTTAAACATGGTATACGGCCCAACTACTGGTATAATGGTTTATAATGGTGGTTTATAACCCTACCATGGGGGTTAAATATGGTATCCGTCCCGATTTGATGTACTGATATGATATGAAAATGATGTTTCAGATTTTGATATGCCAAACGATTTTTTAATAAGAAAGTTTTATGAAAGTTTCGCTCTGATATTTTTGATAACATGTTTTGATTACGCATTCTGAAAGCAAATATTTTGATTATGCATTCTAAAAGAAATGTTTTATTCTGCATTCTGAATAATGTAAATGCCTATGTTTACATAATAGTATATGTTCATTGCTTTTTAAGTTGTTGATAACTCACCTCTTATCTTCACAATTCTTTTTTTCAGATATTTTGATGGTTTAGCTGAGAATCAAGATTATGAGGCATTAGGTGAAATGATTTAAGTATAATGGATTAAGTATAGAAAGTTTTTATGAGTATTGACCTTTTTTATTAAGAACTTTTTATTGTGTTATGATGACTTGACATTTTGAAAAATTGATTGTATTGAGGAAAATGGTTTGAATTGAAATTTTTATATGATATTGGAAATTTGAAGTCTATAATTATATTGTTAAAATGTGAGTTTAAGTGATAGGAAGTAACTCTCCGACCCATGTGGAATCGGGGCATTACATCATGCATATGCTTAATAGATGGTTTAGTAAGAATTAAAGTCTTGAAGCCATGTTTAAGTGTTGGGATGAACTTGTATGACCTGATGCCTAATTTTTAATTATCCCTGAGGTTATAGTTACTATTGGCACTTGATGAATTTGAGTACATAGCATCCACATAGGTTAAATAGTTGAAATCACATCTAGACCTTAGTGAAATGCATGCCACAGGTCTAATGTCATTAGTATATTTGCACTTTGATTCTTAAAATTCTAAGGTCATATATGGATGTAGAACATAGAAAATATGGGGTTTGTGAAGTTTGGTAAATTTTGGGGCCCAATTGCAAATTGTGGAAATTTAGGGCCTTAGTGAAATTTTGCTAAGTATAGGGGTAGTTTTGGAAATACTAGTTCTTGAACCCTTTTGATTATAAATATCTTCCTTACTTATGCAATTCCTAACTTAAGAACAACTTTTATTGCAGCCGCACCAATTTTCTAAGCACCTGACAAGTTTGTAATTTAGCTTCTAACTTACTCTTAGATAATTTATTTATGATTCTTGTACAAGCATCACATTCATTTTATAAATGTCATTTTGAGCATGAAACATCATATGATACATTGAGTATTTGATTACTTGTTTACATGACATGTGAAATTTTCACAATTTTTAGCATATTGGATATAAATTTCATTACACATAAAAACTTGCTACATATGCACATGTCAAGAAATACATTTTTAAGCATAGCATAAAAATAAATTTTGTCATGACCTCAAAGGCTATGATAGGGAATTATCCTAGTGAAACTTCTCTGTCTACTTTGGAGTGAATAAAAATGGAGTGGTAACCCCTAGGTTGACAAAAAACCGTCACCGGGCTTCGAATGGATTCTTTTTAAATAATGTCAAAGCGAAGTCGTATATGGCACCTAATGCTGGTGGGTGCATATGTTATGATGAAATGTTATGATACCAATACATTGAGAACGATGTCTGCAAACAAAGACGCAGTGTCAACATGAATTGTGCTACGGTCACTGGCAGGTGTTCACAATGCATATGGGGCACCATGTTGCTACCATATGTTATGATAATGATGTTTTTTTTTTATTATTATTGAAAACATCGAAATTTCATTCACATAACACTATGGCCTTTAGGCATTACATTGACAAGGTCAGGAGCTGACACTCCATTACCAGAACTTACAGCAATGTCATCAAAATGTACAAGATTATAAACAGACTCTGCATAACAAAAGTTTAAAACATTAACATTAGACTATGCTACATCTATCACACTTGTACCAAAACCTGCTCTTTGTTTCTCAGCCATAACCAAATCACTAATATCAGGGTTGAGACAATCAATATCAATAATCTCACAACTCTGATGAAGTTCTTTCTGTCCTAGCAAGTGAGCCACCTAATTTGCATCCCTTTAACATGAGATATCTTCCAAGTAATACCCTCCAAGATCACATGCACATCATTCACAAGACATTGTAGCAAACCATTGTTTTGAACCTTCTGCTTCACTGCATTTACAACCTGCAATGAATCACTTTCAAAAATTACTTTTCGCAAACTCAGCTCATTACACAACTTGGCTGCTGAAATTAAACCTCTAGCTTCTGCTATATCAGCTTGTGTGCAGAAATGTAGTGGTTGCATGCATGAAGCCAGTATATCTCCCTTCGAGTCTCTAAATGCAATCCCAACTCCAAGTCTATGCCCTCTCTCTTTGACTGCAACATCCCAATTTATTTTTATCCAATCTATCTCTGGAGGTTGCCAATGTACAAAATCTGTTTGGGCCACTCTACCATGATTTCTGGAGTTGAGTTGTTGATCATTCAGTTGCTGAAAATCATTATACTCATGTGTTGCTCTCATAATCAGAATGGAAGGGGCTGTAAAACCATCTTCAAAAATCATCTTGTTTCTTCTTATCCACAACATTCTGGCAATTTCTGCAAACAAAGAAATTTCTGATTTGCCTAATCTCTGAAGCATATGCATAAAAATCTCTCCAAACTCTTGATGAGTAAAAGCAGATTTCTAAAATTTCTTATTTCCTAACATCCACACATCTTGTGCAGAGGGGCAATCCCACAAAATATGAGATGGAGTTTCTTCTGCCTGTTGACATATTGGACAAAAAGGTTCATTTATCACTTTTATCTTGCACAGATTTTGCTTAGTAGGTAGTGCATCATTACAAGCACGCCAAATAAACACCTTAACAGCATTTTTTGTATTCATTTGCCATATTTGCTTCCATAATTCTTTGTGCACTCCTTCTGATGAAGTTTCCCCTTTTTCTGATCTTGCCTTTGCTTGCAAAGATGATAGGCACTTCTGACTGTAAAACAGCCATTTCTTGTATGCTTCCACACCATATTGTCTCTTGAAATGATGGTCTGTGCTACAGGTATCCTTACAATCTGTTGCATATCCTCTTCCCAGAAAATATTCTTAAGCAGTTGTATATTCCACCACCTTGTAATTGGATCAATGAGCTCAGACACTTTTGCATTTATTGACAGAGTGTTCACTGGATACCTTAAAGTACTAGATTTATTAGATGGAATCCACTGGTCTTGCCATATCCTTACATCTTTTCCATTAGCAATTCTCCAAATCATGCCATCTTTAACAATATTAATTGCTGAACTAAGGCTTCTCCATGTTTAAGAAGGTCTAAACCCAACTTTTGCCTCCAGAATAGATTTGTGTGGAAAATAGACAGCCTTGAGAATTCTAGCTGCTAAAGTTGTGTGATTATTGAGAATTCTCCAGACTTGTTTGGCCAATAAAACTAAATTGAAAGCCACCAAATCTCTAAAACCAAGTCCCCCACTTGCTTTATTTTTGCTCAAACAATCCCATCCTTTCTAATGAATCTTTGCAGCTTTGTTCTGAGTGCCCCACCAGAAGTTGGAGATCAATGAGTTCAACTTAGTACACAAAGTTTTTGGAAGAAGAAACACATTCATACTATATGTAGGTATAGCCTGCAAAACAACCTTAATAAGAATATCTTTACCAGCTTGTGAGAGGAACTTAACCTTCCAATTCTCCATTTTTTTACTCACTTTTTCAATTATTCCTTGAAATGCTACTAATTTTGATCTTCCAATGACTGATGGCAACCCCAAATATTTCTCCATGTTTGATGAGGCTCTCAAACCAGCAACTTTCAACATATGATTCTTTGTCTCTTGTTTAGTGTTGCTGCTGAAATATAATGAAGTCTTATTTCTATTGAGCCTTTGTCCTGAGGCCTTCTCATAGCTATATAAAATCTTATTCAAATTAACCCACTCTTGTATACTAGCTCGACAGAATAGCATACTATCATTAGCAAAAAACAACTGAGTCATCTTGATTTGTCCTCTGGCAATAGGAACCCCAGTAAGATGCCCTTTCTGTTCTGCTTCCATTAACTGATCAGTTAACACCTCAGCACAAATGATAAACAAGAAAGGAGACAAAGGACAGCCTTGTCTAAGTCCCCTAGTGGGTTTAAAACAGTCTTGAGGGACACCATTTAACAACACAGAAAAAGAGGATGAGGAAATACATCTCAAAATAAGCTCCAATCCACCTAATATCAAACCCCATCTTCAACATAGCTTCTTTTATAAAATTCCATTCAATCCTATCGTAGGCTTTACTCATATCTACTTTCAAAGCCATGTAGCCCTTCTTACCCTTCATCTTAGTCCTCATAGAATGCAAAATTTCATAAGCAGCCAATATATTGTCTAAGATTAGCCTACCCGGTACAAAGGCACATTGGTTTTGAGAGATTATCGAAGAAAGGATCTGTTTAAGCCTATTGGCTAGCAATTTAGTGAGAATTTTGTAAAGAACATTACAAAGACTGACAGGTCTGTAGTCAGTCATGTGCATAGGATTACTACACTTGGGAATCATCACTAAATAGGTATAATTGATCTCTTCCATGCCATGCTCAGCATTCAAAAAATCAAGGATAGCTTCACTGACCTCTTCCCCTATCACTGACTAGTATTTCTGATAAAAACAAGCTCCATACCCATCTGGTCCTTGTGCTTTGTGTGGTCCCATCTGAAAAACAGCTTCCTCAATTTCCTCTTTTCTAAAAGGTGCCAATAGAGCTTCATTCATCTGTTGACTAAGTTTCCTTTTAACTGCCTGCATCGAATCTTCCATATTTGTGGGATTAGAAGTTGCAAAAAGCCCTTTGAAATACTGAGTAAAAGCTTCTCCAATGTGCTTGAAATCTGAAATTTTCCTTCCATTCTCATCAATAATCTTGGATATACTATTTCTCTTCTTTTTCTGAGTTGCACAAAGATGATAAAATCTAGTGTTTCTATCTCCTTTCTGCAACCACATCTCTTTTTCCCTTTGTTTCCATTTCACATGCTCTCTTTCCAGCTGGTAATCAATTTCTTTTTGTAATACTTTAAGTTGTTGAACTGATGTTGCTGTAACAGATTGCTACAAAGCTTGAAGGGATATCCTTTTCTGTTTGATACTGGCTCTAGAATCACATTCTTTTTTATAGCTCCACTGTCTCAGCACCTGTAAGTAGCCTTCAAGTTTTGTGTTTATCTTTGAAAGACCTTCTTTGTTTCTGCCATGTATTTGCCAGGCATTAGTAATAATCTCCTCACAATCAGAAAAAAGAGACCAACTATCCTCATATATGCACAAATGAGCTGGTTGCCAGGTCCAAACATTATGTTGCCCAACTGTCATCAAAATAGGACAATGATCTGAAGAGTATGATGCTAAAACTTGTACCTCTCCCCCACCAAAAGTTGCACACCACTCAGAGTTGGCAGTGACTCTATCAAGCCTTTCCTTTGTAAAATTATGATCCTCTCTCAAATTAGACCAAGTATACTTACCTTGAATACAACCCAAATCCTTCAACTGACAGTCCTGTAAAACACTTCTGAAATCTGCCATTTGTTTTTCATCCCTTCTAGCCCCACCATACTTTTCACTATGATATAAAATTTCATTAAAATCACCTAGACATAACCATCTTTTAGGTTGAAGACGATTTAGATGTCTCAAGATACCCCACCCTTCATGTCTCTTGTCTATTTCAGGGTTACCATAAAAACAAGTGAGCATCCACTCAGCTGCTGTTTGAACAACCTACATATTTATATGTCTTTGTGAGTAAGTGCTTATATTGATCTGAACATCCTCTGCCCATAACAGAACCATACCTCTACTTCTTCCCACACTATCAACTAAAAGTAAACAATTGAATCCCAATTTCAGTTTCAAAGCATCTAAGTTCTTCTTATGCAATTTTGTTTCCATAAGAAACAAAATGCTAGGGTTGTGGATCTTAACCAACAGGCTAAGATCTCTAACTGTCCGAGGGTTGCCAAGCCCTCGGCAGTTCCAACTTAGAAGCCTCATTTCTCCCGGCGGGGCTGACGAACAGCCTCCGCCGATATGTCAAAATCAAATAGTAAAGCTTGTTTTGCCCCTACTATCCTGCTGATTTTCCTTTGTCATCATATCAAATTCTTCCTCATTTCTTCTCTTCCTAGTAGCATAATTAGCAAGTTTCATCAATTCAGTGGTTTGTTGTCCCCTTGCCCTTCTCTTCCATCTAGTAGTACATAACTCAGGAATTTTCTCAGATTGACACAACTTTTGCTAATCTTCCATGATTTCTAATTGATCAAGCTGACTAGGCATCACCAATGTTGATAAAGGTTGAACTACTGACTGGTCCAGTAAGTGCTTTGAATTATCAAGTACTAATTCTTTTAATTCTGCCACCCTATTGAGCACAGTTAAATCAGTAATTTGAAGCTTGCCCGCATTACTTTCTGCATCATCCTCTTCTATGGTATGATGCTTCAACAATTCCTGACTTGACTCCACATCAACCAACTGAATTTCTTTTTGAGCTAGTTTTTCCACCTTATTGCTTGACCCTGGCTTAACTATAGTAGGAAAGGATGGACCTGAGGTGCTGCCATAGCTGGAAACTGCAACAGAGCTTGAAGCATGCAACCAAGATCCATACTGTTGCATATTGTAATCTTTTGTATCTTCTGCCTGTTTATGTATCCCCAAACATCCTTACACACCATGCTTAACAGCCCCACATTTAAAACAAAATCTAGGCAGCCTTTCATATCTAAAAGGAATAAAGCTTTTCTGTCCCATCAACTCCATAATTTTTCCTCTTATTAAAGGTTTGATTAAATCAAACTCAACCTACACTCTAATCCATTTTCCCCAACAATTCCCATCATAATCAGCCTCCACCTCAATAACTTTACCTATAGTGGATCCAATTTTAACATCGTGTTCTTGAACGCATCCTTATTAATTTTTTTTTTTATTAGCAATTACTTTTCCCACCAGACATAATCTCTCTCTCTTCATGTTATTCTCAATTTCATGGTCATTTATAACAATCTCAAACCTTTCCTCTTCAGTTAAGGAAAACTTACTCCATAATTATGAAAGTTCCTCATCCATTTGAACCAAACTCGAACCAGAAGGAAAACGAATAGTAGACAGAGTTAACAGAAATAAAGTTAAGCTAGTAATAACTTGCCCTAGGCAAAAGTCCCTTCCACCAAAAGTGAAGTACAAACTTCCTCCTCACCAGAAAGTTCTCGTAGTCGAGAGGAAACTGTGAGATGCCTTTTCTAATTCTATGATAATGATGTTAAGAATAAGAAAAGATGTTATGTTTTTTAAATGATGAAGTATAAGACGTTATTTTTCAAAATGTCATGTTTTTTAAAAAGATGAAGTGAAAAAGTCGTTATGGGTCATCTACAAAAACAAACGAGACTAAGCGAAGTTGCAAAAAGTCGTCCTTGTACTTAAGAAGGGTTTCCCCTTTTATACGCCTTTTATTATAAGCATCTGGCCATATTTTTAGGCTGATTATGGGCATGCGTGAGAAGTTCCTAGGTGGTTGCATAATTAGGTTTGGTCTTTTAATTTGTTTTAATTCATTTTAATTAAGAAAAATATGTATTTCTATTGCCACAAGACACTAGAAACCAAAAATTTTTACTAATTTCAACAAAAGAAAGAAAAGTTAATTATTTCTTAAAAATATTTTTAGGTTTTCAATTTTTGTGTGCCCATTCTAAATATTTTTTTCTTCAAAATATAAAAATTAATGTTTGATTAAAAAATCAAAATTGCATCTCACGGGTTCTATTTTTCACAAGTAGATAAATATAAGATATAAAACATACTTATATATGTTATAACAAGACTTTTTTTTTTTTTTTTTAATCCTATAATATCGTTACTATAATTATTTTTCGTGTTTAATACAAGAGATATTAGGATCATCTAATCATTTTCTCTTTAGGATAAAAACAAAGAGAGAGAGAGAGTAAGAAATCAATATGACATGAGAATTTAACAAAATAATCTGTTGAAAGAAAGAATAGAGAATATCAAGAGTCTTGTGTTAGTAAGCCAAGAAAATTTCTATAGGCCTTTTTTTTCCTAGTTAAAAAATATTCATAGCAAACACATGTTATACAATTAAATGTTTATATTTAATATATCAATTAGTTTGTAGAAATAAGTAATGGTAATATAACTTAGTATAACTAAATAATAAATGCATATAATATGTGAAATTTGCTTTAAAACTACATACATAAATATAACATAATTGTATATAATATATCATTTCTCAATATAGAATATGCATATCTTTAATATAATTGAACACACATACACATATATGTTACAAACTTTCAAATGAACTGAAATAACCAAGCCAAGTTTATATTAAGTTCATATCAGCATTGCTCATGAGCCAAATACAAGTCCAATTTTACTTTTAAAATAATAGCAGAATTGAGCTTATACAAATTTAATTTTTTTTAATTTTAAATAAAAATTGTGTCAGCCCCAACCCTTGTTTGGGGTTTGACAGAGAACTATGGAGCCGGAGATGTGCCTTGCACAAGTCATACCCCTCGCCTTCTGTGGCACTAGTTTGTGCTCACATGCCAGGTATACAAGTATGCAATAATACGCAGCGAAAATGTATCTTTGGTAGGGCAAGACTTGATGTTTACAACTTAGTACAAGATATATTAATATTGTCACTAAATCAATATAGTGAATATCCATAAGTCGCCATGTCCCAAAATTACTTAAAGTTATTACACTCCAATATGAGTTCACCAAAAGTCTCTAACAACATGACACTAATGTCTCTACATAATCTTTAGAGCAAGTCATAGAACCGGTCGGGCTGTTTTACTCCAAACAGCAGCCCTCCAATAGGTGACCTCCATGTAGACCTAACACTTTATCTATCATGTGCCCCACTGCAGGAGAAATGAAAAACAAACCCAGCCCCTAATAGTGATTTCTCTCCCACTACAGGATAGACAAAAAACAAACCTAGCGATCTCCGCGACTTGTTCTCTCCCTCTCCACCACGACCAATGACGACCCATCTCTCCGTTGTCGCACGAGAAACGCGAGCCCCCCCTCCACCATAAGCAACTCTCCCCCTCCCTGATTCCTCCAGAAATCTCTCTCACTGCCAGCCCCTAATCGTGACCCTCTTAGTGCCGTCAACGACATCTTTCTGGCATCAACCCAATGCCACCGACGAGGGATAGAGGCAACATTGAAGTAAGACCAGCTTGGCTTTGACCCATTAACCATCCTTGCAAAAAAGGTAGCTCCGAACCACTTGGGTCTCTGTGAGGTAAAAGTTGAGAAAATTGCACATACCCAAGAGGATCCAAGCGGTTTGGAATATGCCCCTAGCTAATTGAACCCTCACCAGGTGGTAAGAAAACTCAAAGGCAACAAAGAGAAAGAAATTCCCACCCAAGAAGGTCAGTATGGACTGCAAGTGCAAGTTGCCATGCCTTAAAATTGTAAGTTTGTGTAAGAAGTCTAGAAGGAGACCCAAATTCACAAGTCTCCAAAGCTCACTATACCTTTGATTGTAACAGGGAGAAAAATCAACTTTTAGTTTCAATGATTTTTTTTTTCAGAGAGAAGCATGTGTTAAAGTATGGTCTGTTTCAAATAAAAAGAGATGCTTTCAAATTAATAATAAAAAAAAAAGGACAAGATTTTAGAGTCTAGGCACTGCAATGGCAACAGAGCATGTGGCAAGATTTTCTAATTTTTCCTTGCACAATAAACTTCTCTAGGAGCAAGTTGGAGATAGAGATGGATTTGCCGCATGCTCAATCGGGCCTTTATCTTAGAATAAATGCCACGACCTAACAAATAAAAATCAAAATGAAATATATGACAAAATACACTTCAGGGGATGCAATTATAGATGATACCTCTAGAAAATATGCAATCCTAAGGCCACAAAACTGCAATAGAAACTTCTCCAGGAGCAAGTTGGAGATGGAAGAAGGGCTTTATGCTATCAGTAAAAAATTCTCCAGGAGCAAGTTTGAAAACTTACTATCAGAAAATTAACTGAGCAAACGACGGAGGGAAGCCGACAGAGATGGGCGACGTCGGCTATGGTGGGCGATGTCGGCGATGGTGGGCGACGTTGGCAATGGTGGGCGACGTTGGCGATGGTGGGCGACGACGGCAGGAGAAGAAGTGCTTCAGAAAGCAACGAACATGAGGGGTCGGGCTTAGTGGTCATGCAGATGAATAATCCAATGTGATGCACTTGTTTGACTTAATGTGTAATAACCCATGTGTCAAAATATGATTGGTGTCTGCTATTGGCTGAAAAACAGCCCGACCGCTCCAAAGTGGCTCTATAATCTTTATCAAAATAGGGACAAGCCCTCATCTCACTTCCCGGGTTGTGATGGACCCTCTTGCTCATATCCACCCTCAAAGCTTACATCTGCATCAAAATCTACAATTTAGATAAGCGAAACCGTAGTGAGAATACAATAGTGAGATTTCAAGAAATCTCAATAAGTAGGAAATTAAGACAATGCATAAAACATATGTGATAATAATGAGTGTATAGAAAGAGATAAATAGAAGAAATCCGGTCAATGAGACATACTTACCGGGGAAAAGAACATAGAACAACTAATATTTATTTTGGAAAATAGTATTATAACGCTCATCCTTGTGGTAGAACTTTTTAAAAAATGATTTTAAAAAGAACGACGAGAATTACTTTTCTATTTAAAACTTTTTGCTTCCATACCCAGGGTGTAAGACTCTACGTTATAAAATAAAATGTGTTTTGCGAATAAAAGAGGTTTGCAGCAGAAAACATTAATTTTTACAATAAAAAGACCTCTCATACATTTAAACTCTCATGCCTAGACTTTCGTGCTCTCCACCATGGGCCGTGTTCGTCCTGACCCGTACTTCTCATTTGGTCCCTGTGGGGGGAGGGACATGTATAAAAACTAAAATAAGTCGATGACTCGTAAACATTACTCCATATAGTTAAAATATAATAACATAGGTTTTCATTCATGCATTCATCATACCATACATACTATACATACATGTATGCGTGCGTTCATTTGAAAACATCACTGGACGGGGTTTTTCTTTAAAAATGGGTTTTCTTTTCATAAGCATTTCTTCTATTAGTGCCTTTATTTTTTAAAGAGTTCGTGCATTCATGCATTCATACATTCTTTCTTATCACTTTCTTTGGCTGGTACACACTGTTAAGTCCGGTGTGTTGGGGTTAGCGATCTTCCTTTGGACCCGGACTCCGCCCATGGCCACGGGTTGGAAATCCCTTTTCAGTCAGGGGGCAGCACTGGGTGCACTACCAGTACTACTTACCCGACATTGCAATCTGCCCATTCATTGGTACCCTTTTCATTCATTCATGTGGTCATTACGTATTTTCATACATTAACGTTCAGTCCTTTCAATCCTTTTCATTTAGCAGTTCATTCATGAAAAAACGTCATTCAAGAGCATGGGCTTAAATATCATCTTTCATGACATCATTTAAAGCATCCGTTCATAGGGACATTTGAACATCAGTTCATATGGACATTTTAAAACAACATACTTTCTTCGCGTAGTTTAAAGCATCAATTAAAGCATCAGGCATAAGCCTCGACATCTTTTTTCTTAGAAAATACATACAATAGATACTGCGTATGGTCATCCATTCACATGCGTACAATTAATACTTTGGATGCATAAAAAGGGGCTGCCAAGGAGGGCCGTACATAGTGTCGTTTCGTAAGGGAAAAGCATTTTGTTTTCATTTTCGTTTATTTTAGAAAACTCTAGAAGAGTATGAATGCAATACTTACCTTGAGTCCATGCTTCTTTCATATCATGCAGTCCATTCATGTGCGTATCAGATGGCAACATACATACATACACATAACCTTAACGTCATTCTCTATCTAATGCATAAGCGAAATAACTAGAAATAGAGCTACACATCACTTGAAACACTCTCCTTCTATCTCGTGCTTTTACGTGCCCTTTACTATGCTAAAACCTTTGGGATCTACTTACGGTCACTACCTCTTCCAAACTCGACGTTCTACTTCGAGTGCTCATCCCCTAAGGTGAACCCACCTTAGGATTAAGACACTAAGACCTTTGTCTTACTTCTCCTGTTGACCACATTCCAACGCATGATTCCGACCGAAGGAATCACACATCTCAATCCTAGACAATATACCCGTCACTGCCTCCATGCATCTTAGCTCACACTAAATCCTCATTCTCATCTATACATGCCACATGGCTCTAAGCCAACTTTGAGGCTTAAACACCGTGTAACCATGCTTAGGACAGATTACCTGTTACATACGATGAATCCATCCGGCACATGTATCTCATCAGATTACACATGTATCTTACCCATTCATCACCTAAGACTAACATATAACACGTTGATCACATGCTCGTAGGGACAAGTGTCATACTCCGATACCAACCTTCTCTTAACCAGGTTAGCATGACTCTTCATGCTATCCATCCCTTTTGACAGTTCATCCCAACACTTAACTCGATAAGATTCCATTCACAACTATGTCTTACGTCACGTCATATAGCTCGAGACTACTCCCAAGCTACACCGTGATCATGTCACATCACCTAACATCCCGTTACGTCATTTCTACACCAACTCCTAACTCATCACGAGTACGGTCCCTCACGTACTCCTGTCACATCGTGACATCTCGTCACGTTCCTGCTACGTCATTCCTATACTAACTCCTCACCCATCACAAGCACGACTGCCAGTAACCATGTCACTTCGTGACATTCCCCAGTCATGCTTCCGCTGTGCACTCTTACATTTGTTCTGCCACTTCACACATACTCCCAGCCATATGTCAATTACGGTGACACTTGTCATCTCAGACTACAAGCCACATCACAACTACTTCAGGACACTGTTCCACAATTCCCAACACTACTCACCACGCTCTACGCCCATCAACCACACAACCATCTTTATCTTCGTGACACGCCACACGGTGTATCATTGCATCTCATGGAGTACACTCCACTTGTACTCCCTTCACACACGCTACACCACATCACCATTATGGTACATCATTCCACCACATGGAGTACAGTTCACGTGTACTCCCTTCACACGCACTACGCCTCATAGAGTACACTCCACATGTACTCTTCCCATTCCATCTTATACTTGAAGGGTATATTTTACATATACTCTCCTTATCCCATACTACGCCACCAGAGTACACTTTACGTGTACTCTCTTCCCAATCCACACGACGCCACATCACCATTATAGTGCATATTCCACAACCACACTACACTACGCAGCACAGTCCACAACACTTCACAGCACACTTCCTAACTACGCCCAACACTTCATTACATAGCACATCACAATACAGCAAACTCCACAATACTAACAGCGCAGTCCACAACCTAATCAACTAACAAATAACATAATTAACGAGGGATAAATGGTTATACCATCGACGGGATAACCCGTGCGTTGCTCGCTGATCGTCATAGTCAATGATGTCGAAAGGTTCGTACATGGCAGCTAACCCACGTACAGTGGCTGTTTGAGCGTTTGGGAGCTGTTTGGGCGGGCTAGGTGAAACTCAAGGTGGCATCGTGGTGATCTCAGGGTGGCAGTTTCGTGGTGGCTGAAGGCGGCTTATGACGGCGAGGGTTGAGGAAATAGAGAGGGAGCTTGGCCAGCTATGGCCGGGCATGGAGGGGCTAAGGGAGGTGCTGGGAGACAAGTGGTGGTGTCTGGGAGGTGGTACAGTGGCCTACGGCAGCGATCTGGCCGCGAGGTGGAGGAGAAGCCATGGGAGAGTGAGGGTGCATGTGGAGGCTAGGGGGCTCGACTGGGCATGGGAAGGCTATGGGGAGGTCGTTGGTGGCCAGAGGGGGCTCCGATGGTGGTGCGGTGGCTTGGGTAGCCGTGCACGAAGGCGCATGGGTGATAAACCCGTGCGTGAGATAGGGCTATGGACTTCAGATCAAGGGGAGGCTCAAGGGGCTCGTGGTGGTGCTCGATGGGGCTAGAACTGGCACATGGCGGCGCTAGGGCCGTCGGTGGCCTTGAAACCGTGCGAAACCCATTTTTATGGGTGTTGTGCGTGTGTGCAACGGAGAGGGAGGGGGAGGTCCGTGGTGTCTGGGTTTGTGAGAGGTGGTCATCAGTGTGAGGTGGTGGAGGTGTAGTGGTCTGGGTAGCTGCTTACGGCGATGCATGGAAGAGAAATGAGTTTTACCCATTTCGGTTGCTTACCGTGAGAAGAGAGAGAGGGTTGCGCGTGGGGGGCTGGCTTTGGTGGTGGAAGCTTGTCGGCGTGAGAGGACGCCAGTGGAGGAGGCGGTGAGGTTGGGCAGCGCTGGGCTGGAGGATGAAGAACCGGGTGAGAGGGAGAGGGAGGCGTGCAACATACGGAAGAGAGAGGAGAGAGAGAGGGGAGGGAAAAGTGAGGGAGAAAGAGAGAGGGTCGGGGTTGGTTTTAATCCTGAACTCTTTATCTTGAGATCTTCAAAACGATCTAACGGTGGAGGATTAAAACACTAATTTGAAAATACGTAAACATTAACTTAATTAAAAGCACTGAGAGGAATTAAGGTATAATATTACTTAAACTAAACTTTAGTTTATAAAATAATATTCCTTTATCATTAATAAAATGATGAAGTCTTATTTAATACCTTTAAAAGGATAAAACCATTTAATTAATTAGAGTTTTCAACATAATTCAAATCCCATAATATTTTAAATAACTGAAATCATTTTAATAATAATATTAAAATGATTTCCGACAATTATAATATTTTTGAAGTTTTTCAAAAATATTATAATTGTCGTATTTAAAATTAAACTTAGTTCAGTAACATTGGAAATACCTCATATAAATATTTCCAATGCATTTAAAACACTGGGCGTACTTTAGAATTCACATAATATCTTTAGAAACACGCCATCGAGGTTTGGCAAACATAACGAGGCTCACAGTTGCTAGAGAGAAGGGACAGACTATTGCATGAATTCCGTCCTCGAAATTTGCTTACGTCATAAAGAATGAGCATTACGTTAGAGGGAATGAGCGAGGTGTTACAAGTACACCTCGAGCATTAGGAGTGAACAACTTCATGCATGCTTTAGATTTAGGTGTGATTTAGATAGTGAGTTGAGATAAAAGTTGAGTAAAATATTATTAGAATATTATTTTTTAATATTATTATTATTTTTATATTTGAAAAAGTTGAATTGTTTATTATATTTTGTGTGAGAATTTGATAAAGTTGTAATGATGTGATGAGATGAAATGAGACACTTCTTATTTCCAAACAGGGCTTAAACACAGTGAGGAAAACTCATTTTCCTCGCAAGCACTGTCCAAAACTCTAAAAAATTCAAGGAGTCGGAAAGACAAGCATTTCATTTAACCTAGTTATGAATAATTTGAGCAATCATAAGTAATACAGCCTTAACACAATTTATGTTGAGCATCCAAGCTCAATATAAACTCAAAGCTTCATAAATTCGAGAATCCTAGGTTCTCATGTCAATTTAACCATCACTTCAACTAAAGACCCTAGGCCTCCCTTAGATCAAGACATCATAGGACCCAAGCCCTCCATTAACCATCTTAAAAAAAGGTTCCATTTTAACGTATGCACTGCTACCTCCCCTCCAGTGACCATGTATACACCTTGGCTTCATCTGTTATACTGTAGATAACGACCGCATGTGGGATTTGATTACAAGCACTGCCTGACTTCATGTACCAGTCCTTGACCACATTGTTCTCTAGCCTCTGTTAGCAGAGAAGCTATGGCTACAATACGAAAGTGTTACTATCTCATCCGAACTTGTTAACACCCAACATTAACTTAAGAGACGTCACTCCATTATTACACGCTCTTCACTGACTAGAGGAGTTCTACCGAGATAATGTCCATTCTATACTAGGGATCGTGAGACACACACATGCACGCCCATGTTTAAAAGATTAACAGAAACCACGTTATAATATCAAAAAGGCTTTCTGGAACTCAAGTAAAACAAATGGGAAGATCTTATTTTGTAACATAACGGTGCTTGGTTGAATCATTGTTTCCGAGCAGTCCCATGTTGCCTTTGGGCACTCTAGCTTTCCTGAGTGCTCTCAACTGGACTCGCCCCGCATTGTTTGTTGCTTGCTCTTTCTTTATATAAATAGTCATTGCTTGCCATGCTGCACGTTACTCACCCGCCCTACTGCTCGCCCGAAATGTCGCAATTTCTTACGTTACCTCCCTATATGTCGCATATTTACCTTTGCTCGCTTTTGCCTTCCCTTACCCGGGCTTTGCCTGCTTGTTTGCAGGTATGACTTTCCTTTCGTCCAAGATTACAATGGTTAACATGGTTACACTAATATGGTGTGCAGGGTTTATTCTAACGTTTGGACAGGCTCTCACAAAAACTAATGTTAGTAATAACTATTTTACAACTCTGTTTTAATTGAATGATAGTTATATAAAATTTAGATTTTAATTAAAAGAAAGTTTAATATTTGTAATGAAGTAGCACTGTCATATTGGTTGACTCTAAACACCAAGGTCCCTTCAGGCTTCAAGTATTTGTCCGTCTTAAAGGCATCAAGTGGGTGAGATAAGCATATGAAGTGAACCCTATCGCATTTTTTTTTTTCCTCGGCAAGTTTAAACTACCTTCATTATAACAAAATAATACAATTGGAAGCAATCCAAAGTCTGAAACAAAAACTTTACAAACAGGGTGGATCCTTTTCACTATGGAAATCTAATAAGCATTGAGGGATCTTGATCAACGGGATGCTACCATACTGATTGTTGGTAGCGACCCATTGCGCAATAGAATGCGTGCATCAATTCTGTGATCAATGTATTTTTCTTACTTTCTAATTTTTAAAACTTTGGAGTAGAAACCGTGTGTCTCTTGCAATTCCTTCTATAGTCCAATCTGAACTTTTGTTACCATTTATTGCTGAAATAGCCACTCAGGAGTCACCTTCTACAATGATTTTTTTGATATTTCTTGTGTGGGCTTCTTGAATTCCAAGTAAAGCTGCTTGTGCTTCACCTTGGTTGGAGTTGCTACTCTGTATGTGTTTTGAAACAACAAAGATTGTGGCTCCCTCATGATTCCTGCAAATTGCAATTATAGTACTCCCAGTTTGCCTAGTTGCTGATCCCTATCGCATTTAATACTTATTTAATAAAATATTTATATGAATAATGTTATATATAATCGTAAAATGCGTAAGTGTTGTGTAGTCACTTTAAAAAAAAAAAAGATCTACTATTAAAAATTAATTTGTTTTCATGTAAATTCTGTATTTATTCATTTTTTTAAAATGACTGCACGGCGCTTGCATACTCACGACTGTAACTATCATTTATCTATTTATATAGATGTAATAATTTATGTATGACTCACTTAATGTGTCTTTCTCTCTATTATTTGGATCTTTAATTTCGAATAAAAATTTGCATATTTTTTTATATTCTAAAACGAATTGTAAAGTAATTATAAAAATATATTTACTCTCTATTTAAGGCTACGTTGCCTGATGGCAATCACCGATAAACCATTTTCGTGTTTTTTAAATATTAAAAAAAAAAAAACATGAAAATGATCTTTCAATCATTGCTATGAAGCAGGTTTATCTAATAAAAGAAAAATAATATTTATAATCTTAAGATATGTAAGTTTTATACAATTTTTAAAAAAAAAAAATTGAATAAATTTGAGACTTATATAAAAAAAATTATTTTTTAATAATAAATTTTACTCTTTTTAAAAAGAGTGTGTGAGACTATATCTAATATTATTCTTTAATAAAATTAACTCAAACTAAAGTTGTCTAATTTAAAGAGGGCATACATAATTATTTTCACGAAAGGTACTGCCACTCGCAGTTTCCCCCGGAACAAATTCAACCATAATTAGTATGTCATATAAAATTCAATAGGATGTTCAGTAAGGTTGTGCAAAATTTTGAAATTTTCGATTCTGCCCGACATTCGCTTCAATTTCAATTCCTTTAAAAATTGGAGTGGTCGGAAAATAGAATCGGAATTTGGAGTGACTCCAAATAGGGAGTCAGAGTCGGAGTCGGAGTCGGAATTGGAACTCCAACTCCAACTCCAACTCTGATTTTTTTTAAAAAAAAATTAAATGTAAAACGACGTCATTTTGTAACTAGATTTTTTTCAAAAAACAAAAAAAACAAACGACGCCGTTCCACTTAAAAATTCAAATGGATCGGCGTCGTTTCATCATATGGGAGGTCCAAAGTGCAGGACTCCCTTCTCCTTTCCTTCTGCCTTCTAACTTCTTCCTCATCCGATGTTGCATATAAATAGGCGTGCTTTTGTATAAAGAGTATTGCTAGAGCCACCGCTGGTGGCTCCTACTGGGAGTCACCGCTGGCTCTAGTATGTATTTTTTAATGTGTTTTTTTTTACAGTTATTTTTTATAAAATTTTTTTTAATATTTTTAAATATTTTTAAAAAATAAAATAAATTTATAATATTATTAAAAAACACTTCCTTAATCATGAAGTAAAAAAAAATTATTAAAAAATATTTCCTTAATCATGAAGTAAAATAAAAAAATAATTTTTTTTACTTTATAATTAAGGAAGTATTTTTTAATAATATTATAAATTTTTTTATTTTTTTTAAATATTTAAAATTGTTAAAAAATCTATATAAAAATAATTGTAAAAAAACACATCAAAAAACACATGATAGAGCCAGCGGAGGCTCCCAGCTGGAGCCACCAGCGGTGGCTCTATCATTTTCCTTTGTATAAATTATATTTTTTATTTTTTTAATATTTATAAAAAAATACACCAATATATTAATAATTAATTCTTTAATTATTAAGAAAAAAAATTATAAAAAAAAAATACATGAGCGAAGAGGGAGCAAGAGCAAGAGTCGCTGCAAGACCACGATGGATGGTATCATTTTCCAATTCAAAAAGTGAAAAAACAAGGAAATAAAGAAAAAACATTTTCTGTATAACTTCGGTAAAAGGCGTGCCAAAGTAGTGAAAAATTCACAGGCGAAACGGAAGCAATCGAAGGTCCTATATCTTCAGGGTGATCGAGAGAGAAAGGGAAGCAGCAAGGAAATCGAGGTCTGTAAGCAGGAGGCAAACCTTCTCTTCTTCCCCCTGCCCTCTCTCTCTTTCTCGCTCTTGCTCAACGCTGCCTCAAATCTCCGAAGCATCGGGCGGAAGAAGAAGCAGAAGACAGAAGAAATTGAAGTTACGAATACAGAGATAGAGAGAGAGAGAGAGGGAGGGAGGTTGAGGGTGAGGGAGAGGAGAAATGTCGAAGAAGAAAGTGAGTGGGAATACCATGACTCTCAAGGATTTCCATGGCGGCTCAATTCCCTCTGATCTCCCTCTCCCTTCTGCACCCGGAGTGTAAGTACCTTTTACCCCCCTCTCTTCTAAACTTTTTCTTTTGTAACTATTATTTGCTCTTCGATATAATCGTTTTCATTTTAATATTCTCCTCTGTCATTAATTTTTCAATTCATAGTGGCGACCTTTTGATTTGATTTCAAAACCTAGTTACGATTGAGCTGGTGCAGAATCTCGCTTACAAGAACCACTGTATCTGCTCGTACAAAGCCTAGTTATATTTCCTTTTCTTTTCTGAATGGATTTCTCGTTCTTTATTCTCCTCAATAGAACTGTGAAGCCGTCGGATCACTCAGGTCAAGACCGCCCAAATTCATGGGGAAACCCAATTGGGAGACCTGATAACTGGTCTCGGCCACACTCCTCTCCTGCGACGAGGCCTTTCGATGATAAGACTCCTTTTCTCACTCATACTGCCCGCATTGGCCGGAACTTTGATGAGGATGAGCGAAAACCCCTTGATGGGGTTTCGGCCCCTCGTCGGACTATCAGCGATGAGAGCATTCGGGTCCCTGCATCCCGTGTTGAGCTGAAGCCCGAGTATGGGTCAAGTGGCAGTTTAGTGGGTTGGCAGGGGTTGGCTCCGAGTGGGGTGGTGAAGGCCTATGCGGCTAAGGTTAATGAGGTGACTCATGTTGGTGTTAATTCACAGAACTTAGGTGGGAATAGTGGGCTGGCAGTTGGTGGAGGTTATCCCAATGCGTGGGCAGCAAGGAAGGAGATGGTGGGGGTTAATGAACCGGTGCAACAATCTGCCTGGTCTGGACCAACAGCTGTCTTGAAGTTGGCTCGCGCCAGTGCACTTGAAAAGGTGTCTTCAGGTCGATGGCAGTCAAAGCATGCGAATCATTTTCAGGCAGATGTTGAGGATTTAATGTCACCCGAAATTGAGACCATCTTTCAGTCCAACAGTTATGGTAGTAGTAGCCTCGAGAGGGTTGATGTTTTGGGTGGAAGAGATTATCAGGACGCAACCTTAGCAAGGCAGGTTGAAAGGGGTCAGCATATTGAGGATGGATTCCGAGCTGCTAGGAAGGAGTTGCCGAGATATGAAATGGCTGTGGGTCCCAAGTATTCAGATGTAAAAGAGTGGAACGCTGCAATTCATACAGATAGGACTCCACTTGCTCGTGATGATGGAAGACTTATTGGATCTGAATTGCAACCCCCATTGCCTTTAGAACCATCAGAGCGACCTAAGTTGAAATTGCTTCCCAGAACAAAGCCATTAGAAAGTTCAGAAAAACCTGCTATCGATCATAGACAGGTATGTATAAGATTATGAGGGTTTGATAACCATATTGAGAAAATGAATGAATAGCACAATCCATGCACTTAATTCCTTTTATGTTTGTGGATTATAGGCGTGTCAACAAGTGAGTGACACTGGTCATGCTGAAGCTTTTGAAGTGTATGGAAATATGTACCCTGCAAAACTTAGCATGGCAATCCATGAGAGTGTGCCACAGGCTGTGGAGCATCCCAAATTGAGTTTAAAGTCTCGGTTGCAGCCTCTTGAGCAATTGGAAGGAAGTATTGAAAAAGATAGGTCAGTAACTGATCTTTGCATTTTCCTTTTTAATTAATTTTCCCTTTCTGAGATTATTTTTATATTTGATATGCTTGTGATTAAAATCACAAATACAACATTATTAAGGGTCAAAAGATCTGTATGCCCCACCATTAGCAATCTTCTGAGCATAGAGTTGTGCATGGAGTTGATGTTTGTATGTTTTAAACATCTGTAAATTAAACATGTGACAACACAAATTGATGCTAAGTTAAATTTGTATCTTTTAGTTTCTTTATTTGAGATCTTGATAGTGTATGTTTTGGAATTTGGTATGTGTAGCCTCCTGGCTTGAAATTAGAGAATTTTATTTTATTGGCACCGGGTGTCCGAGAACATCATCCTGACTAAGCCCGAGGCTGCATAGGCCCTCGGTAAGGAGTTTTCCGCAAGTGCACCTTGGGTAATTCAAGGGAAAAATCCCCCGATGGCCCTAGAGATTGTTTGCACCCAAGAAAATTTGAACCTTAGACCTTGGAGGGATCATACTACCAAGATCATGGCGTTTACCACTTGAGCCAACCCCTAGGGGTTTGAAATTAGAGAAAATTAAAATGACCTTGAGTCTTGAGCTGAGATCTTGCCCATGTAATAAATGATTTTAATTAAAAAACGCTATAGACGTAGCCCAAGTACACAAAAAAATTATGCGGAATTTATATTTGATATACAGAATTTATAGCTTTGAAATAATGTAATATGTGAGTGGTCCTATTGCTAGTCAGTTACCATTGCAGTGGAGTGACATATGTTAATTAACAAATTATGAACGCACTTGTTTTATACTTTTAAGAGACCATGTATTCTACCATTTTGGTTCTCTCTTGGATAAAGAGAAGAAGAAAAAGAATAGCACACGGTTCAAATGGCAGTAGCTGGCCTAATAATGTTTGTTCCCCTTCCTCAGTCTCACCTCCAACCACTTACTGGGTTGAACTTCAAACTGTTCCAGCTTAATGGGGGAGAGTTATAGCATGGCTACAAAGGTTGAGGGAATCTCATCAATTTAGTCAACTTAGATGCACTTTTGGGATTAGGAGCATTTTAACAACCACAACATAACAATATTTGAATCGAAAGCCTTTAATTTGGCACTGTAGGTACATAAATAGGTGGAGAGTAGCATTTCATTGACATCTTACTTTGGGTTTTGGTTATTTGAATATTGAATTTCAACCCCCTGGTGGAAATCTGATGAAGGTCCTTTATTCTTTGAAATCATCGATTATAAGTGTTTTGGTCTTTGTTTTAAAACATTGATCACGGATCATTAGTTGGCTACAGCTATCATGGCTCAATTTGAAGCTTGTGGAGAGATTTGCTAAAAGTGTCCAAAAATATCTTTACACAGAGACAGATATATGTGTTGTTGGTGTTTGTGTGCACGGCGCACACCCATCTTATGCGCGCGTTAGATCATGATATTATGACTCCCAAATCACTCATTAACTAAGAGTTGGAGGGTGAAGCCATGGATGCTTGAGTTTTGTATCTACCTATTTGGAAGGTTGATAATTCCCCTTATATGTGTTGACAGTCTTCATACTGTAAATATTCCATTCCCACAAAGTATAGTTGTTCCAATTGTTATCTCTGACATTAAGGTAATGCTCTTTGTTCCTTTGAAGTTATCTTAATAGCAGATTGAAAGGAAATTATCTTAAGAATGTGAGATTGACTGTAGAAATTGGCTTATTATATGGAATTGAAATTTAGTTGTCTAATAGACAGGTATGAGATCTTATTTACCAATAAAAATAGTGGACTGGTATGAGATTGGAATGATTAAGAGTAGTGACTTGGTTATTTGCCTTTAGTTGTAAAAAATCATGTTCATTTGGATCCAATTTAGTTGCAGTATTGGTTAGTCTTGTTACAACTACTTTGAGTTGATATGACTCAATATGTATGATTAAAGTTCATGGAATTCGCTGAGTAATTGGAAGCATCTTATTTATAAAATAAAATAATTGGAAGCATCTAAAAATGCCAGAACCATGAAATGGATATAATATATATAATAAAAGTTCTTGGAATTCATTGAATAGTGTGTTCTGCATTGGTAAGATAAACAAAGAGTGCATATATTTGTGTCTATATTGGCCTGCTGCTCAGTTTTACATACATTTTTCATAAATATTCAAGAACATCAATGGCATCCTTGACTAATATTGGAAAAAGCTTACCTTAGTATGTTTTACCTCTAATTTTGGCATTCAATCTGGTGAAACCAAATTATCCTAACAAGTCAATTCCTGTAACTACTTTATATAAAAAAATAAAAAATTAATTTCCTGACCTCTGGGAAGAAGTTTTCATGTCTTGCTGTTATGGTTGTTTGGTTGGGCTGTATTTTGAAACATGGTAGAATTTAGTTTAGATTTCGACAATCATTCTTTAGTCAATCTTCCATAAGAAGTAATTGATGTACCATTTAAGTTGCTACATCTGTCCTTAGTTCCAAAGAAATGGTATGTAATTTCTTTTCTGTGCTTCTATTTTCACGGAATACTTGGCCATTTAATGCTACTGAAACAAATAGTCTAAGTGATGCAGGAATGCGTTGTTTGGTGGTGCTCGTCCACGAGAACTGGTGAGTTTTTTAATATAATTTTGAATTTATTAAAAAATTTTGAATTTTGAATGCCAGTTACAAATTTCATGCTGCTGTTGATAAATTAGATGTAATCATCTGTTCTTTGTGCTTTTACTCCTGGCATGTCTCTCTCTGGGGTATATGGTGACTTCAGAATTTTAGAATTGTTGTTTCACTTGTTCCCCTTTTCCTCCACACATTGGACATTTTACTAGTCTGCATGGGTATCGTCTATTTTGATTGTTCAGTTTCTTTCCTATTATTCAGTGGCTTCATATTCCCAGCTCAACAGCATTGCTAATCTGCTTCTCAGGTTCTGAAGGAGCGAGGGGTGGGTGATGTTGTGATCAACAACCATGACTTGGTTCAACAATTCGATAGGTAGTGAATCTCTAATCTATGTTTTGTTCTTCTATCATATTTACCTTGATTTGTTGTTTCTAGATACCATTTTCACTAAATTAATTATTTTTGTTTTGTGAAGGACTGAGCATAATGTTCCCAGGATTGAAAGAGACATGAGAGGAAAGGATTGGAAGGAGAATCCAATTCCTGCTGAGTACGGTGAAAAAACTGAGAGTCCTCTCCTTGATCAAAGGATCGGAAAGAGATATGAGAGGAAAGATCATCGGCAAGACATTGAGAGAGTTGAAGTGCAAAGGAGGAACTGGCGTAATGAGAGCCGGAGGAATAGCAGAGAGACTGAAAGGAATCAGCAGCAGGTTGAGAGGCAACCTTCACCAGAGACTTGGCGCAAGCCTGTAGAGCAGGTAAAACCAGACTCCCCTGACTCCGGTGGTCCACGCCATGGAAAAGTGACCTCAGCCGTTGAGCTTGCCCAAGCATTCTCTAGGTCAGTCTCAGATCCAAAAACAGCTGATCACTTTTCTGGCCAAAGGGGCCATCCTGACCGGACTCAAATGCCTTTCTCACGGCTGATGGGTCCGACCCCAAGGCCTCAGATTAATGGTTACTGAATGTTTTAGTGATTTCGCGTGCAATTGGGCATATCTGTGGTCAGAAGAATTTGTGGGGATACAACATTGTGTAGATGTGAAAGTACTCGCCAAGTGATCTGCTGCTGATTCTTTCCAAGGAAAACAATTGTCCTACAAAATTGATTACAACAACCAGCCCGGCTGGTGCCATCATCTCTTTACACGGTGTCCTCGTTCTAGTCTAAATCTTTTTTAATTTTTACGTTGTCCTCCTTTCACAACTATATTAGGAGGAATTGTTCTGTTGTTGCCCTTTTGTCTGAGAGACGAGGCCACTCCAGGTTGAGTCTACAATTTGCATTCATGCTATTGAGAGTGTTGTTACTTCTCTTACAGCTGTCTTCTAGACTGTTGATGATCACGGGCGATCTTGATTAGAACTGGTTTTTCTTGCTCTTCGTGTTTCGCCACATCAATGGTAGCGTTTTGCAGTTTACTTTATACCAACTAGGGCTAGAGGTGTAATTGGTCTGGTCTGGTTTGGAGAGGTCATGGATCGAAAACTTAGGTCCATCATATTTGCCAGACCGGACAGTTAGCTATTGGTCCGATTTGGTTTATGAACATTTTTTTTTAAAATTTTTTTATTACAGAAAATCTAATGCAAAAAATTAATTAAATTAGTAAAATTAATATTAAGTGATATCTTTTATATTTTATTAAATAATTTCATTTTATATATGATCAATGGTGATCTATTGAATGAAAATTATATAATTAACTTGTACAATTACTATATAAAATAATATATTATATATATAATATTTAAAAAAACATATATATTCGGTCGGTCTCGGTTCAGTTCGGTTAAAAAAAAACCACACTCCAAAGCTAACCAATAAGACTATCGCTCCGGTTGATTTTTCTTGTTTGGATTGATTGCCTTAAACCCCAAACTAGGGCTGCAAACGAATTGAATTAGGTTGAACTCAAACAAGGGTACTCGAGCTCGAATAGTATATTTACTCGTTTGAACTTGAATAAAGTTTGAATATCCTTGTTTTAAATTCAGCTTGCTAACCTCTAATATTGTTCAAACTCGATTCGAGATTGAGTCGCTTGTTTGGATTCGAGCTCATGCTTGGTTTTTATTTTTATTTTTTTTTAAATTGATTCTTATCTTTTGACTAATGTAAAAGATTTTAAATTTTACAATAAATTTTAACAATTTGACTATTCAACAAAATAGTTTTGATAAAAAAAAAATATATATGTTATAACTTTTTATAATATAAATTAACTAATATTTATAAATTAAACAAGTAAAAGATAAGAGAAATTCAATAAATTAAACCATTTAATATACACATATAGATAACATAATAAATCAAAAGTCAAGTATGAATATATTATAGTATACATTGCTAGGTATTATATTTATAAGAGCATTACAAGCATATAATATAAGTATATATTTATAGCATATTCGTTATGTACATATATTACAATATAAAAATATAATAGTATGCATAAGTAATAGTTATAAATTACAACATGAATTATCATTTGTCTAGTATAATGAAAACCATAATGTGTATGAGATTAATGATATGATTTCTTAACTAAAGAAAAATATTATCAACTTACGTTATGATATGTATTATTTATACGAATTATAGTTAATTAGTTAAAATTAGTTTGGTAACTGTTTCAAGCAAATGTGCATTCATCCCTTTTATTTATGATTATATCAATAGGCTATAATCTATAATAGAAGTAAAAAATTGATACATAATACTAATGTTATATTATTAATACATAATTAACTAAATTTATAAAATAGCTTGTTTTACAATATATTAAACATAGAAAGGAATTTACAAGATTAGACAATTCCTAATGCTCCAAAAAATAAAATCTATAAACAATCTACTTTTTCTTCAAAATTATAATTTCTTACTAATTATACTATTAAAACTGTAGAAAAAACTATTAGTTTAAACAATGATTATGAAACATTACAATTATTAACCAAAGAAGCTATTAAACATTATAAGGAACAGAAATATTCTTTCATACATATTGGATTAGTGCAAGTTTCTATAAAACTACTTGCTAGAAGTGGATTGAATGCCTAGAAGCATTATCTCTTCATATCCATCACCGCATAAAAATAAGCAACTTTGGACATTATCATATTACTATTCAATTCCACTCATCCAGAAGCATTATTGGTTCCACTATCAGCCGACGAGTGAAGACAAAATTTTAGGGCATCCATTATTGATTACTATGTAAAAAGTTATTGTTTTAGTGTCTATAAAAAGGAGTTTGTAAATAAAGGAAGGCATTCAAAAAAATCTCATTTGAAGCCATTTCCTTTTCTCATTCCTCACTTCCGAAATACTATCTTTGTGTAATACTTACTTCATGTCTTTTGCTCCCATTTAGGGGTGAAAACCAACGCCTTCAATGCAGTTTTTCGGCAAAATCGACGCCGACCAACATTTGAAAAATGGAGGAGCAATCGACCGTAACTGGTCATATCGACTTCGGCGATTTTCTTGCGATTCTCGGTCGGTGTTTAGTTCCCCTAGCGGCAAGCTATCTTTTGAGAGAATAGAGAGAGAGAGAGAGAGAGAGAGAGAGAGAGAGAGAGTTGCAGATGAGTGAAATTGAATCGAGAAAGAAGGTCTGGGGAAGAAGACGACCCCATTTCAAAACGACGCCGTTCCAAGTGGAACGGCATCGTTTTGATCAGGGTATATTAAAAAAAATAGTTTTATTTTATCGGTCGATTCAGCGGTTCGGTCTAACTTCAAACCAAGATCGAACTGCTGAATGTCAGTTCCTTCAAATTTCTATCTCACACCAGCCGATTCTCCACCGATTCCAGCTAGTTCTTGACGCGGCCAATCGGTACCCATCGGTGGCGACTGGTTGCGTCGGTTTCTGTTCACCCCTAGTCTCAATCCTTCTGAGAATTAATTTCCTTGCAAGTATTATGTTTTTAATAAAATCAAATTTATCGATTATAATTTCTATCTTTTATATATATATAATTAATAATGAGTTGTGCTACATAAATGTCCCACACTTTGCACACCACTTAAAAACTATGTGATTTTACTAATTTATCCTCATGTTTTATTTAAGGGTAAAAAAATAAATTCACATATTTTTAAGTGGTGTGCAGGAGTGTGAGACTTATGCATAGAATTTTTCATTAATAATTCATTCATATGATCGGTTATATCGCCTATATATATTGTATCATGCATATGACTGATTGTATCGTCTATTATTATATTATAAATTAATATATATTACATATATATATATATATATTACATGCGATACGTTATTGATTACATTAAATATCTTCTATAAAAACAA
The DNA here is from genome assembly GCF_001411555.2 of Juglans regia. NCBI lineage: Eukaryota > Viridiplantae > Streptophyta > Magnoliopsida > Fagales > Juglandaceae > Juglans > Juglans regia. The sequence goes on along the minus strand of NC_049904.1, from coordinate 15,815,103 downwards.
TTATACAAAATATTTATGCACATTTTGAGAACATAATAAATACCGTAAACTATAAATAAATATAGTATATAATTAACTATATAAAGTACAACCTATTCTCTTGAATTGATAAGAACAATACTTCACCTATAAAAACTCATTTGTTCAATCATATAGGTTTACTAACAGTATAAAATCATGGAACATAAAAAACAAACCAATAACTTTAAAAATTGTTAAAAAGGAACAGTAGAAATTAATGGAATTTATCTCCTAAAATAGAAAAAAACCAAACCAACTACATTTCCAACCATATAAAGGTAAATATCCGGGAAATAATCATTAAATAAAATAATGAATTCTAAAAGACATAAATAAGTTGAGGAGAGAGATTGGATATAACGCTAATAAATATTCTCTCAAGTTCTGACTCAAGATGAGAGATGGCGCAATATGGGAGAGAGAAATGAAAATGACGGGATAAAGCAGTAAATAAGTGCACAAAAGTATCATATCACTGCAAAATCAATAAAAAATATTCAGTATTCCTCTATAAATCAAAGAAATAAGAATGTAGCTGTAATGTTCTAATGGAAGACCCAAACCACATAGTATATTCTCTAAAAGAACTAGTCAATGATACAATTAGAGCCCCATTAAAACTTTATAAAGAGCCAAAACTTCTCATTTCTAAGTAATATGAGATCTCATACATTACCTACCTTTATCCATATCATATGAGGGTTATCACAATCTACCCCTCTTAAATTCCCGAAATCTTTGTCGGGCCTGTCCATTGTAGGTGGCACGGCTCAAGTCCCACATTTTTTGTTGGGATAGCCTCTGATACCATTTGTAACGCCTCAATGGAAGACTCAAACCACATGATCTATACTCCAAAAGGATTAGTCAATGATACAATTGGAACCTTATAAAGAGTAAGAACATTTCATTCCCAAACAATGTGAGATCCCATACACCACCTACCCTTATCCATATCATATGGGGGTATCACAGTAGCCTTAATGAATCATTACATAAAAGAAGAAAAATGATAGAACTACTTGAGAGTAAGGGTGGAGGGTCTCCTGCCCCCTCTCCTCTACATATAGAAGGGGAACCCCCCATCACTTTTATGTTATCGAATCTTCAGCTTCTTATGAGTCTTTTCTGTCGATCTCTCTCCCAGACTAATTGCGCCTACGCCAAGACACCGTAGCCTTCGTCCTTTTTCTCTCTCGATCTCTCTCCCACAATTTTATGATATCCTTATGATTTGTTAGGGTTCCGACAGAAGGGATGAAGAATAAAGACAAGGACTTGGGAACTGAGAAAAGGCTTCTGGACTCTGGAGGATCTGTTGAAGTGTGTGTGTTGCGAAGTGATGAAGTTTGAAGAAGAAGGGGTCCAGAGGATATGACGTCATGGAGCAATCTGTACCTAGGTCAAAGCTACCGTTTCGTGTTGAGCTGCTACACACCATTTCATCACTTTCTCTGGATATGAACAAAACCCAACAACCAGGTTCGTTTGCAGTCTCTCTTTCAATTGGAAAGGCTAGCCTTTTACTATGATCAGCATCGTATTCTTGGAGCCTTTGTTTTGCTTGTGTGGATTTGTTTCTTCCATACGACACCAAGTACACGTCCACGAGCTCCACAGAGGGGAGAGAAGGGTTGGGGGGTTGAACGGATGGAGGTCTACCCCGACTCGCAAGTGCCGGCAGTACAAGGCCTGGGAAGACGTAAGGGGCGAGTAGCATCTGTACTTGAGAGTTGGGTCTGACATGAATCCCAACATTTTTTTTATTTTTTTTGTATTTATTTTACTTAAGGATATATTTTTAATAATGTTGTAATTTTAAAAAAAATGTTTAAATATATGAAAAAAAGAGGATTTGGATGATATGAATTATAAAAAGACAAACAAGTAGACAATTAAACGAAGGGTTTGCACATTGGCTTTCAAATATAAATGTTTTTGAGAGATTTTATTCATAAATTGGTATCTAGAACACACACTATATATTATTGATATGAAAAGAAATCTAATTTGTGAAAAAGGTCTATAAATTTAAATTTTATAAATCAAATCGTATAATATAAAATATGTGAATGATGTAATATATGTTCTATCCACCGACTTGTGGATATGAGTAGCTCGTAAATTTGTATTGCATGAGTAAAAAATTATTGATAAATTTTATGAATAATAGTAAAATTGTTTGAGTGAAGATATTTTATTAGATTTTGAAAAAGAATTGAGAAAAATTTGAATAAAAATTTGTTTGAATATATTTTTTTAATATTATGTTTATTTTTATTTTTAATAATGATTAGACAATTACGAAATAAAATTTAAAAATTTAAAATTAAAAAATAATTTATATTTAAATAATGCTTAAAAATAAAACTACCATAAATTTTGAAAATTTCTATTATTTCCAAACAAGCCAGAGAGGTTTGGGCCGGATCTGAAGGCTGAGGTATCAGGTGCGCGTCTTCTTCTCATTAATAAAACCAGACAAACCGTACAGGCGAAACCGGTAACGAGCGAAGGCCCTAGAGCTCCAGAATCCAGATAGATCGATCGAGAGAGAGAACAAGAAAATCAAGTTCCGTGAGCAGGAGGCAAACCTTCTCTTCTCTCGCTCTCTATACGCTGCCTCAAATCTCCAAAGCATCGGGCGGAAGCAGAAGAAAGAAGAAATTGAAGTTACGCATAGACAGAGAGTGAGAGAGAGAGAGAGGGAGGTTGAGGGAGAGGGAGAGGGAGAGGGAGAGGGAGAGGAGAAATGTCGAAGAAGAAAGTGAGTGGGAACACCATGACTCTCAAGGATTTCCATGGCGGCTCAATTCCCTCTGATCTCCCTCTCCCTTCTGCACCTGGTGTGTAAGTACCTTTACCCCCTTATCTTCTAAACCTTTTCTTTTATATCTATTGTTTGCTCCTCGATATAATTGTTTTAAGTCTAATCTCCTCTATTTTTCATTGTCAATTCATATAAGCGAGCTTTTGATTTGATTTCAAAACCCTAGTTACGATTGAGCTCGTATAGAATCTCGCAGACAAGAACCTCTGTATCCGTTCGTATGTCTCCTTTCTTTTCTGAATTGATTTTTCGTTTTCTTTCTGTATTTAGAACTGTGAGGCCGTCGGATCGCTCGGGTCAGGACCGCCCAAACTCATGGGGAAACCCAATTGGGAGGCCCGAAAACTGGTCTCGGCCACACACCTCGCCTGCGACACGGCATTTCGATGATAAGACTCCTTTTCTCACTCATAATGCCCGCATTGGCCGGAACTTTGATGAGGATGAGCGAAAACCCCTCGATGGTGTTTCGGCCCCTCGTCGGACTATCAGCGATGAGAGCATTCGGGTCCCTGGGGCCCGTGTTGAGCTGAAGCCCGAGTATGAGTCGGGTGGGAGTTTAGTGGGTCAGCAGGGGTTAGCTGCAAGTGGGGCAGTAAATGCCTATGTGGCTAAGGTTAGCGAGGTGACTTGTGGTGGGGTTAATTCCCAGAACTTAGGTGGGAATGGTGGGCTGGGAGTTGGTGGAGGTTATCCAAATGCGTGGGCAGCAAGGAAGGAGGTGGTGGGGGTTAATGAACCGGTGCAACAATCTGCCTGGTCTGGAACAACTGCTGTCTTGAAGTTGGCTCGCGCCAGCGCACTTGAAAAGGTATCTTCAGGTCGATGGAAATCAAAGCATTCACTTAATTTTCAGGCAGATGTTGAAGATGTGATGTCACCCAAAATGGAGAGTGTCTTTCAGTCCAATAGTTACGGTAATAATAGCTACAATATGGTTGATGTTACGGGTGGAAGAGATTATCATGATGCAACATTGGTGAGGCAGGTTGAACGAGGCCTGAATATTGAGGATGGGGTTCTTGTTGCTAGGAAGGAGTTTCCAGAATACGAAATTGCCATGGCTCCTATTTATTCAGATGTAAAAGAGTGGAACCCCACAATTCATATGGATAGGACTCCAGTTGCTCGAAATGATGGAAGACTTGGTGGATCTGAGCTGCAGCCCCCAGTGCATTTAGAACCACCAGAGCGACCCAAGTTGAAATTGCTTCCCAGAACGAAGCCATTAAAAAGTTCGGAACAACCTGCTATTGACCATGTACAGGTATTTGCAAAACTACGAGGGTTTGATAAACATATTAAGAAAATTAATGTAAGGCACAATTTGCATTCCATGCACTTAATTCCTTTTATGCTGCGGATTATAGGGGTATCGACGAGTGAGTGACACTGGTCATGCTGAAGCTTTTGAAGTTTATGGAAATGTGAATCCTGCAAAACTTAGCACGGCAATCACCGAGAGTGTGCCGCAGGCTATGGAGCGTCCCAAATTGAATATAAAGTCTCGGTCACAGCATCTCGAGCAATTGGAAGGAAATATTGAAAAAGATAGGTCAGTAACTGATTTTGGATTTTTTCATTTGCATCAATCTTCCCTTTTTTCTGTTATTTTCATGTTTTATATGTTTGTGATTAAGATCACAAATACAACAATATCAAGGGTCAAAATATCTGTTTAGCCCAACATTTGCAATCTTCTCATCATAGAGCTCTTCATGGAGTCGATTATTGTATGTTTTAAACATCTGTTAATTAAATATGTGGACAGCAAAAACCAATGCTATGTTAAATGTGCATCTTTTGGTTCTATATAGAAATCTATGTTTTGATAGTTACTGTATCAAAATCTTGATGTTAAATGTTTTAAGCATCTGTATAGAAATCTTGATGGCATATGTTTCAAGATTCTGTATATGTAATTGATCTTCTGGCTTGAAATATAGAATAAATAAAAAATACCTTGAGTGTTGACCTCGGATATTGCCCATATTTTAATGGGTAATCAAATATTTAATTGAAAATGCAAAGGCATAGCCCGAACTATTGTATAACATAATATGTTAGTCCTATTGCCAATCAGTTACTATTGCTATAGGGTGAGTTGCTAATTAGCAAAATTTGAACGCACTTGATATATACCTTTAAGAGATTATGTGTTTACCATTTTGGCTCTTGGATAAAATTGAAAAAGAAAATATAATAACATGGTTCAAATGGCAATAGCTGGCCTCATAATGTGGGTTCCCCTTTCCAGTCTCACCTCTAACCATTACATGGAGGAGACTGATGAGTTGGTGGAATCTCATCAATTGAAGGCCATGTTTGGGAAGTGAGATGAGTTGAGAACATCTCATCTAAAATCTTTTTATAATTTCTTTTCCAAACATCGCTCAAACATCAAACACTTTTCAATTTTAAATCTTCAACTTTTTCATCTAATCATTACCTAATCATTATAACTTTTCCAATTTTTCAAACAAAAACAAAAAACAATACAACTTTTTCAAATTTCAAAATAAAAATAATATTAATAAATTATATTCAAACAAATTTTTAACTTTATAATTTTTTTATTCAACATTTTTCTCTCATTTCCCAAAACTCAATAAAATATCTTAACTCAAACCATTTCACTACTATTCACAAACTATTTCACTACTATTCATAGAATTCTCATATCATCTCATCTCATTATCCAAATATGCCCGTAAACTTAGTTGCACTTTTGGGCTTAGGAGTATTTTAACAATTACAACATAAAAAAATTGGAATCAAAAGCCTTTGTTTTTGGCGCTGTAGGTAGATCAATAGGTGAAGAATAACATTTCATTGATTTCATACTTTGGGTTTTGGTTCATGTATTAGAATGTTGAAGTTCAACCTTCTGGTGGAAATCTTAAGGTCCTGTATTTTTTGTAGTCATCATCTATAAGCGTTTTTGTCTTTTCTTTAAAACATTGATCATGGATCTTGGGTGGTTACAGCTATCATGGCTCAATCCGAAGCTTGTGGAGAGATTTACTGAAAGTAGTACTCTTCCCGTTCTATTAGGAGCATATGTCACACGGGCATAATCTAAGAAAATACCAAATGAATATTTGACCATAGTGGGAAGAATCAGTACATGAAATTATAATGAATTTGAAAGAAATTTTATCGAGAAGTAATCTGTATAGAATTTGTGGTGCATCTATAACTGCTCAAGACATCATCTTACCACCACCTTCTGTAAAAATTGTTGATAATACACATTATTTTTTTAAGAATTAATACAATGAATGCAATGGAACCAATAAATTTGTGTATTAAATTATGAAATGTCTAAAAATATCTGCACATACATACAGATGCGTGCTTGTGCGTGCGTGTGATATATTGTCACTCTTGAGTCACTTATTAAGTCAGAGTTGGAGGGTGAGATCATGGATATTCGAGTTTTATATCTACCTGTTTAAAGAGTGGTTGAGTTGATTGAGGAGTGTATTAGAGAGTTCTCGGTTGCGACTCTTTTTAAAAATGTGGTGGATGGATGGGAATGGGCATTTACAGGCTCCTATGGTCCTAATGCGGATAGGGACAGGAGAAGTTTGTGGGAGGAATCGGCGGGTATTTATTCATTATGGGATGTGCCGTGGTGCATGGGGGGGTGATTTTAACTCTATTTGCTTCCCTAGTGAGCGATAAGGGCACTGTCGACATTCCATAGCTATGGATGAATTCAGTGAGTTCATCTTTGATTTGGATCTTATGGATATCTCTCTGGTAGGGGGTGAGTACACCTGGTCAAATGGGCGGGTTTGGTCGAGATTGGATAGATTCCTTGTATCTCCTTTGTGGGAAGATAAATATCTGGAAGCAAGTCAGAAACGACTAGTTCGAGTTAGTTCAGATTACTTACCTATCATTTTGGATTGTGGGGGTATTCACAGAGGGCGTCAGTATTTCAAGTTTGAAAACATGTGGCTTGCAGCGGATGAGTTTGTAAAGATGGTACGTGGGTGGTGGTCTTCATATCAGATTATTGGTACTCCAAGTTACATTTTGGCAGGCAAGTTGAAGGCACTGAAACAAGACTTGAAGAAGTGGAATTTGGAGGTTTTTGGTCTCGTTGATAATCAGAAGATTACATTGTTGGAGGAATTGCAAGACATAGAGGATAACGAATTCTTTGGAGAAAATTCGGAGGAGGTGTTATTGAGGAAGAGCATGGTTATGGCAAACTTGGAGAGGGTTCTGTTGTCAGAGGAGACTTTATGGCGTCAAAAATCCAGGGCCCTTTGGTTGAAAGAAGGTGATAGGTGTACGAAGTTTTTTCACAAAGTGGCTAATTTACATCGGTGTAACAATGCCATTGAGTCACTCCAATCAGGTTCTCAGGTGTTATCTTCTCATCCCGAGATAGAAAACCATATAGTACAGTACTATGAGACTCTTCTCACATAATTGGATTCCTGGAGGCTGAAGCTTGATGCTTTGCATTTTGAGGTAATTGATGCGCATAGTGTTAGTGTGTTGGAGAGGCCTTTTGTTGAAGAAGAGATTTATAAGGTCATGTCTGGCCTGGCGAAGGACAGCGCCGAGGCCGGATGGTTTTTCAATGAGTTTTTTTCTAACTTCTTCGGACATTGTGAAAGGTGATGTTATGCAGGTTTTCAAGGAATTTCACTCTTTCCAAAAGTTTGAAAAATCTCTTAATGCGACTTTTATTGCTCTCACACGGGGCTTTGGCGATTGAGGACTTTCGGCCTATAAGTCTAGTTAGTAGCATTTATAAGATTATCTCGAAAGTTTTGGCTAATCGGCTTAGCCCGGTGTTGAAATGTATTATTTCTAAGTCCCAGAACGCATTTATTTGAGGAAGAAAAATTCTTGATATAGTACTTATTCCAAATGAGTGCTTGGGCTACAGATTACAGGAGGGAGGTTCAGGTGTTCTGTGCAAGCTTGACATGGAGAAGGCATATGATCATGTGAATTGAGATTTTCTCTTATACCTGCTTGGGAGATGTGGTTTTCGAGTTAGGTGGATTGCATGGATACGCCATTGTATTTCAATAGCTCGGTTCTCGGTTTTGGTTAACGGCACACCTGCTGGGTACTTTGATAGTTCTCAGGAATTGCGACATGGAGATTGTTTATCTCCTCTTCTATTTGTGATAGTTATGGAGGCTTTAAGTAGGATGGTGCAGGTTGTTGTTGGGGGAGGTTTCTTATCGGGTTTCCAGGTGGGCAATGGTTCTGGTGGCCCTACTATCATTTCACACCTTCTTTTTGCAGATGATACGTTAGTTTTCTGTGAAGCGGATAGGAGCTAGATTAAAACTTTACAAGCATTGTTACTTTGCTTTGAAGCAGTGTCGGGGTTAAGAGTGAATTTGGGCAAGTTTGATATGGTTCCTGTGGGTGCGGTCTCTAATATCTGAAGCTTGGCAAGGTGTTGGATTGTAAGGTGTCCTTTCTCCCAATGAAATATCTAGGCCTTCTGCTAGGAGCAACATTCAAGAATAGAGTTATATGGGATGGGGTAGTGGAGAAGATAGAGAGAAGGTTGGCTGGCTGGAAACAAGTGTATTTATCAAAAGGGGGCCGCCTCACTCTTATCAAGAGTATTCTCACTAATCTCCCCACCTATTTTTTATCTGTTTCCTATGCCTGTAGGGGTGGTGAACAGAGTGGAGAAACTCTTCAGGGCGTTCTTATGGGGAGGCATGGGAGAGGAAAAGAAATTCCATCTGGTAAGATGGAAGACTGTATGTGCCTCAGTTGTGAATGAGGGGTTGGGAGTGTGTAACTTGAGAACTTTTAATAAAGCTTTATTGGGAAAATGACTTTGGAGATATTATTTGGAGGGGAGAACATTGTGGAAGGATATTATTGATGCTAGATATGATGTCACTTGGGGTGGCTGGTGCTCTAAGGAATTGAGAGGGGGTATGGTGTGGGCTTATGGAAGTATATAAGGAAGGGGTGGTCATGTTTTGCAAATCAAATCCGTTTTGTAGTTGGTGAGGGCATCCGTATTAGATTTTGGCGGGATATGTGGTGTGGAGATCATGCATTGGAAAGAGCTTTTCCGGCCTTATACCCTATTGCAGTTAATAGGGAGGCATCAATGATGGATGTGCGTTTATTCTCTCATGGTGCGTACCAGTGGATGTTCTTTTTAATAGGGATTTCCATGACTGGGAATTACCTATTGTTTCAGAATTTTTCAGCTTACTATATTCCACGGAGACTACTATGACACAACGAGATAGCTTGAAGTGTCGGTCTAATAATCACAAGATGTGTACAATTAAGACGTATTATAGCATCTTGACAACACAATTTGATATTACTCTGTTTCCTTGGAAGAACATTTGGAAGTCTCGAGTGCCTTCTAAAGTAGGTTTTTTTGTTTGGAGTGTTGCTCTTGGGAAGATATTGGCCACGGACAACTTGAGAAAGAGAGGATGTGTGGTGTTGGAGTGGTGTTACATGTGCAAGAAGAATGGAGAGTCTGTGGACCATTTATTACTACACTGTGAGGCAACAAGGGTGTTGTGGGATGAGATTTTTCTTAGGGTTGATGTTACTTGGGTTATGCCTATGAGGGTGATGGATTTGTTGGGTTGTTGGCCAAAGATGCAAGGCTGTTATCAAGTGGCAGCAGTTGGAAGATGATCCCGTTGTGTATTATGTGGTGAATTTGGACGGAAAGGAATGCGTGTTGCTTTGAAGATAAGGAACGCACAATATCCGCGTTGAAGAATTTTTTTCTCCATACTCTAATGTGTTGGTTTTCCATTATTGTATTACATGGAGATAATGTTCAGGATTTTTTGTCTTTAATTTACCGCTCTTAGAATGTATTTAGGAGCTCTTATGTATACTTCCTATGTACAATGGCTATATTTATTTCATTCATATATATAATTTCTATCTTTTACTGATTTAAAAAAAAAAAAAATCTACCTGTTTAAAAGGTTTCTAATTCCCCTTCTACCTATAAAAAAGGTTACTAATTCCCCTTTTATGTTTTGACAATCCTCTGTAAATATTCCATTCCCACAAAGTATATTTGTTCCAGTTGTAATCTCTGACATTAAGGTAATGCTCTTTCTTCCTTTGAAGTTATCAAAAAGTGGATAGAAAGGAAATTATCTTGAACATGTGAGATTGACTGTAGAAATTGGTTTATTATATGGATCTGAAATTTAGGCCTCGTTTGTTTTCAGAAAACATCTCATCTCATTTCATTTAATCATTACAACTTTTCCAACTTCCAATACAAAATAAAATATAAAATTCAACTTTTTCAAATCCCAAAATAAAAATAATATTAAAAAATATATTTTAACAATACTTTATTTAATTTTTTATCTTTAATCTCATCTCATCTCTGAAAACAAACGAGCCCTTAGATGTTTTATAGACCGGTATGAGATCAGTATGATAAAAGGTAGTGACATGGTTATTTGCCTTGTTGTAAATCATGTTCGTTATTATTAAATTTAGTTGCATTTTTGGTTAGTCTAGTCACACCTACGCTGAGTTGAGAGTTGATGACTCGATACGTATGATAAAAGGTTCGTGGAATACACTGAATAATTGGAAGTGTAAAAATGTCAGAACCATGAAATGGGTACAATATGCAGAATAAAAGTTCTTGGAATTCATTGATTAGTGTGTTCTTCATTAGTAAGATAAAATAAAAAATAAAAAAAAGAGTGCACACACTCGTGTCTATGTTGGTCTGCCGCCAATTACATACAATTTTCTTAAATAGTCAAGAACATCAATAGTATATTTTATTGCAAATTTTGGCATCCAATCTAGGGCGAAACCAAAATAGCCTACCCAGTCAATTCTTGTAACTACTTTCTTAAAAAAAATGTGACTTCTAGTAAGAAGTTTTTATGTTTTACTGTTAAGGGTGTTTGGTTGTGCTTTATTTTGAAACATGGTAGAACCAAATATAACTTTCTAGTTTCCACAATCATTTTTTGATCAATCTTCCCTAAGAAGTAATGGATGTATCATTTACATTGCTACATCTGTCGTTAGTTCCAAAGAAATGGCATGCAATTTCTTTTTTGTGCTTTTATTTTCACTGAACATTGGGCCTTTTAATACCACTGATACAAATAGTCTGATTAATGCAGGAATGCGTTGTTTGGTGGTGCTCGCCCACGAGAACTGGTGAGTTTAATATAATTACGAATGCCAGATACAAATTTGCTTTGTCAGGTCTTCATGCTGCTGTTTTTAATTAGATGAAATCAGTTGTTCTTTGTGCTTTTACGCATGGCCTCTCTCTCTCTCTCTCTCTCTCTCTCTGTGGGGTATATGGTGACTTCAGCGTTCTAAAATTGTTGTTTCTCTTGATCCCCTTCCCCTTTTTTCTCCACACTTTCAATTATTCACTAGTCTCTGTGGTTACTGTCTATTTGCATTGTTCTCTTTCTTTCCAGTTAGTGGCTTCATATTCCCAGCTTGACAGCATTGCTAATCTTTTTCTCAGGTTCTGAAGGAGCGAGGGATTGGTGATGTTACCATCAACAGCCATGATTTGGTTCAACAATTCGATAGGTAGTGAATCTGTATTCCATCCTTTCTTCTTCTATCATATTTACCTTGCTTTGCTGTCTTTTTCCCCAATTAATTATTATTGTTTTGTGAAGGGTTGAACATAATGTTCCCAGGATTGAAAGAGATATGAAAGGAAAGGATTGGAAAGCAAATCCAAGTCCTGCTGACTACGGTGAAAAAACCGAGAATCCTCTCCTTGGCCAAAGGATTGGAAAGAGACATGAGAGGAAAGATCATCGGCAAGAGATTGAGAGAGTTGATATGCAGAGGAACTGGCGTAATGAGAGCAGGAGAAATAACAGAGAGACTGAAAGGAAGCAGCAGCAGGTTGAGAGGCCACCTTCACCAGAGACTTGGCGCAAGCCGGTTGAGCAGCCAAAACCAGACTCCCTGGACTCTGGTGGTCCACGCCATGGGAAAGTGGCCTCAGCCGTTGAGCTTGCCCAAGCATTCTCTAGGTCAGTCTCAGATCCAAAAGCAGCTGATCGCTTTTCAGGCCAAAGGAGCCTTCCTGGCCGGAACCAAATGCCTTTCTCACGGCTGATGGGTCCGACCCCAAGGCCTCAGATTAATGGATACTAAATGTTTGAGTGATTTCGTGGGCAATCGGGGCATATTTCTGGTCAGAAGAATGTGTGGTGATACAGCATTGTGTATGTGCTAGATGTGAGAGTACTCGCCAAGTGATTGTATCTGCAGCCAGCTGACTTTTAAGTTTCTGCTGAAAAATAAATTGTCCTACAAAATTGATTACAATAACCAGCCCGGCTGGTGTTATCATCTCTTTACAGACGTCCCCATTCTAGTCCATTCTATTTTAATTTTTGCCTTTTCCTTCTTTCACAGGAGGAAGCGTTCTGATGTCACATTTTCTCAGAGCTGAGTTTACAATTTGCAATCATGGTATAATGTATTGGCAGTTTTGTTACTTATCTGATAACTTCTTGATAAGAGCTGATTTTTCTTGTGAGGTCTCCTTCAGCACCTTCCTACACATAAACACGTCTACAATCTGGGGGGGTATTGCAGATCCATTTTGAAGGAGCCGAATATGGTCTTGCTTCCTTACCGTACCATAGAAAGTAGCCTGATGACTTCTAGAATAAGTGGAACTAGGAAAAGCCTTTAGGCTGCGTTTGGATGTTGAACTGAGTTGAATTGAGTTGAGTTGAAATGATAAAATATTGTTAGAATATTATTTTTTAATATTATTATTATTTTTAGATTTGAAAAAGTTGAACTGTTTATTATATTGTGTTGGAATTGGAAAAAGTTGTAATGAAGAGTTGAGATGAGTTAAGAGGAGTTGAGGTCCCGTTTGGATTTGGAAAATGTTTCATCTCATATTATCTAATCATTATAAATTTTTTAAATTTTCATACAATATAATAAACAATTCAACTTTTTTAAATTTCAATTAAATTTTTTTAAATATCAAAATAATAATAATATTAAAATATTAAATAATATTTTAATAATATATATTTTTTTAATTTTAATATTCATTTAAAATCATCTCATCTCATATCTAAATCCAAATCAATTATATGCTCAAGTTGCAGCGAATTCCTTTAATTATTTGCTGGGCCCAACTCTCCCATGGGAGAGAGATTATACGGATAATGTTAATTTGGTTTTGAGGCTTGAATCTCCAGGGGTTGGCTCCAATGGTAAGGATTTTGATTTTGGTCTAATTATCCATTTATAGGTCTACTTCTTTACAACGAACTTCACAAGACTACTGTTACCAAAATGCCCATGTCACCATTGAAAGTCCACTTGCTATATACATTTATAAAACCGAGGTGTTATTAGCAACTATACTGCTTAGTAAACAAATTACCACAGTTTCTAGTTACATTTACCTTTTTCATATTTGGTGCTTGACAAACCTCTCCACCAACTTGTATTTCTACCCTCTTCTTACGGCACATAACATACTCCCATCAAATCACCTTGCGTACAAGATGCGGGTATTTGGAACGAAGAGACCAATAATCTTCCCTAGTGGCAACTACTCCACTATATTAAAACCTCCATGATGGCACGATTATCTTTCTTATGGCTATGATGTTCAATGATATTCTCTGGTTCTTGTGAAATCGCACCATCAATATTGAGCAGAGGCAATTTCAGAAGGAGAATCACATATTGCCCTAATTTCTCTTTCAAACACGATACATAGAAAATAGGATAAGCTGAGAATTTGAAGGTAAGGCTGATTTACAAGCCTCCCGACCCACTTTGATGACTTGAAAATGACTAAAGAAGTGGGGAAAGTTTGAGGTTGTGGCGCATCGCCAAAGAACGTTGGCGATAAGGCTGCAACCTGAGGTAAATCCAATCTCTTTAAGATAGCTCCGATTCCTATAGCACACACATCACATTCTATGATGAATACCTCTGAAAAACATGGAAGTGTCAGCACAGGCAGACTCGTGACAGCAGCTTTAAGCTATTTAAAAGCCTTATTGCCTATTTTCGTCCACTGAAATGTATTTTTTTTTTAACTAAGCCGTCAAAGGAGCTACATTTTGACCGTAAGCTTTAGTAAACTTAGGGTAGTAGCTTGTCAGTCCTAAAATCGTCTCAATGACTTCAAATATTTGGGACATGACCACTGTAACATAGGGGGTAATCTTATTAGGATTAGCTTCGACTCCCTCTGTGGAAACTATATGGCCTAAATACTTCACCTCCCATGACCAAATTTACACTTCGATATCGGCATATAACTGATGAGATTGCAAGGTTTGCAACACAATCTTAAGATGCGCTGCAGATGATCTTGTAAGTTTCTGTTGTATACTAATATGTCATCAAAGAAAACAATAACAAATTTGTGTGAGATCTAAAAACATCGTTCACGAAATTTTGAAAAGTGGAGGGTGTGTTTGTAAGACCAAACGGTATCACTAAAAATTCATGGCCTTCATGAGTATTAAAGGCTGTCTTAGGGATATTAGCTTCCTTCATCTTGATCTAGTGCTAACTTGATCTCAAATTCTGCTTAAAAAGAAAAGGTAGAGCCTTGTAACTCATCAAGAAACTCGTCGACAATTGGCATGGGGTATTTTTCCTTCACTATGGCCTGATTTAACACCCTATAATCTATACATTCGCCAGCAACCGTATGAATTCCTCATCAACATGAATGGAGAAGAAAATGGAGACTGACTTGGCCATATTACACCAGAATCTAAAAGCTCTTGAACAATCTTCTCAATCTCAAAGTTTTGACAATACAGATACCTATAAGGTTTGACACTTAGAGGTTGTGTTTCTTCTTTCAAATTAATCTGATGGTCATGGGACCTTCTCGGGGGTAAGCCTCTTGGTTCCTCAAAAATCAGTCCATAGCTGTTAACAGTTGCTCAATTACTTCATTAATTGTACAAGAACTATCCTCATATTGAAGTAATTGTAAAATTACTCCCTTATTCTCCATTTTTGGTACCTTTTCAACTCATTCTAATCAATTAAAGACTCTCTACTTGAATGCAACTGAATTAAACATCTTCGTTTTCTAAACCCAAACTCCATTTGGCAAAATTTCATAGAATGGGACCAAGAGTCCTCAACCATTGAACCGCTAATACAAGATCATAGCCACCCAAGGATAAAAAGAAATATGACTTCTAGAAAAGTGGAACTAAGGAAAAGCCCAGGGCTCGTTTGGACACTTAAATATCTCGAAACTTTATGAATAGTAGTAAAATGGTTTGTGAATAGTAGTGAAATGATTTGAATTAAGATATCTTATTGAGTTTTGGAAAAAGAGAGAGAAAAAATTGAATAAAATTATTATAAGTTGCAAAATTGTTTGAATATAACTTTTTAATATTATTTTTGTTTTGAAATTTGAAAAAGTTATATTATTTTTTGTGTTTTATTTGGAACTATGGAAAAGTTGTATAGGGTTTTTTGTTTGGATAATGATTATGTAATAATTAGATGAAAAAATTAAAGATTTGAAATTGAAAAGTATTTTGTATTTAAGTGACATTTAGAAAGGAAATTAAGAAAAATTTTGAGAATATCTAATAATTTTTTAGTGCCCAAACGAGGCTTTAGAATATCTCAGAATTATGTGAATAAGTAGTGAAATGGTTTGTGAATAATAATGAAATGGTTTGAATTAAGACATTTTATTGGGTGTCGGGAAATGAGAGAGAAAAAATTGAATTAAAATATTATAAAGTTAAAAAGTTATTTGAATATAATTTTTAATATAATTTTTGTTTTGAAATTTGAATAATTTGTATTATTTTTTGTGTTTTGTTTGAAGTTTGAAAAAGTTGTATTGAGTTTTATATTTGAATAATAATTAGGTAATGATTAGCTAAAAAAATTGAAGATTTGAAATTGAAAAATGTTTTGTATTTGAGAAGAAAATTATGAGAAGTTTTGAGAATATATGAGAATATCTCATTATCCAAACAATACCTTAAGGGTATGTTTGGGTGTTGAGCTCATCTTAGCCATCTCAAACTAATCATTGATGAGACCTATTACTTTTTCAACTTACTATAAAAAGTTAAAACATATTTCAGCCTAGTTTATACATTCAAACACATCTCAATTGACTTACAAAACCCACTTAAATATCTTAATTGACAACTATTCACAGATCAACTCAAATAATCTAAGATCACCTCAGCACCCAAATGCAGCTAATTTTACCTACTTGGTGTGCCCTGGACCAATGTTTCATTATGCTAGGTAGCCAGAAAGAGAAGAGTGAAACTTTTATCAGGAGCTCATTTTTATGGTACAATAGCTGGATCTAAGTTTACTTATTTTTTCAAGTTGCAGCGAATTACTTTCATTATTTGCTTAGCCCATCTCCCCCATGGGAGTGATTATATGGATGATGTTAATTTGGTTTTGAGGTTTGAGTCTCTCGAGGTTGGCATTTGGGTTCCGGCACGGGAACCCGGGTTTCAAACTTGGGCCGGAACCCGATTGGGTTAGCTCGGGTCAGACTCGGGCCAAAATCCTGATGAATCCGGAATCCGAGTTTACAATCCATTACCTTTTTTATTTTTTTATTATTATATTCATATAACATCAAAACATTTAGTTATGTACATTCTTAACAAGGATGTAGAAGGAAGGTCATGGGTACAGTTCTAAAGAGTATAGATTGATGTAGTATGGGTGGCATCAATTTTCAAACAAACACCATGAATGATGGAGGCAATTGTGAGAGTTGATGATACCTAACTTCAGCTTCTTAAGAACATTTGTCTGCCAGGTGCTCCAATCGGTGCATGAAGTTCCTATGGGTATTACTAGAAAATATAAGTACCAGTTTTCTGCTGAATATCAATAAAAATTGCGCCATGTTTGGCTTTTCATGAGTGCATAGGTAATCTACGAATGTCCCATTACTGAGCTGTGTGGGACACTCAGAATTCACCCAGTAATTGATACTTTTATTTAATAGTAAAAAAAATCGGGTTCCAGGTGTACTAGGGTTTTGCAACTTGAATTTCAGCTGGAAACAATTCTGGGCTATAACTCGAAATCGAAATATAGTTTCTTGGATTCTGGACTGGGCCAGGAAAAAATTCGATCCAGATGAACAGTCCTAATCTTGGTCGAATTATCCACTTATAGGCCTTCTTTACAACAAAAACTGACTAGACTACTATTACTAAATGGCCCACGTCACCATTGAAAGTCCACTTGCTGTTTACTTTTCTAAAACTTAGGTGTTATTAGCAACTATGCTACTTAGTACATAAAACGCCACCATTTTTAGTTACATTTAACTTTTTCGTAACTGTTGCTTGACAAACCAAGAATTTTACTCTTCTCCCACCATTATCAACAACTTCCATTTCTACCTCATACGGCACATAACATTCTCACTCCCATCAAAGCACCTTACCTACAAAGTGCAGACATTTCGAACGAAGTGACCAATAATCTTCCCAAGTGGCATCTTTCGGAGCTGCGTCTTTCCACCATATTAAAACCTCCATGATGGCACAATTTTCCTTCTTTTTATGGTTGTGACGTTGAATGATATGCTCTAGTACTTGTAAAATCGGCCCATCAATATCGATCGGAAAAAATTTCAAAGGTTAATAACATATTGGCCTAATTTCTCCTTCAAACATGATACATGTAAAACAGGATGAGCCTTCATGAGTATTAAAGGTTGTCTAAGGGATATCAGCTTCTTTCGTCTTGATTTGATTATAACTTGATCTCAAATCCTGCTTAGAAAAAAGGGTAGAGCCTTATAACTCATTGAGTAACTTGTCTACAACTGGCATGGGATATTTGTCCTTCACTATGGCCTGAGCAAAATATCGAGAATTTTCAAGAATTAAATAAATGTAAAAGACACCTAAAATTCTAGACAAATGAGCTAATAAATATACAAAATACTTTGATAGGACTAAGAAAATGTGTGAAATAAATTTCCACATAAATGCCTTGATATAACATCCTATAATCCACACATGGCAACCGTCTGCCTTCCTTATCAATATAAGTGAAGAAGAAAATGGAGATTGGCTTGCCCTTATTACACAAGATTTTAGCTCCCCAAATAATCTTCTTAATCTCAAAATCTTGACAATACGGATGGATACTTATAAAGTCTGACACCTACAATTAGGGCTGAGCACTGACACTTTCGGAGTCGGAGGGCCCAACCTCCGACTCCGACTCCGACTTTGTCGGAGGTCGAATCCGACCTCCGACTCCGACTCCGAGACATACAAAATCTGCTCCGACTCCGACTCCGACTTGTCGGAGCGGAGTCGGATTTTTTTATTATTTTGTTTTATCTTTTTTAACTTCATATTTGACCCACTTTTTTTTTTAACTTTATTATTGTATAGTATACTACTATACAATACGGCGCCGTTTCTATTGCAATAGGACTTTCTTTTTAATTTTTGAATGCATGTTAGTATGTTACTTGTTTTATTTAGTTGTATTTTTTGTTATAATCAAAAGTTTAATTATTTTAGATTATAATGTTGAGAAAATTGAAATTTTAAAGCTCACAATTTTTTTTTTTTAAAAAAAAGTGGGTCAAATATGAAGTTAAAAAAGATAAAACAAAAGTGGGTCAAATATGAAGTTATACTAATATATTATAACTTATATAATATATTAGTATAAGTTATAATACTATAAGTTATAACTATAGTCTATATTAGTATTAGTATTAGTTATAGTGATTAGCATAACTATATATTAATATTTGCTATAGTGATTTTAATTTAGTATAACTATATAATAGTATTAGTATAAATATTATTATATTACACTAACTATATCACAGATGGTATTAGTATACTAATGTCTAATACTAATATATCACTATAGTTAATAGTATCACATAATAATATAGTATTAGTAATTAATACTATAGTGCTTTATATAGTAATTTATATATAGGCTTAAAGTGGTTTACTAATAGTATTAGCATTAGGCCATAAATCTAATTATTATACTAATGTATATTAGAATTACTAATATATTTATCAAAATGAATATGTTGAGAATTTATTAGGTCAAAAAATATAATTAATACAAGATATTGTTATATAAAATTTATATGAATAATACTTTAGTTATTATACATTAGTATTATATGTTATTATAAATTTATAGATTAGTGTTTATCCATTAGTATATGTATTACAATATTACATGTTGATGTTATTATGCATCTTAGTGTTTATAGTATATTATATATACATTAGTATTACATGCTATTATATTTATACATTAGTAATTTAGAACAACATGGTAGTAATATTGTAAATTTTTAATAGTATGATATTTACATATAGTCATATACTAAACTATTATTAGTAAATTTAGTCTATATATTATAGTATAAATATATTATTTAACTAGTATATTATTGAGTTTAACTAACTATATAAGATATAGTTGTATAAAATTTAAATAATTAATATATAGAAAAACACATATTTTTATAAAATATGTATAAAATCGGAGGCGGAGTCGGAGGGTCACGTCGGAGGCGGAGGCGGAGGGTCGGAGTCGGATCGGAGCGGAGCCGGATTCGGTTCATCAATGACTCCGACTCCGACTCCGACTCCGACTCCGACTTTCAAGAGGAAAAAAACTCCGACTCCGACTCCGACAAGTCGGAGTCGGAGCGAAGTCAGAGCGGAGCCGGAGCGGAGTCGGATTTGGAGTCGGATTGTCAGATTTTTGCTCAGCCCTACCTACAATGTTTCTTCTTTCAAATTAATTTGATGGTCATGGGACCTCCATAGGGGTAAGCCTCTTCATTTCAACTTTCCTAACAAACTGACTACACTGCTATTACCAAAAGGCCCATGTTACTATTGAAAGTCTACTTGCTATTTACATTTCTAAAA
The DNA here is from genome assembly GCF_001411555.2 of Juglans regia. Classification (NCBI taxonomy): domain Eukaryota; kingdom Viridiplantae; phylum Streptophyta; class Magnoliopsida; order Fagales; family Juglandaceae; genus Juglans; species Juglans regia. Next base: position 15,795,294 of record NC_049904.1, on the reverse strand, counting down.
CCTACATGTCATTTGCATCTATACTAGTTAGTACATAGAATATCACTGTTTCTGTTTACATTAACTTCTTCGTATATGTTGCTTGACAAACCTCTCCATTGTACACTTCTTGCCACCATTATCAACAGCTTAACTTAGCTTGACCAAAGCAAGTATAATACAAAAAGGAATTTTACCTGAAATAAAATAAGACATGAAATGTTTCTTTTTCTCGTCACGTACGTACTTCTAATTCATTTCAAACACTACAAGAAAACTGTTTATTTGCGACTAGTTATTTCTAGCGAAATGATTATTTAATTCAGCTAAAATGAGTCTATTTTTCATAGCTAAATTAAATAGTTATTTTCGTCGTAAAAAAATGTTACAAATATTCGTTTTACTTGTAGTGAAATAACCAATTCAGGTGTATGCACTAGAATTGGTGAAATTTTAAAGAAGAGAAATGGACTTTTTTTGCAGTGAGGTTGTGACAACCCAAGCTAGTTAGGGAAAATGAAAAATGAAAAATACACAATACTTTTCACAACATATTTTACAATCATGTTTTAAAATGAAGGATATTATTGTAAAATATCTTATAACAATAACATTACTTTACAAAAATACCTTCATTTTACATTATGTATTATGAAAAGTGCTGTGAAGAGTATTGTGTGTGTATGGTTACTCACTAAACATTCACTGGAGAATGCGTCACTCCTCAAGGAATCATGACTCTCAGGGATTGCTACATTCCCTAGCTAATCAATGTTGCTCGCATCTCACGGCTAACTCCTCGATCATCAAGTATTCGAGTGTCGTGACCACCAGGGAGCAGCATGTTTTCCCAGCTTGAGAGTCACTTCATTGCCATGATCATAAATATACTCATTGACTTTCTTTCAACTACTCTTTACATTTTTTTTTTTTTTATAATTGCTTTCTGATCCTTGGGTTTGATAATTTTTCAAACTCGTCTATGGGGTAGAAAAAGTTTCACAATCATTCTTATGGCATGCATTACCGGCCATATATCAACATTCTCCTAATTTTATCTCAATTTTGTTTAATTGATTAATGAAAATTACTGATCATGTGGCAACTCACGATTAATTAAAAATAAGCATGTTACTTGTATATAATTAGCTTTTTAGAAACTTAAAAATGCCTAGTCAACATATATATATACGCCACTCCAACAAAAAATTATATAAAACAAAAAACATAAAAGATGTTAAAAATAATATAGAATAAAATAGACAATTTTAAAAAATTAATTTCCAAAACATAAATATGTAATATAAATTCTGTAAAACTAAAACTAATTATAATTAGGAAAATGCTAGAGCTCCCGCTGGGGGCTCCCGCTAGAGCTCTAGTGTGTTTTATTTTGTGTATTTTTTAGTTTTTTTATATAGATTTTTTAAATAATTTTAAATGTTTTTAAAAAATAAAAAAATTCATAATATTATTAAATAATATTTTCTTAATCACGAAGTAAAATAAAAAATATTTTTTTATGATTTTTTATTTTACTTCGTGATTAAGGAAGTATTTTTTAATAATTTTCTTTTTAAATTTTTGATTAAAAAATTGTTTTTAATGATGTTTTAAATTTATTTTTTAAAATTATTAAAAAAAATTAAAAAAATCTTTATAAAAAACAAATTAAAAAAAATACATACAAATATGTGCTACAGCTCCAGCGGGAGCCTCCAGCGGGAGCTGTAGCATTATCCTTATAATTAATATAGGTACTGAAAGCAGAAAAAAACCTAATGTAGGAATACATATATATATATATATATATAAATAAAACAAAGATCTTAAAAAAAGATAAAATTAATAAGATTTGAAAAAAAATGTTCAAATATTACCGTATTATGATGGACTATATTCGTAATATTCTAGCATAATATTCATCTCATCTCAACAAAAAGGCCTAAGGTTTTTGTTGGCTAGTACTTAGCTAGGGGTGATCTAGCTATATGCCATCGAGCAAGGTTGCCTCATGGGTTTGCCATATTAAATGTTGCCATCTACAAATAGATGCATTTAGCCTTTAATTTCAAATAAATGTATGCAAAAAGAAATCATGAATAACTAGGTATTTGCGACGAGGAGATGAATTTAATGACATTTTATGAGATCTAGAAACCTAAATTTCTCGATCCGTTATTCTCTCAATATATCTTCCACTCCCTCCTCCTCCATCTCCATATATCTCATAATCATTCGATCCATGGCATTTTCTACTGCCAATGAAGTAATTAAGTTTTTGTTTTATTTTTGATGATCTGTATCTCCTATATATATATATATATATTTCCTAGCTATTAATTTTCTTTAAAAATTAACATGCGTAATGTCTTAAGCTGATGATTATGTTTGTTTAATTGAATTAGGGAGGTTTTAGCGTACTGGAGCATGCAACAGTGTTGGAAGAATGCAGAAAAGGAGTGCGGAAAATAGGAGAAGATTTATTTGAAAGTTTAAACATGATTGATGTGGTTCAACGCCTGAGCATTGACCACTATTTCCAGGAAGAGATTGATGAAATTTTACGAAGGCAATACGTAAAATACGTTACTGATCCTGGCGACTGTGGACACGAGGCGCTTCAAGAGGCTGCCCTACGCTTTAGACTTTTGAGACAACGAGGTTACTATGTGCCTGCTGGTGAGTTATAAGCTAGTTATTACTACTTTTGAGTACTCATCATCATGTCAATTAATTAAGGTGGTTAGTGTTATATATTGGAATTTCAAAACACATGCATGCAGTTGAATATCCGATATATGATCGTCTAAGTTCTAACCACGTTCATGAACTTCTAAAGAATATCAACATGTTCATGCATTTTATAAAATATTCTACTTCGCAAAATCTAGGGGTAAATTATATATAGGTGTATGTCACAAATATTCTTTGTCTAAGCTTAATTAACTAATTAATCAACCTTTAGTTTCTTCACAAGCACTATGTCATGAAACCATCACTACAAGAAAAAGGGCCATTTCCAGCGTTTTTAATATCGCCGCAACTATAATCGCCGGTAAAAACTAGTATTTGCAGCGATTTCCATGCCGTCGTTGAGTTCCAGCTCAAATTCGCAATCTGATGTTCACTTTTTTTTTTGCGGCGATTTTTTATTATTGCAGCGATATGTTTTCGACGCAATAGGAGTCGTTAACTGTAGTAGCATTTAGTTTTCGTCGAAAGTGAATAATTGACGCAACATCTCTTTTTTGCGGCGTAGATTGTCGTCGCAATAGTCGACGTTGTCAGCGTAAAATAGATGGCCAGTTAATTGCGGCCAATTATTTGTTATTTGCGGCGACATTGAAGCGCCGGAAATACGAATAAAATTAATGTTCCCCCGCGGGCGTCTTATTTCTCCCACCCTACCCAAAACTTTCCCCCCTTCGCGATTTGTCCCATTTCCCGCCCCCTTTCTCTCACTCTCTCTGCTGTTCTTGACTGCGATTGTCGACTCCGGTGCTATTCTCGCCACCATCTCGCCGCCTCGCCGGCGCCGGTGATCTTGTATTTCAGCAAATTGGTCTCCATCCATCTCTCTCGCGCTCTCGTCTTCGCAAAGTGGTTTTCGATTGCCCAGTGCCGCCGTCTTCTGCAGATCCCTAGTGAGTTTCTCTTTCTCTATTTTCGTTTTTCATTACTATGATTTGGGTGCATTAGGTCATGAGAAATGTTTTCCATTCACAGAGCCATTCCGGAATCGAGCCCCTGTGTCCCTAATTTCACCCTAATTTGGACTTTGTTTTCTTTGTAATTTCGTGTTACACATTGTTATATAGTGTCTTTAGTGACTTTATAATTTTGTGGGAATGAGTTAAAATTTTTTTTATGGTGTAGAAGGTGCTCATAATAATTGTACGTGTTTAGGCCTATACCGATTGTTTTCTTTATGGGTTCACAGTTGATTTCTACTTGACCATATGTGAGTTTGTCTTGATCTAAATGTGTATAAGTAAGCATATGAACTGTAGATTATTCTATCTGTGAGTAGTGGGAATGCTTGCAAAGACCTAAGAACTGTAGTCTTCATATTTGGGCTGTAAGAAAATCTTAAAAAAATTAGTGCATGAATACATCCAAATGTAACTCCTTGTTTTCATTCCCCATTCAAAATTTCGAAAACCAATAAAAACAAAACAACAAAAGTCAGTCCCAAATAAGCATGTCATTTTTAAACTTATGAGGGAGAGTAGCAGCACCCTTTTTATTTTTTTTTTCTTCTTTCTTCTTCTTGATTGGATTGCAGGAAATTAGCTAGCTAGCTTCCAATAACATGCATGGCAACATGTAGATGCATTGTGGTTGGGCCATTATTATAAAGGAAACAGTTCTTTTGGATAAAAGGTCAAACCTAATGTTGTTAGGACTTTGGAAGTTTTAGGTCTCGGTTGGTTATGCAGTTCAGATGATGTGAGATGTTTTGTTGAAAGTTGAATAAAATATTGTTAGAATATATTTTTTTAATATTATTTTTATTTTGAGATTTAAAAATGTTGAATTGTTTATTATATTTTGTATGGAAGTTTGAGAAAGTTGTAATGATGAGATGAGATGATATGATTTTGTGTATCCAAACCGGGCATTCTCCCTAGCTAACTTTTCCTTTTTTTTTTTTTCTATTTTTTTTTCCTTTTATGTATAAATAAGTGCTATATATATTTTTTTAAAGAGTCAGGGCCACCTATCCACGAGTGACCTTTTTTCAATGTTATTAAAAAACCCTCACTTATGGCGGAGGAAAACCTTGGTTACAAATCCAACCAAACCAACTATATCCCAAAAAACCAAATAAATAAGACCCAGAACCACTAAACAGACCTAGTAAACCAACGACGCACCAATTAAGCTCTAATGTTGGGAAGGCCAAGTTTATCAATACGAAGGATACCCCTGACATGGCGGGGGAGTAACCCACCCTCCTCATATCTACATGTCGAACTTGTTTCACCTTGTCGAGCCAAATAATCTGCAACCTCATTTGCTTCCGGATATTGATTTCGAATAATAAAGTGAACACCCTGAAGCTCTTTAATCGTCTCCTCCCAAAAATCTCAAAGATACCAAACTGTACAATTTTTTGAAAGAATCCAATCCACTATTATTTTAGAATCACACTCAATTTCCATATTAAAGAATCCCAACTCTTTACACAACGCCACTCCCGCATGTAGAGCATGAAGCTCGACCTCATTATTCGTTCCCTACCCAAAACAAGCTGAGAAAACACCTTTAACATTACCGAAAACATCACAGATCACACCGCCCCCCCCCTCCCCCCCAACAAGATCCTGGATTTCACCTACAACTCCCATCCACATAACTAGACTTGGTCTGCGTCTATGGTACCAAACCAGAGGAATATCAAGCTCAGCAAGCATCCTTTCCTCAGACGGTGAGACAGGCCCTCCCTTCGTATGTTCTTGAAACGATTTTCTGAGCCAACACCTTATCGAAAGCCACACTCCTTCCACCAAACAAGCAACTCCTTCCATTCTCACTTTGCACCTATGTTGCCACATACTCCAAGTAAAAAGAGTTGGTAACAGCCTGATCAATATGCCCCTAGGCTTCCTAGCCAATGAAAACCAATGGAGAACACGTCCCCACCAAGTTCTCGCAAACATGAACGGTAACCCCATCTCCAACGCTGCTCTCTCCCAAATTTGCATTGCAAACTCTCTAGTGCACAGAACATGCTCCAGAGTCTCCACGTTCCTGTCATTACAACAATCACATCTAGATGCCAATGACACACCGCAGCTCTGCACTCTAGAGTCCACCGACAAACAGCGAAACCGAGCCTTCCACATACACATCGAGATTTTTTTCAATAGAAGCTTATGCCAAATCTACTCCATATCTAGAAGTTTCTCTTGTTTTAAACGAATCACCTCCCATGCACTTGTTGAAGAAAAAATTCCATCCGACATCGGCTTCCAAATGAGACAATCAACCCCTTCCATTTTTGGCGAAACAGAGCTAACGATTTTCCCCATAGCTTCAACACCCACCAACTCCTCCAACAATTCAAAATTCCAACCATCGGTACCCCAGCACTCCTTAATCTGAAGCAGGTGTGTTTTTTGCAAGAGCCAGATGACCTCTTTTCACATATTTAGCCTTAAAGAACAGGGTCCATAAATTATCCAATGTCAACAAACGCCATGCAAATTTCATATGGAGTGATCGCTGTACTTCCCCAAATTTTCTGATTCCCAAACCCCCATCCAGAGTCGGCAAACACATTTTGGACTAAGGGTACCATTTCTGCTTCGCCCTGCCATTACTCTCCCCCAAAAGAATGACAACAAAATGGAGTTTATTTTTTTCAAAGACACCAACGGAACACTTAGCACAACTAACAAATGAGTGGCCATACAAGAGAGCATATGCTTCAACAAGATCAATCTACCCGCTTGGGATAGCAGCCTAACCTTCCAACCCACCACCTTCTCACGAATTCTATTAACCAATGGCTCAATCGATCTAGCCGTTAGTCTCCCAGTCACTAAAGGCACACCAAGATAAGTAGTCGGAAAGGACCCTTCTACAAAGCATGAAATTCTTAACAATTCATGCCTTCGAGCTAAATTTATCTGCTTTGAAAAATAAATGGCCGATTTTTCCGTACTGATTAATTGGCCCGACCAGCTTTCATATTTCTCTAATGTTTTCGACAACATTCGTAAAGACCTGGCATCCCCATTAGTGAAAACCAACAAATCGTCTGCATAAAGTAAGTGCGACACCAAGGGAGCACCTCTTGGCTGATAAAACTTGCCAATCTTCCTTCCCCAAATTTATTCACTAAAAAACGAGAAAGAATTTCCTCCATAATAATAAAAAGATACGGTGAAAGAGGGTCACCTTGCCGCAAACCTTTAGAAGGGTGGAAAAAGCCTTTGTAGGTTCCATTGAGCATAATAGAAAACCAAGGAGATTGGACACATTCTGCAATTAACTTGCAAAATTTATCATTGAAACCAAAGCTATGCAGGACCTACAAAAGAAACTCCCAATGAACTCTGTCATACGCTTTGGCCATATCTACCTTCAAAAACATATTGCCACCCTGGGTCTTCTTGTGTACTGAACCATCTCTTGAGCAAGTGCAATATTTTTGAAAATACTATGCCCATGAATGAAAGCTCTCTGATCCTGTGAAATCAGTTTCGGAAGTAAACTAGTCAACCTCTTAACCAAAATCTTAGAAAAGACTTTATAAGCCACCGAGCAAAGACTTATAGGCCTAAATTTGTCAAAAACTCTTTGGGTTCGACACTTTTGGTATCAGAACAATATAAGAGAACGAGTAAAACCTTGGTAACGTTTCACCATTAAAAAAATCTCGCGCTGCTTTGACCACATCATTCTTCACAATCTCCCAACAAACCACATAAAAACCAGATCCGAAACCATCCGGGCCAGGCGAACTATGCTTCGGAAAGGAGAAAACCGCTGCTCTAACTTCATCTCCCGTCGGCCCCGCACATAGCATATTATTTTCATCAACTGAAATCACAGGATGAACCAATTCCAAAAGATCCGTAGGCTGCATAATCGGCCTTGAAGACAAAAAATTCTGAAAGAAAACTATTGCCCCATTATGAATATCCTCCGGCGTTAAAGCACTGTTCCATTCGTAAGCTTCATACATGACACAGTGGACTTCTTCCCCTGTTGGTTTATAGTTGCATGAAAAAAAGGGGTATTTTGATCCCCCTCTTGTAGCCATTTCCTCTTTGCCTTCTGAGCCAGTCGAATTTCTTCCCTTGCTTCCCATTCGGTCAGCTTCTGTTTAGCAAGCAAAAATTCTTCTTCAATAGCCGGGTCATTTCTATTTTGAAGTTGGAACTCTAGAAACTCCACCTTCTCTTCTAGAGCCTTAATCGATATATCCACACGGCCAAAAATATTACGATTCCAAATTTTCAAAGTAGCTTTCACTTTCTTCAGTTTAGCAGCTAGATTAACCAAACCACTACCACTGATTGCTAGCTGAGTCCATACTTCCTCCACACACTTAAAAAACGAGTCATGCGAGCACCACATATTTTGGAAGCGAAAAGGAGAAGGACCATACGAGAGTCTCGTCACACACAAATGAACCACCATGGGACAATGATCAGACAACTTCCTCATTAGATATTCCATATAAGTTGTGCCAAATAAATTAAAGAAAGCAATACTCATCACCGCTCGGTCTAACCTGGCCCAACTTCAGGACCGACCCTGATGGCCATTACATCAAGACATACTTCTACCTTGAACTCTCGTGTCTACAAGTCCACAATTATCTAAGCATACATTAAAATCCGTCATTACCGAAAATGGATGAGGATGCCCCCTATACGTTCAGAATCCGAGCGTATTACGTTAAAATCCCCTACCACTAGCCACGGGGATGCTACAGGACAAATACTTTCAAGTTCATCCCATAAACTGTGTCGTTCTAACTGAGTACATTTGGCATAAATAAAGGTCACCAACACTTGTTTAGGACCCAAACAAAACCAACCCGAAAGGGATTGATTCGTCATATGAAGGACCTCAAACTCATAATCATCCTTCCAAAAAAGCCACACTTTGCCTTTTGAAGACTCATTACAACAAAACTTTGAAAAATCCAAGAAACCAGCCAGCCGTTTCATTTTTTATTCCTTGTGAAAAGGCTCCAAAATCACCACAACTGTCGCCCGATGCTTTTTAACTAAAATTTTAAGTCTCTTCCTCGACAGTCCCAAACCTATAATATTCCAGACTCCAGGATTCCCATTCATCAAGAACTCAGACTCAAAGAGAGCAGGATTATTATCCAAAAACACAGGATTTTTCTCAAAGGGCGCAGGATTATTCTCATCTAGCGCAGGATTTTCTGACAGTATGGGGACATCCTTCAGCATCGCAACCTCGCTCACATGAATGGATGGATCAACTTCGCATTCTATCTCCTCAAAACTCTCAGTATCCTCCGTATCCGTCTCAGAAGCTTGTGCCTTAGATGCTATCACCTCATTTCCTTTTAACTTGTCCTCTATTGCCGCATCAGATGAGGAACCGGCACCTAAAACCACCACATCTACCGCCCCTTCCTGTGCTGACTCTATTACTTCCCGATCGTTCACCCCTTCCTTCAAATCCGTCTCAACCTTTTTATTTTTATCCTGCCAAACCCGCTTGAACAGAGGCTTCCTATGCACCTTCTCCCCCTCTGGTTTCCCAGCCCGACATACCACTGAAGTGTGACCTTGACAGTAACATTTAGAGTAGTGGAACCCATGCCTCTCATACTTTACGTTCTGCCAAATTTTATTCGTAGCCGATAAGACTATGGGAAAGCCCTGCACTGGTTCAGCCGATAAATCTACCTCTACACACATCCTAGCTCTAGATGCCCTGGTTTTATGAAGCGTGGCATTATCCATTCCCAGATCACGACTGAACCTAGTTGCAAAGATTTGTAGGCAGTCTGGACGATACAGATGAAGTGGCAACCTTGGCAGAAAAATCCACAGAGGTGCAAGTGGAGATTCATGCACCAGATGAAAGTCCTTGGTCCAACAGAATAAGCGAAACGTGGAATCCCTCATCGTACGTCCTTCACGAGCCCAACCATGCAAGAAATCACGTTCACTTCTCATATGCACCTGCACATGCAGAGCATCCATAAAGATAACAATTGGGACCTCTTTCAGTCCTCATGACATCTCTACCTCTGAGAAAACAAATCCTTGTTCACCATCTATCTCCATCGGGTATCGCATCGGAAGCTTGAAAGAGGTCTGCGTTGCTGAAGAAACCGCTTGAGCAAAAGACTTTGCCCCCTGAATCACAACTGCCCCCGCCGTAGAGGATTCTAATGGAGGGGGAAGGGTGGCCTCCATGGCCGAACCCTAGCAAAACAAACTAAAAAACACCAAAATTGGAAACTCCGCAAAATAAGGAATATCCAAAATCATAGAATTTCAAATCGCCAAAATCGCCTTCTGTAGCCTCATTAATCACCGAAATACGAGCAAACTCACTGTTGTATATAAATAAGTGCTATGATTTACTTGTCTTTGCCTTTTTTATTTGGGAAAAAAGTGCTAGATAATATTTTATATCGAGTACTTTTATTTAGCATATATGAGTGTACAATAATAAAAGTTGTCTAGTCTGTTGTCAATTCTGTTCACTAGTTATACTTCTTTGAGTCCCTAATTGCATCCCTAAAGTCTCACATATGTGGTAATTTGTCGATCAATTAAGTTATGTGTGCATTGAGATGTACAAAACACAAATACATGCGATACGCCTATCATGTTCAAATTGAAATATTTAAAACATTATACCCTTTTCATAATATGCATATAATGAGTATATCAAAATTAAGCACAATAAGAAAATTAATCTCATTCATGTATAATAAAAATATTTTTGAAAAATTTGAATTATAATCTTTTTTTATTTTTAATAAAAAGACAATTGAAAGTAATTGTGAATGAAAAAAAAAATGTAATGCAAACTTAATTTAAAAATACAAAGCAATCTAAAAACTAATGCACTAGGATGTATGATCAAGCATGAAGAGTTGTCCTAGGCATGTGGTCTCTCCCTAATACTTGGTAAGACATTACCACTCCCCCTAAATACATATGACCATGAGGACTCATGTTGTTCTAAATTATGCAACCTATTCAAAATAACACTCATAGTCTTTACCACTCCAAAAATTCTTTTTTTTTTTTTTTTGTAAAAAGGAATTCTCTCTTGTATGCCCTTAGAACTTTTGCCTAAAACAATTAGCTGGTTCTGTGTGATCATTAGAAAATTTATTCAAATGATTTTCAAACTCCATTAATCTCTTCTCAAGTGATTTATTTTTTTCACTCAACATAATATTCTTAGATTTTAATAAAGTATCGCAGGTAGCGTATGAGTACTCATCCAATTAATTTGACAAATAAATTGTCTTTTTCATTCTCATATATTATATATAATATAACTTCTTAAGATCTGCATTATTGATCTTTTTTGTTTTCGAGCACTCTTCATAGACTTTTATTTATGCTAGTTGCAAATCTTATTCATTCTCATGCAGGTTCATTCTTAGTCACATATTCATGTTCAGACTGCATACCGTTACAACTTGAATCATAGTTACCTCCATTAGACGAGTCAAAGGCCGTGAAACTAACATTTTCCTCATATGAGGAAGACTGATCATTAGAGTCACTTCACTCATATTTATGTCTCGTTTGTTTTTATAACTCCTCACAACTCAACCCTATTAACATTTGTGTTAGAGGGTGGTGGATAGGTGTTTTCTAAATTTATTGAACAATTTAAGTTAACAATTAACTAAATAAATAAGAACACAAGAGACAATCTACACACATGAATCTTGGTAACAAAGTAAAAACTCATTTGAAGAACGTTTTCAAAATCTAAAATCACTCCGGGTGTAAGTCACCACCTAAAACTTAAAATTAAAATTATTAGAAACACTTACAAGATCCGTGAAGTGACTAATCTGGCATGCAACACCATGAGTGACCCATTTGATCCCTACAATTGGACAGCTCTAGACCTCCAGCCATTCTATGCTTTTTCGATGAGCACCAACTCAATCTCTACAGCTTGAAAAATCTGGATATCCTCTTGGCCTATCTATTCCACCACGAGCAACAATTCGATCTCTGCAACCATGTAGCTCTAAAAATCCTTATAGCAAATGAAAAAGTCCACAACAATGGACTCAAAAAAGTTGAAGTGACGAATGGTCTGTCAATTAAACTATATATACTTTGGGTTTTTATAGGTTACTTAAAGAGTCCAAATCAAAGTAACATTGTGTTTCTTGGGATTTTTACTTGAGCAATTGTTGAGTGAGATAATAAATGGAAAATAATTATATTAGATTTATCAAGTCGGTGTGTAGATCACACCATCTGTATAACCTAAATAGTAAAATTTGATTTGTAAGATCCGAATTTTAAAATTTATCTTCTAAATTAAATTTGCTACGTAAGCAGTATGTGGTGTAAAGAATTTAGAATAGTATTACTCATTAGATTAAACTGTTTGATAGTTTAAAAGGTGGGAGGAGGGACTCCAACACATACAAAAAATAGATTAATACATAGCAAGAAATAAAATACAAATAAACGGGAAATGGTTGCTAAAAGCTGATCCCATGTTTCTTGAAGTAGTGTGGAGAAATTGTCACCGATTGACATAGTTCCAAGAAATGTTCGGGAGAATTGCTCTATAAGATCCTAGTTGGAGTAGATGTTCATAAACCAAGGTGGGTCATGCTACGCTGCACAGGGAGATCAATCTACATCTATTCTCATGCCATTAACATGGTCGCACAAAGCCACAAATCAAATAATAAGAAAAGGAAAAGGAAGAAGAAGAGTAGAAGAAGAGAAGGAAAGAAGAAGAAGAAGAAGAAGAAGAAATAAGTGAAGAAAAAGAAGAGGTGAGGAATGAGAGGTGTGGGAGATGGAAGGTTGAGAGGTGACTGGACAAACATAATTTTTTTTTTTGATAAAACTTCAAACACTCATTCATATAACTCTGAATTACATCTGAGAGTTGTCCAACCAAACATGTTGAGCAATAAAAGAAGGAATAAAATGCATCCACATCTCTACATCATAAACTCTCCAAGCATGTCTTGCCAAGAAATGAGCCACATGATTCCCCAAACGTGGAACATATTGCACCCTGAACTCTTGAAACTGCTGTAACATTCTTTTTTCCTCAGAAATAAGGTTTCCCAACACTGACAAAGGCTCCCCTTCGGCTTGTAAGGCCTCTACTAATATAAGACTATCACTTTCTAGGATTATCTTAGTAAAACCCATACGTGAGCTAAGCCTCGAAACATAGCTACTAATTTCACTCATTCAGCTTCCGATACCTCTGGTTCTGATTTGATTTACTGATTGCCGTGATAACGCACCACAGCCCCCACACCAGCCTTTTGACAATCAAAGAACATTGCCCCATCCATATTGAGCTTGACAAAGCAAGGCAATCCAACCAGCAACAGTTTTCAAACCTGGAGTGTCACAGATAGTTGAGGTTTGCTGCTGAAGACTCAATGCGTGATTGATTAAGGCCCAGGCTATGAGGAAGAATCTCTTCAGTTGTGATAAATCACCAATTTCTGATATCTGTCTAGCTACCTCTTTAACAGAATCAGTAGAATTAAGAGTACTTATCCCAGGCATGAACACGTTCCAAGCAGCAAGGAGATCAGGACAACTAAATAGTGCATGAGTGAGATCTTCATAATGGAACCCACAGAATTCACACTGGGCAGATTCCACAATCTTTCTTTTAAACAAATTATTTTTAGAAGGTAACTCATCATGACAAGCCCTCCATGCAAAGATCTTAAAATTTTTGAGGGATGTGCATTTTCCACAAAGATTTCCACAACTTCTTATCACCATTTCTTGTAGAGCTTTCTGGTGCGCCCTGTGATTCTAGAATTTTCATGAATCTGTATGCACTCTTGACACTAAAATTTCCACTCCTCTCATGTCTCTAGAACCAAACATCTTCATACCTACCTGGACTGAGCACAATCTTGAGGATATCAACAGCAATATTTGGATTGAAGAGAGCTGTAACCTGTTGTACATCCCACCACCCCGTATGTCTATCAATTAAGCTTGCAACCTTCACTGCCGTGTTAGTCCCTTCATAGAGAGCCATCTTAGTTTTCAAAGCATTATGTCCTGATACCCATATATCTTCCCAAATTCTAGCCGTGTTCCCATTTGCAATTCTCAGTTGACACCCTTCCATCAAAATCTTTCTTGCCTCCGATATCCCTTTCCATGCATAAGATGGGTTAAAACCCAACTTTGATTCAAAGAAAGAATTTTGGGGATAGTACTTAGCTTTATAAATTTTATGGAGGAGGGACTCTTCATTCTTAAGGACTCTCTCCATGCTTGTTTAGCAAGTAGAGTAGAATTAAAATGTTTCAAATCCCTAAAACCTAAACCCCCTTTTATTTTTGGTTCACAAAGCTGGCTCCATTTGCACCAATGGATTTTCTTCTCCTTAGCCCTCTGCCCCCACCAAAACTGAGCCATTCGCCTCTCCAAATCTTTACATAAACTCATTGGTAACTTAAAACAACTCATTGTATATGATGGGATTGAGAGAGCCACTACCTTAATCAAGATTTCTCTTCCACCAATAGACAGAAACTTCTCTTTCCAGCCCTGTAGTTTCTTCCATACTCTCCCTTTTATTTCAGCAAAAGCTAGGGTCTTAGATTTCCCCACAATAGGGGGCAATCCCAAGTATTTCTCATAGTGTTGTGTTGAGCTTCCCCCCCCACATTGATAAAATGCTCCTCTTGACTAGTTCTGTGACATTCTTGCTAAACAAAACTGAGGTTTTTTCTTTGTTGATTTTTTGACCAGAAACCACTTCATATCTATGCAATAGATTCTGGATGTTTATATTAGTACCCATCTCAGCCTTACAGAAAATGACCGAATCATCTGCAAATAGTAGATGATTAATACGAGGAGCTCCCTTACACACCTTGATCCCTGGCACAGTCTGAACTTCCTCAGCTTGTTTTAGCAACCTAATTAGGCCCTCTGTACAAAATAAGAATAGGTAAGAGCACTCTCATTGGAATAGCTAAATTAAAGTACATTTTTGATGAATGTAAGATAAATTTAACTTTTAGCTATTCCATTTATATAAATCTCTATATTGGAATAGCCATTTTTTCATTATATGACAATAAAATAATATAAGATGAATTTAATTTTGACTATTCACATCAAATCTCCAAATTGAATTATCTATTTATTCATTATATAGTAATGAGTAATTAATAATTTTGAAAATTTTTTAATTTTTTTAATTACGAATTTATTTTATTTTTTCATATTTTACTATTTATAATATTATATATTAATTTGTAATTGTATTCTAATTATATTTTTTCAATTGTCATTTAAAATGGAGAGAGAAATAATTAATATTAAAAGGAAAGAGAAAGAAATAATATAAAAAAGATTTGATGAATGAATAGTGTCTTCCAAATTTAGAAATTAGTTTGGATATTACTGTAGCTATATTCCAAATATTTAGAATATAGCTAATTCAATGTGAACAATTTATCCACCTAATAGCTAAATTCTCATTGAATTTAGCTTTTAGCTAATCCAATGAGAATGCTCTAAGGGGACAAAGGGTTCCCTTGCCTAAGTCCTCTAGAAGGTATGATAGGATTTGAAGGTGCTCCATTTATCATAACTGAAAAGGATACTGATTTTACACACTTCATAATTATTCCCACAAATATGCTGCTTAACCCCAACCTCAACATGATCTCTTCTAAAAAATCCCACTCGACCCTATCATAAGCCTTTGACATGTCTAACTTCAATGACATGAACCCCTTATTCGCCTTTCTCTTCTGTTTTAGAAAGTGCACCAACTCATAAGCTACTAACACATTATCTGTGATTAGTCTCCCTAGTACAAATGCAGATTGTGTTGCAGAGATAATGAAGGGAAGAACTCTTTTAAGTCGATTGGTAATAACTTTAGAGATTAATTGTATATGACATTAAACAAACTAATTGGTCTAAAGTCATGAACATCCATATCATTCTTCTTTTTGGGGATTAGAACTAACAAAGTATGATCAAGACCCTCAGGAAATACACCAGTATTCAGTACATTAATGACTGTTGCAGCAATATCAGCACCAATGACATGCCAATATTTCTGATAAAAAAGAGGGGACATACCGTCAGGGCCAGGGGCTTTGCTAGGATGCATTTGGTTCAATGCATAAGTCACTTCATCAGCTGTAAATTCCCTTTCCAGTTCCAAAGTCATCTCAGACGTGAGTTTGCTATCCATCCCCTCCAATATATCCAATGCACCCCTTTCTGTACAGGCAGGAAAAAGTGATTGGAAATATTCAATTATAAGACGATCCCTTCATGCTCCTTCTCTCCACTGTCCTTCAGAATCTTGAAGTTTTGCAATATAGTTCCTTTTCTTCCTTTGCGTGGCTTTAGAGTGAAAACATTTTGAGTTTTTATCTCCACTTTGCAGCCATAATACTCTCGACCTCTGCTTCCATAACAGTTCTTCCCTTTCCAACCAGAGTTGGACTTCCTTCCTTGCACTATTAAGATCCTCAACTCTTGTACATATAGTATCCTCTTCCTGCAAGGCCTGTAGTTTCTCCTTTGCTGAGGCTAAATTCTTATGGACCGAACCAAAATAGGTACAATTCCAGGTGTTTAGTTTAAAACTGCATTTCTTAACTCTTCTCATGGCCTCAACCATATTCCCCATGCCCGTTCCATCTTGGCACACCCCTTTTATTATGTCTTCGCAATCTTTATGCCCCACCCACATTGATTCGAATCTAAAGATTCTCTCCCGTCTGACCTTTTGTGGAACCCCCTCAGTATTTAACCAGATGGGTAAATGGTCAGAATATGACACTGAGCCATTTATCACCACAAAGTTAGGAAAAACCTCCACCCAACCAGGAGATGCCAAACATCTATCCAAGCGTTCCCAAATCCTCTCTTCTCCCTCTCTGCCATTACACCAAGTAAGCTGAGGTCCCCTATTGAAACCTAAATCTTGCAGATTACAATCAAGAAGAGTAGAGCAAAAATCCTCCACAAGTCCCTCATTTCTCTTGTTCCCCCCCCCCATTTCTCATTTGGTTCTAGGATCGCATTAAAATCACCCATGAGAACCCAAGGGCAATTTACAGACGTATACAATTGGCGTAATAAGCCCCAAGTTTCATATCTCCTATCTGAGACAGAATTACCATAAATGCCAGAGAACATCCAATCCCTTTCATCACATTTAACCAAAGCATGAATATGATGGAAAGAGTAGTTGATGATTTGTAGATTTACCTCGGGTTTCCACATGAGGGCCAAACCTCCACTTCTGCCCTGGCAGTCCACTGTTAAGCAATTAGTGAATCCCAATCTTAATTTATATCTTTCCATAAACCTGGTATTCACCTTTGTCTCATGCAAGAAGACAATTTCATGATCTTCCTTCTTGATAAGGTCAAGAAGTGTACGCGATCCCCGTGGGTTCCCAAGCCCACAGAGATTCCAGCTTAAGCACTTCATAGTTCCCGGCGGGGCTGATCCACAGCCCTCACCACTTCATCGGTCTCCACGTCCTTTCCCAAACCCTGAGGTAAGATCGAGGATTATCTCTTCGAAGCTCTAAGATCTCCTTTGTCTAGTAAAAGTGAATCCCTTTTCTTTGAGTGCATAGTCGTTACTTCCATTCCCATTTCCTTAGCCTTAAACAAGTCAACATGCTTGGGCTTTGGCTTACGGCCCCGACGCTTCACTATTGGCGCAACAGAAAGGGAGGCTATCGTTTTTGGCGGGCCCAAGGCAACACCCCTATTTTTTAAAAGTTCCGGGCCTTTTCCTGCTATGTGAAAAATGATGGCATTTGCTATATGGCCGTTATTCTCCTCTACCAACTGAATCTCCTTTGCCTCCCCTAATTTTTCACCCACTTCTACAATCTTATCTGGTGTCATCTTCGTTTGAATGTCAGCTTCATTTGGGATCTTATCCCCTGAAATCCCTCCCATTGGATTTGTTTCGCCAGATGGCGTATCCGCATTTTCTTCCCCGAATCCCGCACCAGTATCCTTTTTACTCGGTATATCGTCTCATCCATTGCCTAGCCACCTCCACCACGGCTCTACTAGTTCAACTGACTCCATCCACCACTCCATCTTGGAGATAGCGCTGCTTTTAACCATTGCCCATATGGGAAGGTTGCATCAGTATCAGTAGCTTTGCAAGCTTTCCAACTAACACAATCATGATGACCATGTCCCAGACAGCCGTAATGATAGCAGAAATCCAGTAGCCGTTCATAAGCAAAACGCACCAAGCAATCTCTCTGAGCCCCCAGAGCGATTTTCTTGCATCGCAGCAGAGGTTTAGTGATATCCAGACTCACTCTAATGCGCATGTACTCCCCCAGGCCACTTCATCTTGATCCAGATCAATCTTGAGTACTTTGCCCAATGCTTCCCCAATCCGGTTTCCCACATACTTGTTAGACGCCATCATGGGCAGGTCATAAATCCTAACCCAAAATAAGGCTTCTGTGAAAATAATCTCGTGAATCTGTAGTTGTCCTTCAAACTCCTTAGTGAGGACGTGAGGACTAACTGTTTGTCAAAAGTCCACGGGCCATCCCTAAGAACCCTTTCCCTGTCCTGGGTTTCCTCAAACTCCACGAGCATAATTGTTGGTGTTAGATCTCTAAATTTGATACTTTTGCCAGGTCGCCAAATACGCCTCATAGTCTGCTTGAAAGCTTCCCTATTGTAGTGACGCTTCGTGAACAGATTAAGGAACAGGCAATGCTCCCCTCGTGCGATCACATCTCCCAGCAAGTCAATATCCACAACCATCGCTGTTGATTCGTCCTCCGTGAGGGGAAGTTTCTCGCACATGCTACTCAGAATTTCCGCCATCCTCGTTGGACAGCAACCACCGATTGAAATAACCTCCCTAAAAGAAATGGAATCAAAACCCTAAATTACTACGCCCAGCACCACCTTACAACCCCACCCTCCATAGTAGTGAGGAGAAAAAAAAAAACCTCCCACGCAACACCACCCTACACAACGGCAGGAAAGGAGCCTTTACTTGGTTACACTAACCAAAGAGGTTTAATGAGAGTAGACAACATAATTGAATAGAGGTAGATTAGGTTTTTTTTTTCCCCTTTTATACTTTATGTAAGCGGTTAAAACTCAACCCTTTACTAGTCCGTCCTTAGTATCTGCTCGCCCGCCATGAATATCAGGTGGATTTCCCGATCTTTACCCTTCGGCCTAGTAGTTTGGGCCGGAGTGCTGAATTGCGGGGGCCACCACCCCGCCCTAATCAACACCTATCAAATCCAACCATTGAATAATATATTAGACCTAAAGCAAGATACTAAAGACATTTGTTTTTGCTTTTAAGAAACTCAAAGGCTTTAGAATATTAAAAAATTTTTAAAAATGGAATCAAATAGTTCAAATCCATTAAAATTGAGAACTCGTTAGAATTAGGGTTTCAGGGTTTCGCTAGACCTTCGGTAGAACTTCAATTGGACAAGTTATATTATTCTAGATTTTTCAGTAGTTGTATAGGATTACTTCTATTATTTTTTTTTGCTCTCCAAGTAGTGCACTAGATCTTTGACATATGTTTGTTTGAGAGAGATTAATCTTTCCATTTCCCATTTTTCATTTCCTATTTTCTTTAATTTTTCATTCAATACTTAATCATCTATTAAACCATCATAACGCTTACTTTGGATATTGATTTTCCTTAATTAACGCCACGGCTATCACAAACCATGTGGTGATCTTACAATATGAAAGTGTAGCAAGCAAGGTCTACGTGCTTGGGTATATATATATATATGTTGTATTGACAATTTGTAAGCGGATAGCCCCCATTGAGGGCGACGACTATCTCCCAACATATTACCATTGCATCGAGGAATTCCTTGTGAACAATATTCTATTTGAAAGTGGTTTCAATATTAGACCTAGTACTTGATGCGTGAGGCCATTACAAGCATGAAAAGACAATAGATCAATCATTATTATCCCGTGCGTGCGTTCTCACTGGGAATGCATAGCTAGTTTTGACTTGTTGGTAGTGGGCGTTCACCTTGAATCAACTTGTTGGGCCCATCTAATCGGTTGAATTTGTGTTTGACCATACACTTGATTTTTTGGTATCACTAGAATTAAAGATATTTTATTGCATTTGCTGTTTGAAACAGATGTATTTGACAGCTTTAGGGACCAGGAAGGGAAGTTTAATGAACATTTGAGTGAAGATATCAACGGATTGATGGCTTTATATGAAGCTTCACAGGTAAGTATTCCAGGCGAAGTCACACTTGATGAAGCTAGAGACTTTAGTGAGCAAGTACTGCTGAATGCGAAGGTGAAATATCTTGATAACAATCAAGTTAGAGCTGTTGAAAATTGTTTAGCTAATCCTTGTCACAAAAGCTTGGCAAGGTTCATGGCCAAAAGTTTTTTAAATAGTTTCCAATGCACAAGTGGAGGGTTGATGAATGATTTACACCAACTAGCGAAAATGGATTTCAATATGACCCAATCCATGCACCACAAGGAAATTGACGTAGTCTTGAAGTAAGTTTCTAATAACATTACCATGTTCTATTATCATTACCAACATCATAACTTGCCTTGCTTTAATGTAAATCTCTGAGTCTTAGATGGTGGAGAGATACTGGTTTGGCCAAGGAGCTAAAATTTGCTAGGGACCAACCATTGAAATGGTACATTTGTTCCATGGTCTGTCTTGTACATCCTGAAATGTCAGACGACAGGGTTGAGCTCGCAAAACCCATTTCTCTCATCTACATAATTGATGACATTTTTGATCTTTATGGGATGCTGGAGGAGCTCACCCTCTTCACAGAAGCTATCAACAAGTATGCATCTATTATTGTACATGATTAATTCTCTCAGCTTTGGTTTTCAACCCTTATAATTCAGTAATAATTAGTTGTTTCATGCAGATGGGATATTGCTGCCCTTGAACAATTACCCGAATGCATGAAGAGATGCTTCAAGGCTCTGTATGATATCACTGATGAAATTAGCTACAAGATATATCAAAAGTATGGGCTGAACCCTATAGAATCTCTGAGAAAGACGGTAAATCATGTCTATGGAAGTATTTGATATTCCTAGCTTATGTCTAATTGTAGCTTGTTTATGAAAACTAAAAGCATGGCACCTCCATGATTGTTTCAGTGGACGAGTTTGATCAATGCCTTTTTAAAGGAGGCACGATGGCTTGCTTCCGGGTACTCTCTAAACTCGGACGAGTATTTGAAGAATGCAATTGTAAGCACAGGAGTACACGTGGTACTAGTTCACACCTTATTTCTTTTGGGTCATTGTATGACTAAAGAAGATGAAGATTTTGTTGAGAATATGCCTGGCATTATATCTTCTACGGCAACAATTCTTCGGCTTTGGGATGACTTAGGCAATGCCATGGTACGTATATGTATATGTACTTATTGCCAACAGATCAAAATCTAGTTCAATATTTAGTTTATACATTGACTTTGAGGGATGCAACTCACACATGGAGAATAAATTGTTTGCCAGAAGAAATCTTTACAAATCTGATTTTATATCATAGATTAACCTATCTAGATCAAATAAAAGAACAGTAAAGAGAAAAAAGGAATAATGTAATTACTTTGTTCTCGCTACCCATCAATCAATTTAAAAGGCAAAAGAAACAAATAGACACGGTTGCAAAGATGCGCATGACCATACATGACATGCATGCATGGATTCCACCTATGTTTTAAAAATTGGATAAACTTAACTGTTTGACAAGTAATGACACTACAAAAAAAAAAAAAAAAGAAGACCATTTGTGATGGATTATATGCGACGAGAATGACTATTTGCGACCAATACAAATTTATTTTGGCAGAAAATAATAATTTTTACAGGAAATAATTGGCCACAATTGAATAATTTTCTTATAGTGATATATAAACACCCCCAACTTTCTATAAAATTGTATTTTTATTGCTTAACATTTTGTCAAAAGTCCATCATGCTTTTTTACCACAAAACAAATTGCTTCAAACTCGCCATGCAATAAGAAAGATTTTTAGTGAACTCGAGGTTAATTTCTTTGCTCCATATATACCTCAATCATCTCCTACATAAATCCTAACATAGACCAATCTAAACCTCTGCATCATTCCAACTTAATATGCCACTAATGAGCTAGTTGTATCATCCAGCTCAACCTCTCCGCTCGATCGAAAGCAAACATATAATCATGAATAGAATAATTAATTGAGAAAGATCAATCTCGAAAGCATAAATTACTGTTTACAATAACCTCCTTTCTTAGGGCTAGGGCTGCTTAGATAAACCTTTAGGCTTCATGCAAAACAAAATTTTGAGGTTTATGCACATGTTTAAGAACATCTGTGGAAGATACAAAGCCTGGATGAAATAATCATAGAATAGAATATGTCAAGTAAACCATTCCATAGTTTAAGTAACTGAGAGAAGATACTTTCACAACCAAAACTATCCATTATTCCTATGATCTGTAATGATCTATGACACATCATAGAAAAATTTATTGACATAAATTGTTTGTAAAAGACTTGATGAACTTAATTTCCAACTCGTGTTCACTTTTGAAGGTGTGATTAAAATCCCAAATCTTATTCCTTACCTAATTATTGAGGTTGGATATCCATTTTCTCTTGTTCTATGTTGATGCAAGATGTATTGGGTAATGCTTGTAGGGAAACATTCTTATAAAATAATTAGGGGCTTTGTTCATATAATTTTCTCTGAATGATGCTTCCAGAAAAGTTCCCTATAAATAAAATAGGTAGAAGTATACATTGTTTTGAGATCTTATCAATTAATAGTAAGATTGAGTACATTGTATATATAAATAGTCAGTGCAATCCCAACATGACAATGTCTCACATACCCTTCACTAAAATCTTAACACAAAAGACTTTTGAGCATCATTTAGAGTAGACGGGTGTAAAAGTTGTAACCAATTGAGTTTGAGCACAAGTGAAAGTTTGTTAGAATTGTATTGGAAATCAATTGAACTTGTGCATTTCGTGTACTTTTTTAGATTAATAAATATCCAGTTTGGGCATATGTTTAGCTAACAAAGGATTACATTGAATAATCTACTTATGATCATTATATTTATCTTATGTTCATTCTGTCCTTTCTGAGACTTTTAATGTGTTAGTTGTTTTTCATTGATTCATGATCCTGGTGTGTGTATCTATATCGTGTAAGAATGTATATTGTGCATCAATCTTCATGGGGCAGGACAGAGTTCCCAGTGCCCATTCCCACGAGACATCGCCACGAGTTTCAAACAAGTAAAGGAATTCCTAGTGAATGATTGGAGTATGATGGTATTATGTTAGCCTTACCTGTTAGTCTAGATGTAGAATCCCCCAGTGCATCACGTGTTGGTGTCTTCTAGTTGGTTGGCCGGGTAGACATTCTCTAGTGCAACATGTTATCTTTGTGTGAAAGTCAACCTACATTGGGGTATAGGCGAGTTGGCTTGCACAATGTCATTCAGGTAGAAGGGATTTCCCTTATGTCGAGCGGTGGAGCAACTCATCCCTTGTTTGCTCATTAGGCAACAAAATGTCTGTGTGATGAAAAGCCTGTGTGACAGATATCTATGTGAGGAATGATAGTAATGATTTCTGAAATGAGTTTTAGACTATGGTATTGCAAGGTCTAGTTATCAACTTAACCTTTATCTTTTTCGCTGCGATCTTATATCGATATCCCACACGTGCACTTCCACAGTTGACTATACCCACAAATCTAAAATGAAGGACGTTTTTGGGTGAAGGGAGCTACTCGGGTGTCCCTCATGACTTTGTGTCTAGGATGGGAGGATGACTAGCAACCACTCTTGGAGTATGCATGGGAGGAAGGATACAAGTTTGTAGTAATTACCATAGAGCCCATGAGGGGGATTGTTGACAGACTCCGATCCTATGTTTTCAATGTAGGCAGATAGGACGTTATGCGAAGGATTGCCCCCAAGAGCCATCGTTGCAGTGAGCCAGACATGGTGGAGGACGTGGAGACCATAGGCAAGTTGTGCAAGGTAAAGTGTACACACTCGCTCCTGGACAGTCGATGAGGATGCCCCAAAGACCCAAGAGTTAGGCATCATCACATGTAAGAAACCGTAGTTTACGACTAGTTAATCATGCTTGTAGGTAAATAGTATAAGTAGTAAACCGCACAAGGCTAGTTAGAATATCGCACTTCTAAGCGAGCACATTACTTAACTCAGGAGCTTCCCAATCCTTTGTGTCTACGGCGTTCGTCAGAGCTATTGTTCTTCAAGTAGAACCAATGCGTCAAGGAGTTTCTGTAGCACTACTCAACAAGAGATAGTATACTACCTTAAGGTAATTAGAGAGTGTCCTTTAGAAATAGATGGAGCCCTTTGGAAGTAGATTTGATAATATCTAGCATGTTGGGATTCGATGTCATTCTAGGGATTGATTGGTTGTTTAGGCATTTTGTGAGTTTAGATTGCCAATCGAGAACAGTGACATTCCATGTGCCAAGAATGGAGGATAGGATCTTCTGGAGAAGTAAGTTGAGGTCAATGCCAGAGGTAATTACCTTTCTTCAGGCCAAAAAGGATTTAACGAGTGGGGCTAAGGTTTATTTAATGCACCTAGTGCTTAAGGAGAGAGAGCCCAAGGAAGCTGAGGATATGGCGGTGGTAAGGGAATTTCTAGAGGTCTTTAGAGAACTTTCATGATTACCCCCTTCTAGGGTAATCCTTACTAAATGGCCCCAACAGAGTTGAAGGAACTAAAGGGTCAACTACAAGAGTTGTTGACGAAAGGATTTATTAGGGCATGCGTTTTACCCAAGAGAGCACCGGTACTATTTTCGAAAAAGAGAGATGGGACTCTTAGAATGTGCATTAACTATCAAGAACTGAATAAGGTGACTATAAAGAATATGTACCCATTGCCAAGGATAGATGATTTATTTGACCAGTTAGTTGTAGGGAGAAACAATGTTTTCTATAATTGATCTTAGGTTAGGATATCACCAATTGAGGATTAAAGAGTGAAAGACATACCAAAGATAGCCTTTTGAAATAGGTATGACCATTACAAATTTACGATGATGCCTTTCGGGTTAGCTAATGCCCTAGTGGATTTTATGGTCATTATGAATAGTGTTCGGCCATTTATGGATTTATTTGTAGTAATCTTAGAAGATGACAATTTAGTATATTCTGGAGGTGCTAAGTAGCATGAGAGTCATCTAAGATTGTTGTTTCAGATACTCAAGGACCATTAGTTGTAAGCCAAGCTTAGCAAGTGCGAGTTTTGGCTGGATGAGGTAAGGTTCCTTGGTCATGTGATATCCAAGGAGGGTGTCACGGTTGACCTGAGTAAGATTGAGCGATAATAGGATGGCAATGACCTACCTCTGTGCAAGAGCTGAGGATTTTCTTAGGATTAGCTTGGAGGTTTTTGGAGGGATTCTCTAGACTGTCGAGTCTACTCATAGTGTTAATGAGGAGAAGAATGTTAAGTTTGTTTGGACCGATAAGTGTGAACGAAGCTTCAAGGAGCTAGAGAGAAGGTTGAGTACAACCTCTGTTCTAACCTTACCTGTGCCTCATAAGCCATTTACAACATTTAGTGATGCGTTGAAGTACGACCTATGTTGCGTTTTGATGCAGGAAGGTAGGGTAGTAGCTTATGAGTCCTGACAATTGAAGGACCACACGAGGAACTACCCAACTCACTACATGGAGTTAGCTTTGATAGTGTTTACCATGAAGATATGGGGGCACTACCTATACGATGAAGAATGCGAGCTATATACCGATCACAAGAGTCTAAAGCATCTCGTTACCCAGAAGAATGTTAACATGAGACAACGAAGGTGGTTAGAAGTTATTAGCAACTATCAATGTGAAATTAAGTACCACCCGGGCAATGCCAACTTAGTCGCAAATAAAAAATGGGAGACACAAGAGATCTCTTGTAAGTGGACTCATTCTTGGATAGGATGAGATACCTGATGATAAAGGACCAACCATTAGAAGAGATTGTCACTGCCCTATAGCAGATTGAGGTATGTGATTTCGACGAGCTGGAGGGCCAGCAAGAAAAGGATTTGGAATTGCTAAGGATCTAATAGAGAATTTGTAAAGGCGAAGGACCTATGCATTTCTGCTTGGGCAAGGATGGGACCTTGCTGTTCAAAGGGAGGAAAGTGGTTTCAACTAATTCAGAGATTTTAGGACGGATACTGGTCAAAGCTCATTCCTAGCCATACTTGATACTCCCTTGGATGACCGAAAATGTATCAAAATCTTAAGAAAGGGTTTTGATGAGAAGGAATGAAGCAAGATATCTCCCGCTTCATCGAGAGATGTGCTACGTGTCAAAGGGTTAAGGCAAAGCACCAAAGGCCGGGAGGGAACCTGCAACCTTTACCTACTCCTGAATGGAAATGGAAAGATGTAGCCATGAATTTTGCGGTTGGATTGCCTAGAACCCCCTATGGGAAGGACATCAAATGGGTGATTGTAGATTAGTTGACTAAGAGTGCTGACTTCTTACTAATCACCACTATGAACACACTACATAAACTCACTCGGCTGTACACAAGGGAGATCGTTAGATTACATGGAGTCCCTAAGACTATATATCGGACCGAGATTTGAGGTTTACCTCCCACTTTTAGAAGATTTTACAGAAGGCGATGGGGACCAAGCTAAAGTTCAATAATGCCTATCATCCTCTAACTGATGGATAATTGGAAAGGACGATACAAAAATTGGAGGACATATTGAGAGCTTGTGTATTGGATGTTAAAAGACCTTGGGAAAATCTTGTCCCACACATCGAATTAGCGTACAATAATAGCTACCAGGCGACTATCCAAATTGCCCCTTACGAGGCGCTTTATGGTAGGAAGTGTAGATTGCTGATATGTTGGTATGAGGTGGGGGAAGTCAAGGTAATTGGATTAGAAATCATCCAGGAGATGACTCAGCAAGTCAAGCAAATACGAGCAAGGATGGCCATAGCTCAGAGTAGGCAGAAGAGCTACGCTGACAATAGGACGAAGTTGACCGTTGGGAACGGTGACTGAGTGTACCTCAAGGTATCATCTATGAAGGGTGTTAAGAGGTTTGTACTAAAAGGAAAGCTAAACCCAAGATATATTGGGCCATACCAAATAATGGCAAGAGTCGTCTCAATAGCATACCAATTGGCATTACCTGCAAAGTATGAGGGAATACACAATGTGTTTCACGATTCCTCGTTTAGAATAAGTTTTGGAAACCAATAGCCTTGGATAATTGAACCAAATCTAGTTCCACTACTACTGAATCTCACTTATGAGGAGAATCCAGTATGACTAGTTGCAAAGATTGTGATATAAAGTCGTATCATTGGTAAAGGTAAATCAGGGATACGTGGGAAACAAAAAGTTCACTTGTAAAAGTAAGCGGGTCATGCAGGAGCAGTTTTTGCATTTATTCAATTTGTAATGATGAGCAGTAGCACACGATGAGAGGGTGACTTGGACAATTTCTATGTGAGGGCATGCCTATAAATAAGCCATAAACCGATTCTCTTCGAACACATTGTCAAGGACTTACAGAAGAATTGACATTGCGAGAGAAAAGATAACTACTTGTAAGATTGCAACACCACCAGAAATAATGCGCTGATTCCTAGAGGAATGATGTGAGAGAGCAATATTAGAGGTGAGCGAAGGAGATTAGAGGAGGAGTGTCGCCAAGACGAAAAAAAGTACTCGGAGCAAGGGTTTCTCGCCTGGGGCAAGCAACAGTAAGGACTACTTGTGTAAGATATAGGAGCTTTCTGGAACAATGCAAAAGATGCTCAGAAGAGTTGTCAGTGTTGTACATAGAATGTTGTTGTATGTAAGAGGCATTTGCATATTCTGTAACCTTCCCCTTTCTGATATGAATAAATATGTTTTGGATCATTATGTTTATCTTATATTCATTTCTTGTTTTTCGAGACTTTGAATGTGTTTGCTGTTTTTCACTATTTCGTGATCCCAATGTGTATATCTATATCTCTGTGTAAATATGTGTGTCATGCATCAATCTTCATGGGGCGGGATGGAGTGCCCTGTGCCCATTCCTACAAGATGTCACCACGAGCTTCAATGAGTAGAGGGATTCCCCGTGAATGATTTGGGTGGGGCGGTATCGTGTTGGCCTCACTTGATAGTTAGGATGCAGAACCCCCTGGCGTATCATGTTTTGGTGTTTTTGAGTTGGTTGTTTGGGTAGACATTCCTTAGTGCAACATGTTGTCTCTGTGTGAGAGCCGACCTATGTTGGGGTACATACGAGTTCGCTTGCACCATGTTGATTGGATAGAAGGGATTTTCTCGATGTCAAGTGGTGGAGCAACTAATGCCCTGTTTGCCCATCAAGTGATGAAATGTTTGTGTGACAAATATCTATGTGATGAATCTCTATGTGTTGGCAAATTGTATCAAGTGAATTCAATATGCTTTTATGGATTTGACCTACTCAAGCGATGGGTGATTCCTCGGTTGAATAGTACTCATGCTTGAAAGTACAATGCGTAAGAGGGTAGCTCTTCAGAGGGTGATTCCTTGCCAAAGCATGCACATATGTGTCCTTTCGCTATTCACACGAACTGTTCATTGCATCATCTGGAGTATTATCTCTCATTAGCAATTTTTGTCATGGTTGCGTAACCTACCTATGATTTTACTCTCAGAACTATAGACTTTGATGTAGAGTTAGAACTATGAGTGATGCCCAAGGAGGAAAAGCCGACCTTGCTTGAACCTTGAAGATGGAGGCCTGTCTTTGTCATAGGAACCGTGCATTATTTCGAGTTGTACTCAGTATTTTGGAAAGGGGGGCCAACTGTATTCGGTCTACCGCCTATTAGGCGATGAACATACCATTTTGGGTTGTATATAACTATATGTTAATGTTTATGAGGAATGACAGTAATAATTTCTGAAATGTGTTTTAGACTCTGGTATTGCAAGGTCTAGTTACCGACCAAACCTCTATACTTTTCCTTGCGATCTTATACATATATCCCACATGTGCACTTATACTTTGATGAGGCACCACAGAACCTTGCAAAGACCTTAACACAAGGAACGGGGCGCACTGGTAGGCATCGAATGAGGTTGAGTTGATGGTATCTTGATGGGAATATACATATATGTAGGAGTTGGTGGATGATGAGGGGAGGTCCTTTCGAGTTGTGGTGGCCGATGGTAACTTAGTGGCAAACAAAGATTCAAGCTTCAAGGATTTTGAGTTTTCAGCTTTTATTGATTTTTATGGATTCTTGAGGTTAAGGTTGAAGAATTGGTTGGTGAGAGAGAAAATATGTCAGTGTAGATGGAGAGGGTGCTTATGCTACTAAGGGTTGATAGGGGCATGAGGGAGGACTGTAGAGGGTTACTGTACACTATGTTAGCATGCACCCAAAGTGTTCTAAGGAATTGAAAAAACCTTTTCTTGGGGGTAGTGGCCAATGTAACCAACAATGATAACATATAATAATCAATCCTTCATTTTCGAGATCAACATTGACAAGTTGGCCATTATATCTTAAAGATACTCCCTACAGTCCAATAGATTTGCTAAGGTATCCAAAAAATAGTGGTCTAGGTATAGTTTTTATGCCTTTGCCTATATGTTGTGATACTCTATTCCTATCATAAGATGTTATGACATTAAAATTCCTCATAAGTACTAAATTTTAATGACATGCTATGCTATTTTGGGATGGAATGGATATATCATGTGTTGTACTTCAGGATTGCTGAATAACTATTCCTTTGATTTGGGTTATTTGCAAATAGGAAGGAAAATTCAATTATTGAAGTACAAGAAAGGGACATTCTATCACAAGATGTCATGACATTAAAATTTCTCATATAAACATTAAATCTTAATGGCATATCATGCAGCGATAGGATTAGAGTACCACATTTATGCATTTCAAGACTGCCTCATAATTATTCCTTTGACTAGAAATTTTTGAAAACATGAATGCAAAATCGATTATCAAAGTAAAAGAAAGGGATATGTCCTTTAGATCGCACAAAGAGTGATGCCATGGAAAGTTTAATTTTGTTTCCATATGAGTTGTGCATAAACTCATCCAAAAAGACAAGGCTTAATAATTTATGCTTTACACATACTAATCTATTTTTTGCATGCACATGCTCAAGTGATCGCATTTGCGTGTATGCAAGTTACATGAATAAGTCTTTACAAATGCATGCTCTCTTGGTGAAAATTTCATCACGAACATGGCATGTACGTGCAAGTACAGGATGAGAAGCAAGAAGGTCGGGATGGATCATACCTAGAGTACTACATGAAGGAACACAAAGATTGTTCAATCAAAGAGGCACGAGAGAAAGTTGCCAATATGATTTTAGATGCATGGAAGTGCCTAAACAAGGAGTGCCTCTTTCCAAATCCATTTCCACAAACATTTAGTAAGGCTTGTCTTAATATTGCAAGAATGGTTCCATTGTTGTATAATTATGATGACAACCATGGCCTTCCAATCTTTGAGGAGCATGTGAAATCATTGCTTTATGAAAGTATCTGTATAGGGCATCCTTAAGAAATTCGAGCTCTTACTTACTTTGCTGAAAACTCATGTAAGCTTGTTGGATGATAGCCTTTCCATATAATAAATTGTCACGCATATATATGTCCTTACCTCAATCACTTAATAAGGAAAATTAAGGCCATTTAAATAAATTTTTGTGCTTGTTAAGCATAGTTCTTATAAAGTTTTATTTTAGGTTTAATTTTTCCATTTATATTTCGTAGACTAATTTAGATAGTGTTCAATGTGAATAACTTTTCGTTTTTTTCAAAGCCAAATTATAGAGGAACCCCATTTGAGTTATAATATAAGCAACATCTGTTAGATAGACAATTTTTTTAAAAGAAAAGAAAAGAAAAGAAGAAAGATGTAAATCAAGCAATTTAAGTACTAGTCATGCCAGCATATCTTAACGATAAAAAAAGAATGTAAAGAATTGGAGTAACATACCTAAAGCTTGAGTGAAAACTCAACAAACACATCCCAATAGTTGAACAAATTTATATTCCAAAACCATACAGATAAAAAAAAGGATCGATGGTGCTACTATGCCTTCCAAATTTGACCCCTGGGCGTGCCCTTATATATTAGTGCAAATTGTATTTTTTTTAATTAAAAAAAAAACACTAATACACTAATAGTCATTTTCTTAACCATTAAGTAAAAATAAAAAAATAAAAAAAAATAAATGAACAGTTAAATTGAGGGGACAAACTCAGGCAGCATTGTATTACGTTCCATATAAAAAAAAAAATAGCAACCAGCATTCAGCAACAAAAAAGCTTGAATGTCTTAGATTCTAAACATAAATTGAAAAATAAAAGTGCAAAAATAAGGAGTGTGTAGACAAGATATGAGGTATTCATGAAAACAAAACATGTGTACAACTTATACTCGAGCAATTAGGGCGATCAAAAGATACTTCTATGATAACGCGATAACTACAATTATATAAATATGCAATAACATATAAGTAATATTTTTTAATTAATTTATTATGAGTCTTATAAAATCTTTGCAATAAATTCCATTGAATTAATCCAGAATGTCAATTAACTTGCTCCTCATACAATTATGTGTGCAAATTGAAGTCTTAGTAGTATTTGGAGATAGTAAATTTCTAAATGGCCGGACCCAATATATGATCCACGTGAAGGTGGAATCTAAGGTGACTTTGGCAAACTCATCTGCCATGCACCATTGTATAATGGGTGGTGCTAGAGTCATCGATAAAAAGTATTGACGGTGTAGTTTTTTTGTTTCTTTTTTAAAGCATTTTTTATGTATTTTGTTTTAAAAAAATATAAAAAAATAAGCAAACACAATACTAAAAAATAAACAAATATAAATCTTAAAAAATAAAAAATAAAGTAATCAGTACAAATGATAGGTATACTTTATCGGTGTACCTATCATTTTCTGTAATGGACCCAACCGACTACTTTGAGAGAGTCACTCTCCAAGAATATGAGAAGAAGAAGAGAGAAGGAAATAGGAGGGAGAGAAGAATCAAGTTGCTCAATATATTTTTTCCTGTTCGAGCTTTCCCTCCAAGCATCTTTATTTATACTAAGTATTTGTATGAAACAACAATGTTTAACAACGTCCCTTACACTTTTAGTAAGTAAGAAACGATTGCTTACAATCAATAAGAATGAAAAGTGCTAAACGACAACGTTCCGTTAATCAAATCCAATAACTAATGCAATACAATACGACATCGTACCAATTATTACTCTTCAAATATAACTAACAACTAACACATTCCTTTTCCGTCTCCAACACACATAAGCACCCTCATCCACGAACACCTTGCCCACTGCCATCATCGCTATGCAGGCTGCAACCTTTCCACTCCAGCACTTTGCCCATAACATTTTCCTTATAAAATACCAAACTCAGGTGTAAATGTGTTTACACTTATCTAATAAGCACTTGGCCACCCTTTGTTTAATTAGCACTTAAAATCATTTGTAGTCGATCTCAAAGGGGCGATAAAATCGAATAGAAGCCTTAGTATTAACCCTTGGAGGCTATATTATTGGTCATACAAATTTTTAAGAAGGAAGGTCTTTCACATTCACCTAGTTGATCTGACAACTTTTTAGCTCATTTTCACATCCAAAACGCTACGACCTCAAGGTTAAACCATTGGTCAAGCACACTAACAACAATATCAAGTACGTTGACTTTCATTTTGTATGAATATCGAGAAAAGAATTTCTTTCTCCAATTCTTCCAAATTTACAAAGTTTTAAACTTGTAAAATCTAGCTTATGAAAACTTTATACATCTCAATGCATCCTTACAAGTGACAAAGTTGTGTATATATTAATATGTCTGTCAATGCATAAATTTGCACAACAGGTGGCTAGAATGGAGGAAAGAGTCATGTCTGACCCACAACGGTGGTTTGGACGTCAATATGGTGCTTAAATGTACATCCATGAGAATAAATAGTGAATAAGCAAATCAAAGATAAATAGAGAGAGATACATAGATTTACGTAGTTCGGCATAAAGTCAACATTCATGGGTTGTTTGGGGGGAAATCCAATATAATAGGAAACTTTACAATATTTTAGGAGGTCGAAGATGATGCCTCCCTTGAGAGAAGATCCTTTGGAGTCAGTGTGTATGGTGGAGGTTGTGCGTAGAGAAGTCGTAGAGAGAGCCCATAGATTTGTAGAGATGTCCTCCTTAATAGAGATAGTTCCTTCTCTGGAGTAGTTATGTCCTACTTACCTTATGTCGCTTTTAGCATTTTGTATCTGAGTCAATCTCTTTCGGCTTATCTCTTCCCTGCTTTATCTCTTGACTTTATCTCTTCCCTTACTATTAGTGATAGGTTTTCAATGGGCTAGACCCACTCAACTTTATCCCTAACAGATGCCTGCGATTTTGAAGGTTGGTTTACTCAAGAAGAAGGCCTTAAGAATCTTCAACTCAAGCAGTGATAGAGATAGTTTGAAAAATCGTAGAAAAATTATGGGAACTGTATCTCCCTCACGCCGTGCGTTCTACCCTCCTGAAATCTCTCTCTCATCATGTTGCCTCTCTCTCTCTCTCTCATCACACACTCTCTCAGTAGTATAGTCACCTAGCTTGTAGGAGTTGCCACCGCGCTTGCCACCGTCGAGGGGAACCCAGCCTCACGTTGCACTGCCTATCTCATGGTAAGCCCACTGCCTCTTGCGTAAGTCCAATCCCGAATGCATGCAACCCGTAGCATAAACTTTAGGTGGCTTAGTTAAATTACAAAAATGCCCCTACCTTTTTAGGATTAACAATTGAGAATAATTTAGTGTTATGAAGATTTTAGGTTTAGAAAATATAGGATATTTTAGTAGTTTAGATTTTAAATAAAATCACATGTTTAATTAGAAATTTACGCAAATTATTTGTTTATTTTTATAGGTGACCGATTACGTGCCGAAAATATTGGATTAACGCTTCGAGGTAAATAATGTAATCACAAATTAGGATCATCACAATTTAGCTTATATAGATTATTATCAGCGCCAGTTCTTTGACAGCCATTTTTTTGTACCACTCATGCAAACATGTCGTCCGACATAGCATACGATCATGTCATTCAACATCATGTTCAGATTTAGAAATTATAATTATGTATGTATTCTGTCATGCATCTCATGTGCATAAGACATGTAAGCTATCTTAAGTTCAAGTGCAAGATAAGATAAGATCAGATCAGTTAATCAGATGGTCATTTAGATGCATGGTACCAATGCAATTTAGATCAGGGTGGATGTGCAAACCACAAACTCAAGCGTGATCCACCATAGTATGCCAGAAAACTATCAACGGCTCCCCTTGCGGCCGCTAGATGTGGTGTAACAACCGGTTCCACCATGAAAACTGAAACCCAAGCCCAGACTAGATGGAAGCCTAGCCTTCATGAGAAACCGACGCCGTTTTAGGTAAGCTATCACCCTTTCAATTTTTTTTCGTTCTTTTCTGGATCCCGACGGTTACTCCTCCTATATCTTTTCATTCAGTTTTTTTTTTCACACCTCCGAATCCCTCTCCACCTCAAGTACCACCTCCCCACGCCTCTGTAGTTATTGTTTTCTCCCTTTTAAGTTCTCTCCCAAAAAACTCTCTCTATCGGTTTCTCTCATACTCTCAGTTCTCCCTCTCAGATTCTCTCTCGTTCACTGCGAACCTCAATGCATACATCGTAGCCTAGGGCCATCACTCACTGCTGTAGCATCGCCAACCTTTCCGCACGGCCACCATCACGCCAACCTGTGGCTTTCGCAGATGGACCCACGAGCCACTGCTCACCCTCTCAACCCCAAAACTGCACTCTGTCACTGTGAGACCCCCTGCAGACCACTAACCCCCACGGACTTGCACCACCCAGCCATTGCCTTGTTCACACCACCACCATGCAAGCCTTCTACGTTCCCTCGATTCCACCCACTTTGCCGCCACCCTTCACTGTGAAACTCAAGCCATCATCGCACGCTAAGAGGCCTCTATTTTCACTTGTCAAAAACAGAGCATGCTTTCCTTCTAACTTTTCCTCCATGCAAGCCACCTCAACGTGCACTCAAGCCTTCATCAACCCTTCCCGCCGACTCAACCTTGCATCAAGAACCCCACGGCAATGAAGCTCCATCATGCCCAACCAACCATCACCAGCATTCGTGGGAAGCAAAAACAAAAACTGCTCTGGTTTAAGCCCTTAGAACAGAGCAACGCCACAATCTGGAGTCATCGTGTGCCACCATCTCAGCACCTTCACCCCTCTCGACTTGTCCCTGTCAGCATGACCTTCATACTCTCTCCCTCTCTCTAAACTCCACCGCTTGCCACAGAGGAGACTGCCGCGATTGTATCTCGCCAGCCCAACCCCCTGCAGCTTCACGTGTTCACTACTCTCCCTCGGTGAGTGTTCTTTTCCTGTTACGCCGTGCTCTCTCTCTTTTACGTTAACTCTCTCTCATTAATTTCTCTCCTTCGTGCCCTGCCAATGCCCTCACAGTCGCCGTCCACCGCCCAGCTAGCCACTCATCATGCTCTCTATCTCTCGGTGAGCCTCCACCTCGCGATTTATTGTTCACGATTATATTCTTTCTTAACAGAATTCTACAGAAGCTTAGCGTAACTTAGTCATGCATTATATTTTTTTATGTCACTAAATTACTTGGTTACCCTTTGAGTTATAATTATGTTTCCAGTACTTTAAATTATTTTTAAAGTAAAGATTTCATTAAAAATTAAACGATCTGGTGTAGGTTTATTTCCCCTGGCTTAGTTTTATGATATTACAAGTTTGCCCTTTAAGTACAAGCGAAATCATAAAATGGTTTGAGTTCATATTTTTCGTTGGGTTGATTTTACGACGGGTTTCAGTATGATTTCAGATAATTTTTATGTTAATGTTATGGGAGTTTCATCTTATTTTATATTATTAAAAAAATGTTTCTAAAGTAAATTAAATTTGTTATTTCCTTTCGAAAGAATAATTGATAACGTTGTATTTGTTTTACTAGAATCTAGTTTATTATATTGTTGATGCATAATTTAAAATATTTTGGTCTAATTATATTATCTAGTAACAGATTTTATAGTTACACTTCAATAGTTAATAAGTTAGCTTTTTAGTGTTTTAGTCAAAGTTATTAAATGGACATTGTTGATCTTAGAAAGTGATGATATATTTTGAGATTATGAGAATTTTAGGTTTTGAGAAATTAAAATAGGTTATTTTAGAAGGTTAGGCTTAAATATCGAAATCCGTGATTGATTGAAAACTTACGTAAATTATGTGATTATTTTATAGGTGAAGAGTTATAGTCGGCTCGACATTTTTGAGGAAAATTTTGAAAAGCTAAGTTGTCCAGGTAAGCGGGGTTCATATACTAGTTTTGCATAAAAGAAATTAAATGAGATTGACTTTGAAAATAAGCATGTTTGTTTTTTTAAAAGAACTATGAAAACGACCTCAGATATTTGTTCTACATATGCATAAATTCTATATAAGAGAAATTGTTTTTCTGTCATAATTGGTGTAGACATGAGCTAGTTTTGTATATTTTATTTCTGAACTATGCAAAAGAGCGAATATGAAAATCTAAAAGTTTTGTTATGAACAAATGAAAATATTTTGATTATGTTTATCTCGAACATGTGAAGTGATCTAAAGCTATTAAGTATTTTGTTTTGATATGATGTGTCATCTGAAAACCTTGGCATGAAGTTCTGATTCTGTATATGATGGTGATCTGATTCTGATGATATCTGTTCTGTTTTCTGTTAAGGCCCAGCCACGGGTATAATGGTGGTTTATAACCCTACCATGGGGTGAAACATGGTATACGGCCTAGCCACGGGTATAATGGTGGTTTATAACCCTACCACGGGGGTGAAACATGGAATATGGCCCAGCCACGGGTATGATGGTAGTTTATAACCCTACCACGGGGATTAAACATGGTATTTGTCCCGATGTGATGCTAAGAGATGATATGATTATAATGTTTTAGTTTGGAAATGCCAATGGATTTTTTTTTGGGAACAAGTTTGTTTTTTTGAAAATTTTGCTCTGATATTTTGTAACAAGTTCTGTTTATGCATTCTGAAAAAAAATATGTTGTTTCTGCATTCTAAAAGAAAATTTGTTGTTGCTGCATTCTGAAAGTAAATGTCTTGTTCTGCATACCGCACTTTATAAATGCTCATGTTTACATGCTAATATATGCTCTCTGCTTACTGAGTTGTTGATAACTCACCCCCTTATCTCCACAATATTTTCAGATATTATGATGGTTCAGCTGAGGATCAAGATTATGAGGCATTGGGTGAGATGATTTAAGTGTAGTGGTTCAAGCATAGGAAGTTTTTTTTTTGTGTTGTAATGACTTGGCATTTTGGAAAATTGGTTATATTGAGGAAATTAGATTGAATCAAATTTTTCTAAATGATATTGAGAATTTGGAGTTTATTTATTTTTATATTATTGGGATGTGAGTTTAAGTGCTAGGAAGTAACTCTCCAACCCGTGCGGGACCGGGGTGTTACATGTGGGCTGGTGCACAACCTCGCACACAGGGTTAAGTGTGTTGGTCAGTCAGTTAAGTCAGATCAGTCAGTTAATTCAGATAAATCAGTCATGCATAATATAACTATTAATATGAACAGTCACGAATTTAAGCTCTAAGCATGAAAACTTTTACGATAACCTTATGTTTATTATGTTTACGTATGGATTTCTTGTTGAGTCTTCGACTCATTTTTGTATATTTTTTATGTTTTCAAACCATTCCAGATGATGACATTTATGAGGATGAGACTGCAGGACAGGACTTGACCCAGGGAGGCAAGATAGAGGCATAGATAATTTAGTTTATAATTTAAGGTTTAAATAAATATTTTGATAAGCACATAAGATTTTTGTATTTTTTTTTAAATAAGTGCTTCTAGAATCTATTTTGGATTTGAAGTATTTAATAAAATTTGTTTTATTTATGGAATCTTTTGCTTTTGCATTTGGCGTGTCATTAAAAGAAAATTTTTTAGTCAAGTTTAGTAGCACATTGGCTCCCCAAAAATTTAAAAATGTCTTTATTGGGGAGCAGGATGTTACAGTGGGATTGCCTAGTTTTTCTACAATAGTAATTTTAATTTATTCTCCCTAGTTTAGCTCATATGTATTTTTCTTTGTGGCCTCTACAATGAAATTCTGATGGAATACAATGTTTCTTTGCCACAAGTGAGTGTGATCATTAATAAAAATTCAAAGGTAATGTCATCTTGAACAAGAGCATGATATGTTTTGAGTAAAAGAAGATAGAGAATGGAGTTTCCAACTTTAAAAGATCAGTTCATGTGAGACATTGCTAAAGCTTAATTTATTGACTTTCGCTCTGCTTGGAGCCCAATTAATTTAAATGGTTTATGTTCGTATAATATAGGAAACTCTTTAATATGCTTGGTGAAGGGGAATCCTTTCAAATGGTTTTGGACACATGCAAGTTATGTGTGTGTGTGTATATTTGCAAATGATGGTTAAAGAAAACACAAATTGGTGATGATCATTAAGCTTTAGTACTAGGGCATGCATGTACAAAATGATTTAGCACTAGTTAATTAAGCTATACTTTACACAAAACGATCGAGTTCTACAAAGAGTATATATCCAATATGCAAGATGTAATAAAGGATGCTGAACTTAGTTAGAATGTTGGTTTAGTTGGACCCGCTTGTCTGGTTGTCTCCATTAATCATACCAATTTCACAATTTTACAATTCAACCTCAGACTATGTATTATAAACCAAAGTACTCTCAATGCATGTCCTACTATCTTACAACACATAATTTTCCAATTCATTTCACACCTAAATAGAAAGAAATATTGCATGTTAATCGCGGAATTCCATAGTGCCAAGTGCCAACATTATATAACGAGCAACAAAAAGCTAGCTTGTGAAAATCTCTCAACGATAGTTATGCGAATTTGATAGGAATCATGCAAGCAAAAACTAAAAAGGATATGAAAAGCAACAATTAAGAGAAGAGAGATTATACAATTCTCTTGTCCTTAAAAGCAAATAAATTTGTACAAGACATCTTTTAGGGAAAAAAAAATCCGAAATATGAACTTGGTAAATAAAAACACCTAAATATATTCTAATTCTTGTACATACTGAATTTATCACATATTTCATTGCTATAAAATAAAAATCACATTTATTTTATCTCTCTAACTCTTAATAATAAGTTATCTTTTGTGATTAAAGTATTTCTCATTTATCAAACTGCATGAAGTAGGCCTGCAACCCGAGCTCAAAACAACAGGTATGTGCCTAACCCGACCCGACTGGTGCCATTCCGACCCAACTTGACCTATCAAAACAAAAGCGGGTTGACCTGTATGACCGACTAATCTTAAGAAAAAAATTGAAAATACTCCCCTCTAATTTCTACTTCATCGGCAGAGGGACCTTTGCCCAGTTTGTCTTCATTGAGATCAAACATCATGAAGATCTTTTTGCCATCAAAATACTCCCCGTAGAAGAGGACCCAACAACTCAGTATTTTGGCTAGGCTCTTCCAAAGTGTTCCCATTTCTCATTAGCAGGTCAAAAAGTAAAACCAGTAGCCACTTTTGTGATCTTGACCTCAACGAGACGAATTGGATATTGATTTAAAGATTGTGCCAGAAGAGAACGACGAGGAGAAATAGAAGCAAGGCCCACTTCAAGACCTTCGGCTTAGTCGCACACCCACCTAGCTCTCTTGATATTCCTTTGAAGAAAATTCTCAGAGAAAAAAAATCCTAGTTCCAAACCCAAATCCGAAAGATCCTTTCAGAGTCTACCTTCATTTTTTCTTATTGGTGAGAATCGTTAGCAGGATTTATTCTCCGACTACGAAGTCCCAATCCCATTTTCTTTTCCCACTATCGTTAGCAAATTAGGTTCTTTTTGGGTGATCGGTTTCGACCAATAGATGATGAAATGAACCCGTTATGGGTTTTCACCCATTGAACCCGATTTTAGTCCGGTGGGCCCATGTCGGGCTTTTCAGTTTGAACGGTCCAAGCCCTTTTATGCACAAGCCTAGCATGAAGCACCAAACAAATAACAAGAAAGAAATTTGGCCGAGGATATTCAAGATAGTCAAAAAAGTGCCATGGTTGAACCTTTTACACTGTAATGTCAAGAAAATTCAGATATAACCAACAATAGTAGTTTTTCCTGATTTAAATGCAAGTTGTCTCCACCCGTATTAATTGGCCATGCTTTTAGGCTTGTGATATAGGTGCAAAGGCACATTACACCAATGATCTATCAAAGTTCTTTTGATGAGAAAACCAGAGGCTTTTTAGCTCAGCTCAAGGTAAAAAACAGAGGGTTTCTTCTCAACCACACCCATTAATTTGCACATTTGAATAAAGAATTTGTGATAGTAAACTACATAGATTGTCCCAATTGTTGCATCTACCCTTTAAAAAACTATGGGGGGAGAATTAACTGAACCTTGCTTATGGAGAAATGACTTTCAAAAGTTTCTGCTATAGTCAATTGATAAACAAATTAGATTGTATAAATTTGTTTATCAAATGATTCAAATCTTTCTTTAATAAAATTAATCAAATTTCAATATGCATGGCCATTATACATGGTATTGAAATTGGGAGAAAAATCCTAAAAATTCTCAAACCCTAAAAATCGAAATTCCACAATAGGGCAACAAACTTAGGTAGCCCTCAAACAACAAAATCAACTGAATCATTAGATTAGATTTACAATGAAGTCATGGGAACAAAACCCCCACAATTTTGAATCCTAAGATTCGAAATCATAAAAAATAAACACCAATTGCGGATCAAATGAGGAGGTGATATACTTAAAGCGTCGCAAAGGCTGACAAGAAGTATTTTACGTTGGGCTTAAGCTCGTGACGATATCAAATAGTGCAGAATAGTGTACGGGAAGACGAGAAACAAAGAGAGAACAAAGAAGTCGTGAAAGAGTGAGTGGAAGAAGAAACCGACATGTGAAGAAAACGTGTGAAGGAAACGATGTCGTTCCACTTGAAATGGAACGGTGTCGTTTAGTTAGGTTTTTAAAAAAACTTTAGATGTTACATCTAATTTTTTTTTAAAAAATTCAGAGTTTGGAGTTGGAATTCGGAGGCTCCAATGCCTCTGAACTCCAAATCTGACTCCGACATACATTCTCGAATGACCTTCGACTCTGAATTCTGAACACTCCGTCGGAGTCGGAATCGGAATCGGAGCAAAGGTCGGCCAAAGTCAGAGTTGGCGGAGGATTTGCACAACCCTACTTGGTTGGCCTCCAGGTCGTTAGACAGAGAGAACTAGGTGGGATTGCTCTCCTCGGATCTGCCCAGCTGTTAGACGTAGGCTTTACTGCATGAGAGTGGTGGCCAATAGGCAACCCACTATCGCAAGCTCCCTGGGTGCACGTTTATGTGCACCCATCATGCCACTGTGCATGCCATGCACAGTGCACACCCATGTACATCGTGCGTGCCCACATGCATAGTGCCATGCATGAACATGGTTCTCCTGCCTTTTTTCTCTTTTTTGTAGTAATAGTATTAACGAAATAAAATAAGAGGTAAAATGTTGAGAAAACTTATCTGCTTATTTATAGATGATCTTACATGTTGTGGAATCATCATTCACCCACTTCTAGTATAGAGAATAAGTCGATCCCATAGACGGCTATA
Organism: Juglans regia; assembly: GCF_001411555.2. NCBI lineage: Eukaryota > Viridiplantae > Streptophyta > Magnoliopsida > Fagales > Juglandaceae > Juglans > Juglans regia. Next base: position 15,753,741 of record NC_049904.1, on the reverse strand, counting down.
ATTTTTAATGCATAAATTTGCATAACAGGCCGGAACAGAGGAAAGAGTCATCCCTGGCCCACAATGATACAGTTGAAAAGCACCAATGGTGATTTGGACGTCAATACGGTGCTTGAATGTACATCCATGAGAATTAACAATAAATAAGAAAATAAAATATAAATAGAGAGATAAACGTATATTTACGTAGTTCAGCATAAAACCTACATCCACAGATTTTTTTGGGTGAAATCCACTATAATCAGTGATTTTAAAATCTCTCATGACCTCACTTATCTCTCAATACAATGGTGGAATTTAGGATTTTGGAAAGTTGAAAATGATGCCTCCCTTAAGAGAAGATCCTTTGGAATTACTGTGCGTGGTCGAGGTCGTGCATAGAGAAGTCGTTGAGAGAGCCCGTAGATTTGTAGAAATCTCCTCCTTTTATAGAGGTTTGTTTCCTTCTTTGGAGTAGTTGTGTCCTACTTGCCTTATGTCACTTTCACATTTTTGTATCTGAGTTGATCAAACTCTTTCTGCTTATCTCTTGGCTTTATCTCTTCTCTTATTATTAGTGATAGGTTTTCAATGGAATGGACCTAGTCAACTTTATTTCTAACACTGTCGGTCATGATGAAGTTGATAATCTGGATACAACACCTCATGAGAAGAAACTCACCCTAATTTTCTCTTGTCATTTTTCTCAAAAAACCTGATGGTGGCATCATTAAATGAGACATTAATAATCATAGTGGTTAAAAAGTTCAATCCCTAATTAACCCACCTATAAAAGATGCATCCATCATTCTTCAAATAGTCTCACCTATGTGATTATATATTGGGTATAAATCAAGGATGTGGAACTACTGATCACAATCAATGAAGTAGGTGATAACACCTTCTAGGCCGCCAAACCCTCAAAGAATATAAAGGCAAATGCCCAACCTCTAGCAAGGACGTAGACCTAAAGTGCCACCATAAGAGGGATGTTGCATAAATGGAACAAAATGACCTTTATTGAAAGAAACTACTTCAAAAAGACCTTCGTTCGAAAAATATTTATCCAATGAAAAAAAAGAAACTCTACATGAAGCTATGGACAAACTCGCTAACCTTCTCATTGATCTCATGGTTAAAATCATTAGTTCGCTAGCTAGTGTATACTAACATAATTATCTAAAACATCGAGCCAATATATATATCAAGGTTACTTGCGAAAGTCTCTACTGTCTAGCGAAGGATAGACTGGTATTCCAACTAATACTACTAGCAAACATGAAGAAATTATAGGACTCTCTTCGTGAAGCATATTAAACCGGTACATGATGTCGTTCCATGACCATTGCTTGAGGAACCGCAGTAAGAGATCTCGTATTGCTAGAGTTGAATTCAATCAGACATGCAATGTTCTTTTATGTAGTTTCTTCGCAATACACTACAAGAAAACTGCTTATTTGTGACCAGTTAATTCCAGCGAAATGATTATTTACAGCTAAATTGAATCTATTTTGATCATAAATAGTCTTTTCGCCGCAATTAAATGGCCACAAAAGTCCATTTTTCTTGTAGTGATAAGACAAGTCTTTCTCGTTTTGTTATAAGAGGCGGTGGAGAAAGAGCACAACAAAGGAATGTACGTACCTACTCTACATTCTTCTTAAAAGGAGAGTGAAGAGAATGAATCCCTTTTAGGAAGATGATATAAAATGTTTCTCAATTTGTCAGGATATATATTTATTCTTAAAATTTATTTGTATAGCATTTTAGGTAAATATTAGTATTGCGACAAATCTAATACAAACAAAACCCTAACTAAAAGGAGAGTGAAGAGAATGTCACTGAGATATAGCTAGGGGCTTGATCTATAGTGCCTTTTGCTTGTGTAATTATGTTGTTTCGCATGGACATACAGGCTTACACAGTTAGACTTTTACATATATATTTGATGCTTCTATAGTTGGTAGTACATATTAAGAAACCCAATATTCATGTACATTATTTATTTTTCAGGATCAAACTGGAATATTTCAAAAAAATTGAGCACAAACCAACTTTGAGAGCAGGCATGACAATATATGACATGACCTTGAATTGAACACAAGCATAACTTGAAAGAAGCTTGCTTTTTATGCATTCATTTGATATAAATGGGTGTAGGTCAACCCATAATATATGTAACACCCGGACCTAGCCAAGCCCTATTTTTTAAATATTTTTGGATTTATGTGTATGAAAAACCCAATTGAGTGTTCGAGTATTATTTTTAAAGTAGACTACGAGTTTAAAATATTTGTTTTGACAGATTATGATTTTATTGGGCTTGATAATTAGGTTATTTTTCTAAAGGGCCAAGGTGAGAATTGAGCCGAGAATTTTTCTAGGCCAAGTTGGATTATTTTTAGAAATCGAGTCGAGACCTATTTTATTTTTTTAGAAATTGAGTTGAGATCCATGACTCAAGAAAAAACACAATACACAAGCCCACACCCGTTTGTTTTAAACCATGAAAACCAACTATCAGGATCAATTTCACGTCCTTGCACATTTCCACTCCCTTGCACGTCTCTTTTTATCTAGGGTTTTCTTTTGAGTTCTCAATCACCTATTTATTTTACGCTCACCCCTGCATGAAAAGAAAACCCGAAGCTGCATTGCTTTGAAGCCATCCCTTCCGTGCACACTGCCTTGCTTGACCGTCCACCAGGAAAAAACAAACCGTGCACCACTATCTCTCCACGTTCTCGGCTCAGCACTCTTTCAATGTTGCACCCGTAGCCAACCACCATCGTGCATGATCCATGCCACTGCAAATCTCCACTGGAAGCAATGCTACATTAGGAACTACCCACAACCATAGCAAACGTGAAAACCACAGTGATAGCCACTGCTTTGCCCTGCACCTCCGTACCCAGCCGCCAGTAACCTTTGGACGTGAAGGGCTTTGTTTTTGCACGCCAAAACAGGGGAAGCATCCCCACCATGAGCCACGTCGTTAGCCCCCTCCACTTTGACGCCATTGCCATCAGAAGATGCCGGAGGACGAGCCTCCACCTTCGGATGCTGCCCTGGTCGACACCCAACCCCAGACCGTCCCACGCCTCGCTACCTCACGGTGAGTTTCCGTTCTCTCTCACGCCGAGCTCTCTCTCGCTCTCACCGTGTTTCTATCTCTAACCTTCTCTCTCTTCCCGCACGTGACCTGCCGCCGCCCCCAGCCGTGCCTTCGTAGACTTCCACCTAAGCCACTGCACATAGCTTTCAGTATGCATGGCCCCTGTTACGTAATATTAGCTTGTTTCAAATAACTCATGATCTCCTTGTAATTACATAAATTCCTTCAAGGCTTTATTTATGGTTTATAGTATATACGTAGCACAACTCATATTCCTTTTAAGTGTTTTTACAATTTTGCCTTTCCAATTATAAAACTACCAAGAGTTTTTAATTACATTTTATCCTTGGTATAAATTCATGGCAGAGTTACATTTTTTTATGAACTTTATTTTTTTAAGTGTAAAAAATTTATATTTTGTGCAGATGGTTTTTTTTTTTTTTAAATTAAACTGTGTTTAATTGGATTATATTCCAGAGATACCAATTTCTATATTGGACTACATTAAAATAAAGGTTTTTTTGTTAAATGATATTCATATTTTTTTGGATCTAATTAATAATTATATTAATGTATAAGTCGGAAGTGTTAATTGATATCGAGGTAATTTGGAAAGTGTTTATATTTTAGTGATGTAAAAGTTGTAGATTGTTCATTTTAAGGAAAATTAGCTTATGTAGTATTTTTGGTCTAAGCATTGATATACGTGTTTGATTGAAAATTTATGGGAGTACGTGACTATTTTATAGGTGACGGTTAATATTCGTTCATCTTTGTTGTGGGAAATTTATGAAAAACTAAGAAGTCCAGGTAAGTAGGGTTTCTATGCTAGATTTTGCATAAAAATAAAATGGGTTAAAGTTGATTTTTGAAAAGTATGCATGTTTTGTTATGAAAAGAAATTTGAACTTCCTCAGTTATTTATTCCGCATTACTCATGAGATTCTGTCTAAGAATAAAGTATTTCTGGCATGACTAGTGTAGACATGAGCTATTTTGGCATTTTGTTTTTAAACTGTGCAAAAGAGAGCGAATATGAAATTTTGTGCATAAACTATGTTTTTGTGATCTGATTCTGTTATGTTCTAAAGATGTTCTATACTCTGATATAATGTGATGTGATTTCTGAAAACCTCTGACATAACATTCTGTTTTTGTTTCTGTTCCATTCTGACCTTACCACGGGTGTAAAACTGTGGCCTCTGCTTGAGTTTGTACCAACTCTTTTGTCTTCGGTGCACCCACTTTGGAGGCAAAGTGGTTTTCTGCGTGGTCTTTCCTGTGTGCACACTCGGGGCTCCGAGAATAATAAGGGAAAGATTCACATTATGTTTCTACTCGGTTGGCTGTCGGGGTTTGCACAACCCTACCACGGAGGTTAAACATTGTCTCTGTTCTGATATGATAAGATACGTTGTGATGTTTCAGTTTATGCTATGCCAAAGAGATTTTGATTATGAATATTTTTGAACTTTCGTTTTGATATTTTTGATAACATATTCTGACTTTACATTCTGATCGTAGAGGAATAAGTGCCCGAGGGTACAAGTACTTATTTGAAAGTCATAGTTAGTAAATTGATTATTTTCGGATATTTTGATGTGTTGGGTTAAGGATAATTTCGAGTCTTTGGAGAGTTTCTAATTTATTTTATTGAGATTTTCTTTGTTGTTTCGGTGAAGGAACGTGGATATTTAGGTTGAGCAAATGAAATAATATTTTATTGAGTTTTCTCGATTTTATAGTTGTGGTATTGAAATTGATATTAGATATTAAGAGCGAACTCTCCAAACCTCCTGGACTGAGGCGTTACAATATATGATTAATTAACAGGTCAACTAGTGAAACCCGAATCAGGACATCTAATCCGAATAAATTCTATTTTCACTCCACTTTCATCTTCAAAATCTATAAATATTTGGATTTCTGCCTACGTTGTTGGGATATAATATTGATATTATTATTAATTGAGTACTTATTATCTAAAGGATTTTGACAATATTTTTGTTTGGTATGCAATCTTATTGTTTTTTAAAGATATTAGCCATCGTATTGTGACTATTAAAACTTAAGAATATTAATTTGTTTTTCTGTATTAGCGGTTTGGATATTGATTATGGAATATTTTATCATGAGTTTAGTTATCATTGTGAATAATTTATATAGTTATCTTATCTTATATATAAACTTATGTTAATCGCGTTAATATAAATTAATTTGTAGGTAATTATTAGCTCAACCATTTGTATGAAACAGGTTCATGAGTCGGGTCATGTCCGGGCTGTTGACCTAACGTAAGTTGATTATAAAATAAGTTATGTGGTTCTTGTCTTATCACCTATATGAATCGGGTTAGGGTTTAATTAGGTTTAACCCATTTAAATAAACAGGTCATCTTCAAGTTAACCCATAAAGTCAAATACTCATAACTTGGCATGACACTAATTACATGATCCACAAATACGAATTGCCAACCTCAGTTTGAGGGTACTTTTACCTAATGCGGTTAGGATAGAGTTTTTCTCCAAATTACAACCCATCTATAAACTAATTACCCACATCCCTTGGGCATCATGTGGTTCTCATATGTTAAAAGGGACACACGAAGATTTTTTACATAAGAGTACTTTTCAAAAGAATGTACTTATCACATCTTAAATGACATTAGATATTTTTTTGTGTTGATTTTAACCCGATTTAGAAGAAAACTTGGACATTATATGAACTTTTGGGGCGACAAACGCTCTAAATGTATACGTTAATTAAGTGGTTGGTTTGGATAGTAAATTTGACGTTTGGCCTATTGCTTGGGTTATTTATAATGAAAAATGATCAACTTAGGACTATTTTACAACTCTATATAAAATAGAGATAGTATTTTTATAATATTGAATTCATATTTAATGATTATTTTTAATGATTATTTCATTGATTGGTTGTAAAATAGGTATAAAATAGTTCTAAATGTATCTTTATACCCAAGTATTTATTGGTTCTCTATTCTTTAAATTTTGTTTGTTTTCTTTTTTTTTCCAAAGCCTCTATTCTTTCTTTTACTTTTATTCTCATAAAACTTTGAAAAGCATTCTCAATCCCATTTTCTTTTTGTCTTAGAAAAAGAAATGATTTTTCTTTTTTTTTTTCATCTTTGAAAAAAAAATCCATTCGTACATCTATTTTATTTCTTTCTTCTTGCCAGTGAAAAACTAAAGAAAAAGATAAATATTGTATTTTGTTTGGTTCGCTAGCTAGCTATTGCTTGGCTAAACGGAATAAAAATATACAGTTATTATTCATCTCTTCAAATACATAGTTACTATTAATTTTCTCACTCAAGCTCCTATATTAAGTAGGTGTGATGGTTATACAAAAATATGCTTCAAAAGAATTTCTTTTTCTGAAAATCCACAAAATCATTTTATAAGTTGTTTTGATTAGAAAGGTTGATGCCGTGTTTTGTACCCTAGGCAACGAGGCCTCTCCACTGCTTTATCCCTGCAAAGTTTGATGAGATGGGCTCAAGGGGTATGGGATACCTCCGATGGCTAAGTCAGAATTCAAGTTCACCATTAGAGTGTTATATGAATCGAATAGGAAATCAGACATCTACCTGTGTTCTTGGCACTTAGTAGGCTAGGGTGGTCCCCATGGCTACTAGTGGATCGTGTCGAGTACTCATACCGTGCGCTGTTCCGATCGCAGATCCTTTCTGATGCACCTGCCATCACCCTGTTGTGCTACACACAATCTACCTCTTCCCACTTTTGCACGTCCATGTTGTTAGGTGGGGGATGGTGTTCCCACTACCCCGGTGCAGGGTAGTGGTGCTCATTTAATGCGGCGTGTTGGTCCCTATGTGACGGCTCCTTTGTGCATTTAATGCAGCATGCCCACTATTTGAGCATACAGGTCGTAGGCACTACTGGAGCGTGACCTTTATTCCTCCCAAGTGGCCCTCCCTTGGGCGCTAGACCCGACCCCTTCTTTTTACTTTCATCTTTGTTGAGCTATTCTCCCGGGCCGATTGGTTCTTGAGTGGGGTGAACATCATGCGGCTCAAGAGTGAGAACTCGCGCGTTCCCTCATCAAATGGAAAGTGCTTACCATAGAGGGAAAAAAAATGAAAGAGATATATTAACGAAGTACAATATAATAGCTAGCAGAGGTGTTGATTAAGGTTTTAGCAATCCTAAAATTCTTTCCTAAAATAAGGAACCTGATGTGAGGAGACTTTTTAAACTTATTTTTTGCAAATTCAGCTTAAAACCTATCAAAGAACATGGTTGGTCTTTTCTCTCGATGGATCGTGCACACGTGCATCCCTTGCACCTGGCATTAATTTTAGTTGTTTTAATTTCCTTTCTTAGATATGCTTGTATTTAGTTTCGTGAGGTTATTCATAATTTTATAAGTGTTTAATCTCGGAATTTCCTTTTGTAGCCCCATACTCATGATCCTTGTATAATGTATTCTTTATTCATAAGCGAGGACATATCTTTAAAAAAAAAAAAAAAACGATTACTTTCACATTGGTCCTGATTTAAGAATATGATGTCAAGCTTGCACTATTTTTTTTTTTTTGGTTTGAAACAAGAACAAATTTTATAAATCTTCAACAGAGTCAGAATTACACATCTTATCCTACACTAGACCATTGCATATTACAAAAGGACCCCCTTCGATCCAAACCCTTTCTTCCCCAAGTAATAAAGCATGCTTTGCCAATAAATGAGCAACCGAATTTCCTTCTATAGGAACATAGCAGACTAACCATCCTTCCTTTTGATGAAGAACCTATTTTATATCATTGATAATATGCCCCATCCACGACTGATCTTCACCTACCTTGTTGATCTTTTGAATAATAGTAGCTGCATCTCCTTCAAATGTTAGTTCAGAGAAAGAGAAAGAAAGGTCAATACTTATCTCAAGTGCTCTCCACAATGCTAGACTCTCAGCCAAAGTAGGGTCATACACATTCTGTTTCACGTCACACACAGACGCCAGAACCTCTCCCTCTTCATCTCTAAACACAATTCTCATTCTCATTCTCTTGTTTTCAAAATCCATAGCTGCATCCCAATTAGCCTTTACCATGTTGGTACCAAGTTTTTTCCATTTCTTCTGTACTCCATGTGAACCACCACCACCTCGACATCCAATTATGCTCATTTGTGCTGTTTTGTAATCCTTTAGACCCTCACCAGCCATCGAAATGACCTGTTTAGGACTATAAAACTTGTTCTCGAAAATAAACCTATTCCTCCATAGCCAGATCCTGCGCATAACCACTGCCATTCACTCAAGTTCTTCTCTCTTCAAATCATTAATCATTTTAATCCAAAGAGACATGAAATCTACTTCCTCATTTGCCCATTTGTTCACTAGGCTGTTATTCTCTGCCCATACATCAGCAGCTGAAAGGCAACTGCATAATATATGAATCGCTGATTTCTCACTTGATCCACATATTGGGCAAAGGGGACAATCACCTATCTTTTTCTTGAATAGGTTACTTTTAGTAGGAAGAATATTGTTAAGAGCTTTCCAAAGGAACATTTTAACCACTGCAGGCACTTCCAATCCCCACAATTGTTTCCACAGAGCATCACTCTTTTCTGCCTTTGAAACATCCCCTTGGGGTCTTCTTTTTCTCTCCATACCAAGATGATATGCACTCCTCACTGTAAAAACACCATCCTTAGTAAAGCCCCAAATCTGTTTATCACAAGTTCCCAGCCTACTCAATGGTATCTAAAGAATGACAGTAGCCTCCTCATGTGAAAATAAGTTTCTAATCACCCCCTCCTTCCATGTCTTAGTAACTGGATCAATCAGTTTGCTTACCTTCTCTTCCTTCCATTGACTCATTATTGGGGATTGTATACAATTAGTCACAGGAGTTGGCAACCATTTCTCCCCCCAAATTTTTACTTGGTTCCCATTGCCCACTATCCAATGTAACCCTTCCTTCATTAGAGATCTTGCTGACAAAACACTTCTCCAAAAAATGAAGAGTTGATCCCAATTTTAGAACTTAAGAAATCTGAATTTCTGAAATATTTCTCTCTATAAATTCTGGCAACCAGAGATAAAGGATTAGTCAAGAAGCGACATCCTTGTTCAGCAAGCATTGCAGCATTAAAGGTTTCAATATCTCGAAAGCCCATGCCCCCTTTTGCTGTCTGCCTCCCCATTCTTTCCCAATTCCACCAATGCACTTTCTTTCCATTTTCTTTGTGACCCTACCAGAATCTAGCATACAAGAATTAAGTTCCTTACACAAAGAAATAGGCAATCTGAAGACCCCCAAAGTGTAAGAAGGGATAGCCTGCAACACTGCTTTGATAAGGATCTGTTTTCTAGCTTGAGACAGAAAACTGTTTTTCCAACTATCAATTTTCTTTCACACCTTCGCCTTAACCCCTCTGAATGTGTTATATTTGGACTTGCCCACCATAGTAGGTAAACCCAAGTATTTTTCATAGGATCCACAAACCACCACACCTGCTGCAAGAATGATGTTTCTTTTTTCTGATGCAGTAGTGTTTGTGCTAAAGAATAAGGATGATTTTTCCTTATTAAGAAACTGTCCTGAAGCTACCTCATACATTTTAAATAGAAAGCACCACTGTCTCCATTCCTCCTTGTTAGCTCTACCAAACAAAACACAATCATCTGCAAAGAGCAGATGATTGACTCTTAATCCACCTCTATCCATTGCCTCCCCTCTGATAACACCTCTATGGTCAGCTGAATTCAATAAGGAGCTTAGACATTCAGCACAAAGAATGAACAGGTAGGGAGAGATTGGGTATCCCTGCCTTAATCTCCTAGTAGGTATCGCCTTCCTCCATGGTTTCCCATTCAAAAGAACATAATAGTTCACTAAATTCACACAACTAATCACAAGCTTAATCCACTGCTGATTAAAGCCCAATCTCCTTAAAACAACTTCAAGGAACTTCCATTCAATCCTGTCATAAGCCTTCGACATATCCAACTTCAGTGCCATGCTCCCTTGCTTACCTTTCAACCTTGTTTTCATAGTATGTAACACTTCATAGGCTATCATTACATTATCAGAAATAAGTCTTCCCGGAAGGAAAGCACTTTGGTTAGAAGAAATTGTAAAAGGCAGTACAGATTTCAACCTATTTGCAATAGCCATAGAACATAGCTTATACACCACATTATAAAGACTTATTGGTCTAAATTCACTAACAAACATAGGCCTATTAACCTTAGGAATTAAAGTAATGTAGGTATAGTTTAAAGAATGAGGGATATTACCACCATTTAAGCACTTCAATACTACTACAACCACCTTGTCACCCACGATACTCCAATGTTGTTGAAAGAAGCAAGCACCATAGCCATCAGGTCCAGGGGACTTTAGAGGCCCCATCATTTTTAATGCCTCTTCTACTTCTATTTTGGTATAAGGTTTGCACAAATGCTCATTCATCTCCTCCGAGACTTTTGCTGTCATGTTCTGGACACAGACCTCAATATCATCCTCAAATGGATTGGAGGTTGTGAAAAGGTTCTTGAAATAACTATTAAAAGCCATTTCAACAGTTGCAAGTTCATTAACCAGCCTGTTATGACTATCTTTGATCTGTGAAATCATGTTTTTTCTCCTTCTTCGATTAGCACAAGCATGGAAGAATTTGGTATTTCTTTCTCCCAGCTTATACCAATTCTTTTTGGCCCTTTATTTCCACTTAAGATCTTCTTGGTCTAGTAATAATCCCACCTCTTCCTGAACTCTTTTAATCTCTGCCAAAGTATCTCTATCCTCCTCAGTTTGCAATCTTTTCAATAACTCAATCTTACTCTCTATCTCCCTGCCTCTATTTGTATCTACCTTGTAACTCCACCTGCTCAAAGCAGAACAACAATTAGTAAGAAAGTTTTGAACCACAGATGATGAGGATCCCTCATAGTTGCCTTGTCCCCATTCAGCTTCAATCATTTTACTACACTCCTCTTCCTTTTTTCCTGTCCTCCTCTTAATCTATCAAAAGATAGCAATATAGGTGTATGGTCAGAACATCTTGCAGGCAAAACCTCTAACTTGTTTTCAGAATAGAGATCCAACCATTTATAATTAACCACAACCCTATCCAAACGTTCCTTAGAGAAAGTATCATTAGTATGCCTATTGCTCCATGTATATTTATCCCCACACCAGCCCAGGTCATACAAATCACTCACTTCCAAAACTTCTCTAAAGAGTGCCATTTGATTCTCCCCCCTCCGTCTGCCCCCTACTTTTTCATCATTTGTGGTTATTTCATTGAAATCTCCTGCAACACACCATCCTACTCCACTAGCAGGTTTGAAAAAGGCAAGCATCCTCCACACCTCTTTCCTTTTCTGCACCTTTGGATGGCCATAAAACCCAGTGAGTAGCCACCTCTCCTTAGCTATAATATCATGAATCCAACAGTTAACATGTCTTTGAGAAAAATTGTAAATATCTACCATCATCTCACTACTCCAAAACAGCATTAAGCCTCCACTTTTACCTATTGCATCCACTTCAAAACAATTAGTCATCCCTACTTTTTTCATTAACTAATCAGTTTTCCCTCTGTGCATCTTTGTCTCCATTAAGAAGACAAGGTTGGGCTTCTTATCCTTTACTAAAAAGCCAAGGTCATGAACTGTCCGAGAGTTCCCAAGCCCTCGGCAGTTCCAACTTAAGAGTTTCATTATAATTGGTGGGGCTGTTCAATACAATTGCGTTGCTTTCAAATCTCCCTTCATTTTTACTCTTCTTTCTTGGTCCTTCTGCCACAACAATCTCCTTACCCTTCCTTCCTCTTTTGGCTTTTCCTGAGTTATAGCAACCACATAAAAACCACATTTTTCCCTTGCCTTCCTCTTCCACCTCCCTCATTCTTTTGTACTTTTGGAAACTAAACCCTTCCTACCAAAAGCTCCTTCCCCATCCACCTTTTGACCATATTGTAAATTTTGTAGTTCTTCTAAGTTATAATACCCATTGTTATCAATATGTCCCTCCCCATTAGTCATTCCTGGTCCACCCATTGCTTCCTCTATATTCTTCCCCACGCCATCCCCTTCTACCTCCTTTAACCCTTGCGCAGGTTTATCTTTACTGCCTTTATCCACCTCAGTTGGAGCCATCGAGGTATCTGTTCCACCAAGGTTGCTATCAGTTCCACCCATAAAAACATTTGGAACTTGCACAGGTTCATCTCTATATTCTTCCCCCTTTTTCCCGTAACACCAGTCCTCACATTTTTCCTAACATAAGGATCTGCTCTAAGCCATGAACCATATTGCTCTTGTTTCTGCATTAAAGTATCCTCCCTCTTAATACACTCCTTACCTTCATGAGAAAAACTCCCACAATCAAAACATATTTTAGGTAGTTTTTCATATTTAAAAGGAATCCACACATTCTTCCCCTTAATAGAAATCATCCTCCCCCTTACCAATACTTTCTTTAGATCCACTTCCACTCTAATATGTAAGTATTGACCCCATCCACACCCATCCTCACCAGTTACCATATCAAGCACCTTCCTAGCTACACTTCCTATCTGTCTCCCACATTCCTTGTACATACAAGCAAATGATAGGTCATGAAGTTGTACCCAAAATCTCTCTACTGTAAAAGCCAGTTCAACTGGTTGGATAAAACCATCAAACAGATTAATGACAATTAGAAAATTGTCAAATAACCATGGTTTCCCATCCCAAACCTTCTGTTTGTCAGCCCTTGTTGCAAAGGTAATAACAAAAACATTCATTCTTACCTCTCGAAATGATGCAGGCCTGGAGATTCTCCACACCTTAGCCATGGTAGCCTCCAGAACTCCTTTTCCTATGGACCTTTCAGTCAGCAGCTTCCCACAAGGCTCCTCTCACCTTTATCTTCAACCTCATTCGAGATGCATTCATCTACAACAAAAACCTGGTCCTCTTCCTCAGTAAACCGCAACTTCTCCCACTTCCCTGCCATCTCTTCCATTATCAATTACTTTCGTGAAAATTTTTCTCAAACTATTAACAGAAAACCAACCCCGTCGTAGTGATGGGCACTACGTTGTAAGAAACTTCCCTCTACAGACTTTCTGGTTGTAGACCACCCTTACCCCGCCCCTTGTTAGGGCAACAGTGCCAGTTTTCCCGTCGGCATCACTCTGTGTACCACCTTGCCACGTTTCCCCTCACCAACGTCCACCTTGTCAAATTCCTTTCCACCCTGAGGACCACCACCCATATACTCCAAAATTCTGTTATAACTACCTCACGTGCCTAGCACGAGTTTGCTCCACCTCTTCCCTAGAGAGAAAAGATAGGAGAGTTCTTTTTCCGTTTTTGGTATTATCTTAGGACACTGCTTGAGAGATTGATATCAAGCTCGCACTATTGTGATTAACTATATGTGTGTGTGTGTGTGTGTTAAGAAAAATGCTATATGTCTCGCTAGGTTCTTGATCCGATGATGGGTCTTGATGGTTTTTTTTTCACTTAATAATTAAGTAAATATTTTTTAATGATATTATAAATTTTTTTAAAAAAATATTTACAAGTGTTAAAAAATACGTGAAAAGAAAAAATGAAAAAAATAAATAAATGAAATACACTAAGGGAAGAACCCAACGGAGCTTACACCTGTGGCTGTAGAAGGACTCTCTCTCTCTCTATATATATATTAAACAGAGAGTCGATAATTCGCTAAATAGATGCACGAGTTTTTGGTGGTTAATTCAGAGATCATAACATTAATGAAAGACATTTCGTTACTGTCTTATACTTTTGTGGAAAGACACGATCGACGATGCATATATGACTTGTGAGTGGTAAACAGACATATATACATGCATGCGGTTACAATTAAAAGAAAAAGAAAAACGTGGCTCAAATCATGATCACCTTGTTCATGATGTTGATCCTCTCCACCACATATAATTTTCTGACATTATAATAATTAGTTTAAGGAATATTTTGTCGATATATAGTCGGTCGAAAGAATACATAGGCTTTTTGTTGTGGCCAGCATTGAAGGGACATACGTACGAGTTCTCATGCATGCGGGGTCCATGCATGATATATAGGCCGATTTCGTTCTCTCGTGATCAATTAATGCTGATATTTTTTGGATGCTTTTTTCATGATTTTTTCAGAAATTTCTTGATCACCCACCATTTTCTTGTTTATTTGTTTCTGACCATCATCATCATCATAATGTCAAGACAAACATAGGAATACTTATGTTTGTATAGTTTGAGTAGGGAAGATTAATAATAATATATTTCTGTATATAATCATCTCGCGCGAATTTTTTATTCACATTTATACTAATTATTGTGGCATAATTTAAATAAATTTAAAAGGTTAACACGTAATCATGAAATTAAATAACATATGATATTTAATATAATAAAATTTGAAACATGTGTTTATCTATCTCCAAATTGTAAAAAGTCTTTAAATTATGAAACTACGATATTGGATTTTAATCCTTAACTTCATAAAAGAAAGAAATGTCCACAACCATGTGTTGTAGATCGATGCAACTTAATTAATTTACTATAGAAATATGACTAAAATATACCCATGCGGTACAATCACTACAACAAAAAGGGTCTTTTGGGACGAAAATTTTCATCCCAAAAGACCCCAATTTCGTCACGTAAAAATTTTTGGGACGAAAAAAATTCGTCCCAAAGTCGTTCCAATATCACTGTGCCAAAAGGTATTTTGGGACGAAAATCACCATTTCGTCCCAAAAAATTTCTTTTGGGACGAAATTGAAGGAAACCGTTCGAACACGTTCGAACGAAAATTTTTTTTCGTCACGGTTTAAATTCGTCCCAGAAAATAGTTCGAACGGAAAAATTTTTAAGTTCGAACAGTAGTAACGTGTTTGAACGATTTCGAAATATGTTCGAACACACATGAATTCGTTCGAACGTTATGAATTGTCTTTGTGTTCGAACGTTAAATGGTCAGGTCGAACGCGCTATATGGATTCGAACGGTATAGGATATGTTTGAACAGGACTGAAATTATTTACGTTCGAACGTTGTGTGATCGTTCGAACACGACAAACATGAATTTCGTTCGAACATATTGTCTACGTTCGAACGCTATTGTCGTTACATAGAGTTCGAACGTTTTACGTTCGTTCGAACGATATCTCTTTAATTTAAATCAATAATAGAAAACTAAATAGACATTCATACTATTTGCCACAATACATTAGAAACTGTTTTAACACTCACAAAAGTGTGAAAATAAGCGCAAAGTAAATAAATAACAGTCGAGACAGGTATTGTTCGTACATAAATAGATAATCCCAAAATCCATCAGTTGTTTGGAGGCCTGTACTGTTGCATAAGCTGCTGCATTTAGAGTTGCATCTGTCTTCTGAACTCTTCTTGTTGTTCTTCATGTTGTTTGAGGCGCATCTCCATATCTGCTTGTTTTGCCAATTGAGCCTCTAACTCATGCTGTCTTGCAGTCAATTCTTCGATTCTGGAATTCGCATTCTCTAGCGCTATAGAAGTCATAGATGCATTCCCAGAAGAAGAGGAAGAGGGACCAGGCTTTACACAACGACCCAAACCCCTCAAATATCCTGAACGTTGACCCAGGACTTGTGTAAAAATCTCAATATCACTTGTTGAGGAATTTTGATCTGACGCAGATTCAGCACATAGGGCAACCATTTTATCCTAGCCATATATAAGATAAAGAATTAATATCGTCATAAATATTCTAATATATTTAATTCAAACAGGTTATAAAACTTACATAATTTTCACGGGCATCAGGATGAGTCCACTCTCCATTACGATCAGTGTGCGATGCAGCATATAATTTTGTCAGATCATAATTAGTATCTGAATCTTGCTACAATAAATGTGTTAAAGATATAAAGTCATTATGATGAGTCCAAATAATTAACTATATCCAATAAAAAAAATAGCAATACCAATTTCTGAGAAAGACGATGGAAAGATCTTGAGCCTGCATGATGATTAATCTTCAATTTTGATCTATTTGTTTTGTTTATAGAACTTCGCTCCTGCAAAGAAATTGAAAATATTATGAAGCGAAATGACAGATATGACAAGTAAAATAATTAAATTTCATTATACCTGATATGATGGATCCTCAAACATGTCACAAAGTTTTTCCCACTCAGAAGGTCGGACATCCTGGAAAGGATGTTGGCGTGCATCTTCCTTCTTCTCAAACTTATTATAATGCTTATGACACCTCGCCTTATATTTGCGGAATGCATTACCCATAAGCTCTTCCACAGTCTTACGCTCCTCTCTCCGACCAAAATTTAATTCGAAATCATCCTTAAAAAAATAGTCACAAACACATTATCATTTATAATATTCTAAATTTAAGTAAAGTATAGGAATTTATTCTACTAAATCAATATTTTAAACATTACCAAACAACGCTTCTTGATAAGCTCTTTAACATCTTGGGGGACTTTCTTCCATGAAGTCGTTGCCAAAGGTGCGTAAGTTCGTGTAAGAGCACCCACATGTGATGCAAGCCAAGCTGCTGGTTGTCCTTCGCCCCCAGTATGTTCGTCAGGAATGTTAACCTTGATCTTACCCACCTTCCGATATTTTTCCAACGTCACCCCTCTAGTGGTGCCTCGACCTTGATGAGATTGTACTGTAGATTCTATAAAATATAACATTGTAATCAATTGCATTTATATTTCTATTACAGGACCTTAATTAATAACTTTTATGAGTATTAAATTTTTACCTTGTTCTGTAGAATCAATCTCTAATGGTGAGTCTGAAGGAGAGCTAGGAACATGTGGAGATGGGTTGCGAACTTCCTTCCTCTTTGGCGGCATAATTTCAAACTACTGATACATTCAATAAGTAAAATATTTGTCATCAAGTGGAATGTTAACACTTAATTGGTCAATCAGAATCTGTATCAGTTTCATTTGACAATTCGCTCTCATCATCTGTAGATACTTCAGATGATTCAACATTTTCCTCAACTGTCGCATCAACAATTTCAGCCTCAATATCTTCTCTATTTAATAGAATCATCTCATACTGGCTCAAATCCACAAACAAATTTAAGGCGGGTTGACTCTCTTGGTATGCTTCTTGAGTAGAAGAGTCATCTTCTTCTTCATCTTGTCCTTCCACCTGAGGGATAACATCATATATATTTCTTGGAGAATATTTTTGAACTACTCGCCATTGATTTCCTAACTTCGGGTCATCTAAGTAGAATATTTGAGATGCTTGAGAAGCCAAAATAAAAGGATCATCTTCATACCATTTTTTTGATGTATTAACACTCAAAAAATATTCATCATCACGGACTCCAGTACGAGGATTGCTTAAATCCCACCAATCACACTTAAACAGATACACCGCAAGCTCTCCCAAATATTTCATTCCAATTATATCGACAATAACCCCATAGAAATCAATATTTTCTCCATCATGACTTCCTTCGACTAGGACACCACTATTTTGGGTTTTCCTATAACAATCTCGATCCAGTGTGTGATACCTACTTCCCCGAGAAATACATGCAGAATATCGAGCAGCGCGTCTCGATGGGCCACGCGCCAATGCATACAGTTCATCAGATATATCATTTGGATTATTCGCATGCAATTGTACAACCTACATATTGAGTAAAGCATATACTATATCAAAGTTGAAATTAATATTTTTTCATTTGTTATTGAGTAACGCATATGTAATTTCATTACCCGTTCTTCAAACCATCTCGGGAACTCCTCTTCATGTTTCTGGTTTATATCATTTACTCCTAGTTCCTTGAGCACGTTAATATGATCACTGAAATTGATGATTACCACAAATATATTATATTTTGTATTTTTTTAAAAGTAATGAGGCAATTTAAATTAAGAAAAAGTTATAACTTACTTCAAGTAGTTCTCTATCTCAGGGCAATTGTTCAGCACGTACCACTGAGCTTTCTCGAACTCTCTTCCACACAAGTCATAACCACGCACTGCACCAATTGGACGAACTTGTTGGGAAAACACAGAATATATAGTCCGTTGTCTTGCTCGGTCAACGTCAAAGTTTCTTTCTGGCCGATCAAACCGAGTGTCAACTCCGTGGAAATATTTGGAACAGAAGGTATGCCACTCATCGTCAATATATGCTTCTGCAATTGATCCTTCTGGACGGGCCTTGTTACCCACTGTACGTTTCAACTTTCCAAGAAATCGTTCAATGGGATACATCCATCTATATTGAACTGGTCCTGCAAGTCGAGCCTCACGTGGCAAATGAACGGCTAGGTGAACCATGACATCGAAGAATGACGGTGGATAAATACTTTCTAGCTTACACAATATTATGACAATTTCTCGTTCCATTCGATCCAAAGCTTCTACATTCAACGTCCTCGCACATAAGTCTTTAAAAAATGCACCAAACTCAGTCAAAGCCACACGCACATCTCTGGTCAAGTACCCACGGATACCAATAGGCAAGATACGCTGTAAGAAAACATGACAATCATGACTTTTTAATCCAGTTATTTTCCAATCATTTGTTCTCACACACCTTGTTAGATTCGAGGCATAACCGTCCGGTAATTTGATCTTCATTAGCCACTCACAAAATGTAACCCTTTCATTCCTTGACAATGTATACCACCCAATCGGCATGTAGACAGACGAACCATTTTCTTGCAACTGCATTTCCCGTCTTATTCCCAACCGCTTCAAATCTTTCCTTGAGTTTATTGTATCCTTTGTTTTTCCTTCAATTGACATCAATGTTCCCAATACGGATTCGCAAATATTTTTTTCAATATGCATAACATCAAGGCTATGTCGCAATTTTAACTTCGACCAGTACGGGATTTCGAAAAATATACTCTTCTTTGTCCAATTCAACTCATTCGTAGCTCGTTTTCTCTTTCGTTGTTTTTTACCAAATTCATTACAACCAACATCTATAAATTGTGCAAGTACATCTTCGCCAGACAAATATGGTGGAGGTTGGCCCCATTCAATAGTTCCATCAAACATTCTAGAATTTCCACGCCATCTATGGTCACCAGGTAAAAATCGACGATGACCCATGAAACATAATTTCCTCCCGTACGTAAGCCATTCAGATTTGGTATATATGTTACAAGTTGGACATGCCATTTTCCCCTTAGTACTCCAACCTGACAAATTCCCATAAGCTGGAAAATCATTTATTGTCCACAACACCGCAGCATGCATCTTGAACGACTTGCCTGTTGACGAATCAAATGTGACAACCCCATTCTCCCACAAATCTTTCAATTCTGCAATCAATGGCTGTAAGTGTATGTCTATATCATTTTCCGGTGACCTCGGACCTGGGATGAGCAAACTCATCATGAAATATGGATCTTTCATACACTTCCAAGGTGGTAAATTATACGGCATAAGTACAACTGGCCAAGTACTATGACTAGTACTCATGTTCCCAAAAGGATTAAATCCATCTGTTGCCAACCCAAGTCTTACGTTACGCGGTTCTTCAGCAAACCATGGGTGTTCCTGATCAAATTCCTTCCACACCTGGGAGTCAGCAGGATGTGACAAAATATTCTCGTTCCTTACTCTATCTGATGAGTGCCATGTCATATCTACAGCCGTTGCGCATGACACATGTCATATGTGTTCGAACTGTTTATGAGTACCGTTCGAACACATATCCTTTATGATTAAATATAACTTTTTTCATCATTAAATGAAAAGTACTATAACATCATATGTATTAGTTATATATACTATCATATATAATGTAATATATACTATCATATATATGGTAATCTATACTAATTATATAGTATATATAGTAATATATATTATCATATATATAGTGACCTATACTATCATATATATTATTAAGATCATATGTATTAGTAATATATACTCACATATATATAGCCCCAAATATACTAAGGTCACATAATAAAGTTTAGAGAAATTTATAAGATGATAGTATATTATAAGTAATCTATACTCTATGTATATATGTTGTATAATATCATATATAACTTTAGTAGGTAAAGTATAATGGAATATGTAATATGACATATATTAGTTAAGTATAAACTCATACCATATAGTACTACATGCTATTATATGGTACTATATATATCTTAATATCTCATATATAACACTTTGATAGTAAAGTATTATGATATATTACTATTATACTATAAGAAAATATTTTATAAGATATTATGCTTTCAATTAAAGTATTCTACTATTATAATATATATTATAATATTACATAGTAGATTATATAGTATATATAATCTACTATAATAGTATATATATTATAATAATTTATATGAATATAAATATAGTATACATTTAATATATTTTTTAATAATATTGTAAAACTTCCGTTCGAACGTGAAACAGTAACGGGCGAACGGTTTTATATTAACGTTCGAACGTTTAATATTAACGTTCGAACGGTTCTGCAGGTATAAGTTTATCGCGGGCTTCCTTCCTCTCACGCCGCCGTCTCCACCGTTTGAAAAAGCGAGAAAACGTTTGAACGCACGCTCTTCACCGCCGTCTGCCGTCGTGATCAACACATACGTACAACATTTTTCCTCCCAACTAAAGGTATGTACTTTCAAACTCATTTTACCGTTTATTTTATAATTTTATGGTTTTATTTGGTTTTTTTCCTTAAAATTATATTTTCTCATTAATAATTACCGTAGAACATCATAAATCTATCGTAGGATGTTTAGAAATGAAGAGTACTTTGTTTTTGAGTCGAAGAAACCACGGAATCGAAACATTTTTGAGTATTTTCATGGCTGCTGAGTTGACTCAGCCATGGCCGAGTTAGATCTGTTTTACGTTCGAACGGTATTAACCAGTACGTTCTAACGGTAAACCTGTACGTTCGAACTTTATAGACACGTTCGAACGTTATTAATTTTCCGTTCGAACATATATTTAGACGTTCGAACGGTAATTATTAAATTAAATCCATTAACATTTTATTAGCTTATTAAATTGTTTTCATCGTTTAATTGATTATATGTTCTATCAATTAATTTATTAAATTGCTATTAGTATATAATTTTGTAAATCTTTTAGTCGTAATTAGATTTTATCACTAATCTTGAATGTATATTTTATTTTTTTAATTGCAGGATCATAATAATGTCTTCTCGGGGCCGTAAACGTGGTAGATCAGGAGAATCTTCCATCCAAACAGTTCGAGAGCGGACCGTTTTACTTGAGTGACAGGTAAAACTGTCTGATTTTGTCGCTCTTATATGGGAGGGTCATTCCCTCCCATCAGTATTTAATGATCGTGGTTGGGCACCAATCTTAGATCAGCGAGAAGAAGGAATGGAGCTCCTTTCCTTCATTGAGATCGTTACTGAGTTCTATAAAGAGCTCGGTGCTGCTAGCCCAGACGATGGAGGGGCATATAGGATCTCTGTCCGAGGAGCTCCTGTTATATTTTCAGCGGATGGACTCGCTGCATATCTGGGTATTCCTAGGCTTCTTGATGCCTATCCAAACCTCCCGCCTAGAGAGTCTGGTCCTTCAGGTGATGCAGCTCAGTCTCAGGACGAGGGACTAGATTACACAGATGAGATAGATACACTTGCTGATCACGAGGTCAGGGACTTGATTGTTGGTCCAGATGCTCCAGTGTATGATGGCTCCAAGAGTATTAGGCAGGCAGATTTATCTTCTTTCTTCAAGATTATGAATTTGATTATTGCCAACAATATTGACCCACGGCAGCACAAGACCGAGGTCGGCATGGATCGAGCGAGATTTATGATACGGGTCGCTCGTGGCATCCCGATCGACCTCGTTGGTTATATATTTGAGAGGATCCGATCAGAGGCACGGTTTATTACGACAGATATACTGCCGTTTGGGATCCTCATCACTCGATTTTTGCTACATGCCGGGGTTGTGCCCGAACCTGCCGAGCGTTCTCGATTTCCGATGGCACCGATCAACAGCACCACCCTATCACGGAGCACGGGACACTCTAGATTTCGTTTTCGTGGAGCTGTTCCAGATAGGGCTGAGATTCAGAGAGATGGGCAGCCAGGAGATACTGGAGTATCGGCTGGTGAGACATCTACACAGCCTGAGACATCACGCACATATATTCGCGAGGAGCTGGCTGACATATTGCGTGCTGAGATCGGTGTACACACATCAGCAGTGATTGATGCAGTGCATACTGCCATGTCTGAGTTGCGTACAGAGATTATGGCTACCGTCTCTGGGTTACGTACAGAGGTTGATGAGTTACGTACAGCGATTAATGCCAATAATGCAACTCAGGTCACAGTTAGTACTCGACTGACACAAGTAGAGACACAATTAGCTGCAGTCGAGGATGTGTGTAGAGACCTCGCATCATAGTTTTTATCTTTTATTTATATTTTCTTTTGTTGTAATTATGAACAATATATATGGCATTTTGATAATTTGCTTTATTTGGTTGATTAATATGTATGTGATTGATAATATTTATTTACTAAATATCTTATTTAACGTAAAAGAAATCATTAAAATATTTTAAAATTAATTACATAAAATTAATTAATGAATTTGTATATATGATAGATATTTTTTATATTTTGAGTTTCGTACCGAGATTAATATTATACCTTCGAATGTATAAATGTGGTGCTTGAATATGTTCTAACTAAATATATTCCGTTCGACCGGTTTAGAAAGCTTCCTGCCAGGATTTGCCACCAAATATGTTCCGTTCGAACACAACAAATTATCGTTCGAACGTTTTTGAACTTTTCCCGCCATAATAAAGTAATTATCCGCCAAATTTTACTGTTCGAACGTATTTTTTCACGTTCGAAAGGGAAAAATTTTTTGGGACGATTTAATTCGTCGCAGAAAAAACTGTTCGATCGGTTATTTTGACGTTCGAACGGTTTTCTAAATTCATCGATTTTTTGGGACGAAATTTAAATTTCGTCCCAAAATATGACTTTTAGGGACGAAAAAAATTTCGTCCCTAAATAATTTCATCCCAAAATCTCAAATTTGTTGTAGTGAATGTTGAATTGAGAACTAAAAATTAATATACCACCACTTGGTTCCCCCCGTGAAGAACATTAGTTCTTTATTTACATGTAGATCTGCATGTAGGTCTCAAGAGGTATCTTTCAGGGTGGGTTGTTAAGACCGTTTTAAAAACACAATCGATATATATATATATATTATACAGTATCACTATTATCAAATATCAAGATTTTATTTAGTATATGCACGTGATTTTAATATGAAAAATTATACTCATCATTCTTATACCACACATCAGTTTTTATTTTTAATATTTTTATTTAGTTTTTTTTATCTTAGCAAGTATGTGTAAGAATTATAATGAGTAAAAGAACTCAATTAGTTTAACAGAAATTAAAAAAAAAATAAAAAAATTAAAACATGTGTGGTGTTACACTTTTCTAGTATTAGAATGTAACTTGGTGTTTTTTTTTTTTTTTGTATACTTCCTATATACTTGGGTTTCGCCTATTACCCTCATGTGCTTAATAAATTTTTTAACAAGTCAAAAAAAAAAAAAATATGTGTGGTGTGTGGTATAGACAGCTAGCTAGATAGCAAAGCTCTTTTAATATATATGGGCGAATAGTAAACTGAGTATTTCATGCAAAGACAAACGTACAATTAATGTTGGATATATGGAAAAGTACTAGTTTTAAGGAATCTTCAAATAAATATCAGGGATGAGAGGTTGAAACTTAATTCATTAGATCAATCCAAGAAAGGATATTTCTGAAGTATAATATTATACTTTGTTTCATAGTATTCCGAATAGTTTGTAATTTCATGCAGATCAGACAAACGATTCGGAACTTTATTGTAGTACGTATACAGACTAAAATCGCCGGAAATAGTAAACTTTCTGACGATTTAAAATTATCGCCATTAGGAAGTATTTCCAGCGGATAAGTTTCGCCGTAAAAAAGTTATTGTGGCGATTTAATGTCGCCGCAAATAAATTTCTGCTATGGAAAAACTATTTCCGGCGATCAAAACTCGCCGGAAAAGATGTTTCACAAAATTAAAAAAAAAATGCACAAAACAGTATAGATATGCAGTCTACACATGTAATTACCTAAGACTGATCCCAAACAGATATTTGGCATTACTGTAATGTGAAATGGCTTGTCAATGACCCATCTACTTAAATTTACTGAAATAGAGAATAATAGTCATATGAGAATCTATGGGACTCCTTAATTCATATAATGATTATTTCTTTCTAGTTGGATCTAGCTAGAATTAATATATATAGTCGTACCAAACAAAGTTTAGCATAACAATGTTCATCATGTTTGTTAGGGAAAAGTATATTTATTTTTCTGATGATACTATAATTAACTCTTGCACCAGTATCATATTCTGTATGATTCTTTACCCGAATTCTAAGTAGATTTCTGAGGAAATAAAGTACACTATATGGATCTTATAACATTTAATGTACTGTATGAATTGTTATAGAGAAGTTTCATAATTATAAGTATTAACATATATTTAACCTTTGGGAAGAAAGGCAGGAGGAGAAACAGCAGCGGCATATCAATAACCATTAAGAAACCAATGGCATTAGAGACCAGGCACAAACTTTTGAAAATACCAAGGGTGTCTTCGTGTAGCCTCTCAAAGGCTCTACCTCAAATGAAGAGTTTTGGGCACGCAAAAAAAAAAGTGCACCACTATATACTACACTTGCAAAAGTTAGATAATAAAACTTAGCAAAAGTCACCTATTATTAATTTCAAACGATCATTATCAAAGTAGATTACATTCTCCTGATCAAAATGAACATCGATTACATTCTGTTAGACAAAAAAGTCAAATGAGAGTTAACTTATAAAAAAGTCAAATGGGAGTTTTTTTTCCAGCTTTGACCAGCGTGTCTTTATATTCAGTTGCACTTTTTGACAATTATATGGGATCCTCATGCTATTATCTATCATGCTGGTAAGAAACTGCAGTGACTGAGGCACAAAATGACCAAAAATCAATGTGAAAGCTCCTAATAACGTTTTTCCGAATATATAGCAAAAATAATCAGTACGATATAAAACTCATTACAGCATTCTTCATGTTACTAAGTTTAAGCAATAAAAAGGATTTATTGGATAATTGAAGTGTTTGTTCTTACATAAACAAATGAAATGGAGGTTTGGCAAACTAATAAGATGAGACATTAATGTCAAAATAATAGAAGATCTTGTAGTGACATACCCATTTCGGAACAAATTGTAATAAACGCCAAAACTCTGGAACTATCCTTCTGGAGCAGCGGTCATTCACAGCATATCTCATCATCTTAATCACACTAAAGATCCAGTTTGTTCCTTTCTTGTGATGCAGAAGACGCATAATGTCAACCTCAAATACATGTTTTTTTTTTTTTGTATATATCTTTAGTCTCTCCAGAAGTAGGCAACTTGATAGCAAAACTATGGGCAGTGTACACCTGTGGATATATACTCAGATCCAATGTGATGGATAGAAGACAAAAAAAGTAAATGGAAGTTCCTCAGCATACAAGCAAGAATCTCTTCTAATGATATAACATTCAACCATGAAGATATGAGATTTTTTTTTTTTTTTTGATAGTTAATAAGAAAGATATGAGATTAAATTTATGTGGGTCATCTTGTCCACAAAATGAAAAAGAACAATAAAGAAACTCATACAGTTGGACTATGTAGAAGATGCTCCACAAATGACAAGATTGGCCATCTTGTAACCCAAGGTGTCTGAAATATATTCTTGTGGGTAGACAGAACGCCTACAAGTAAAAGGTGCTTGTAGTTAGGGTTTAAGTCTGTTGTTAGGGTTTTGGTTGGAGGTTTGGTTGGAGGTTGGAGGTTTGCTAGCCATGGCTATAACCTTTGGGTTGACTAAGTTAATAGGGTCAAGTGGCCTGTAATAATTTATACCACCAATTATCTCCAACTTATATGTAAACCCATCATCAAAACTATGCTACCTCGACCATTTCAAACTGATCCGATCCTAGTCGATGACAGGTAAAAGTCTTCGCACTTAAAGACAAAAAAAAAAAAAAGAAATTTACAATTGTTTGTTAACGTACCTTGATTATATTCTCAGTTTTCTCCTTCTTCTTCATCTTCTTCACTTTTCAGAAGCTGAAAGGCCTCATGCTTATGAAGTTTCATCTGCTCTTCTTCTCTTCCTCTTCCTTTATGAGGTTGACAGCTTCTTCATCTTTCTTCTACTTGGAAGCTTCCATTTCTTGCAAATACATTTCCTTATTCACACTTTAGAGTTAGATACACAAAATTATGGCCCAAGCCATATATTTTGAAGTTGACCAAGGTTTCTGCCATGCTCAGTTAGAGTACAGGACTCCTAGAAGGAAATTGTATATATATATATATATATGTGGTTTAGGTGGTTAATGTAGAAGGAAAAATTGTATATATAGATGTACCTCCATCCCCTGTATCAGCTCTCGAGCAGTCTTTGCGGAAATGATAATGTTCCTGGTAGATGAATCATTAAATCCTTCTTCCACCCCTTTGTCAAACAATCCAAACAATCATAATAGCCATCTATATTCAAGAGACCCACTTGTGTTTGCAGCCAAATTATGCTTGAGTGTGATGACGGCCTTAATGGTACAACTTTTGAGCTTTGTTTTTTAAAACCTAATAAGGATATATATATATATATATATATATATATATATATATATATATGGAGTAACACACATGAAAATTCTGAGCTTAGTACGTGACAACTAGCTGAAATGCATTAAAGTCAAGGCTTTTGGGTTAAGCATTTGCTAAAATTTCTAAAGCTAACCATGCTTTGTTCCAGATTTGTGCAATGGAATATTCACCAAGGTGTGACGCCCAAAACACACGTGTTTGATGCTTAAGAAAACCAGATGTATTGCCTACATCTATCAACTTCTTGCGTCTCTAATTTCCACTGTAATCCAACCATTATTCACACTCTTAAAACCTCAAAATCACTAATATGAAGATAAATAAATAAATTATAACAAAGTCAAACTACTATAAATCTAGGAACCAAAATAATTAAAAAGCAGCCTGCTTAAGTGATCTGGAACTGGTCATGGTGCCCTAAAAATATTATTCTGCTACTGCACCAAGTCGATTTGGTGTCAGAGCCCTTTACCCTATGTTATTATTCACTTTATTTATGGCAGATAATAAGTCCTCAGTTTCGAAGAAGCCATTACAAGAAGAAAACAATAGGTACTTCTTCATTAAAAAGTAAAACTCATAATCAGAGACTAAAACCAAAAACCTTATATATGAATCAGAGTGGCGCATAATGGGAGTAGCAGATAATAAAGAAAACCTTTTTTTTTTTTTTCTCTCTTTTGTAACATGCAGTATTCATGATCCAGAATGATCTTCCAAATATTAAATTGAGGTCCCAAGAGATCAACATGCAGTATTC
Organism: Juglans regia; assembly: GCF_001411555.2. Lineage (NCBI taxonomy): Eukaryota > Viridiplantae > Streptophyta > Magnoliopsida > Fagales > Juglandaceae > Juglans > Juglans regia. The sequence continues at coordinate 15,726,112 of NC_049904.1, read as the reverse complement.
ATGATCTGGGTTTCGCAAACTGACCCACCATTCTCCCAACCTAAAACAGATCAACCCACCCCGATTCTCAACCATAATTCAAAAATCCAAATATTGAAATCATCAAATCTAAATATGTTCAGTTAGCACCGAGAGAAAAAACAAATAGATCATTTCAACATCTATTACACAAAAAACCCAAGAGAAGCAATACAGACCCTAATGATAGGCATTTGACCACCAAGAGAAAGGCATTGCCCACGGCCGCCTCGGCCAGCTTCTCCTCCAGGTGCCTCACCTCGCCAGCGAAAACGATGGGAGGGAAGGCCTCGATGGTCTGGAGCACCGAGTCCAGCTCCTTCTGGTCCGGGTACTCCTGGAGCTGCAGCGCAGTCTTGGACTTCTAGGTCTCCACCGTCCATTTCAAATTCGATGCCGCGACGGGCGGCGTAGACTGCTTGGTCGAGGGCTCTGCAGCATGGACAGCCGAGATGCGAGTGATCAGGGGCTTGTCGTCATACGCTTTGGCGGAAGTGGGAACCAGAGAGTAAGTGGGTTGGTGATGGGGGTGAGAAGGAGGGGGTGGCCATTGAGGTGAGGTCGCGGCGGCCTGCTGGGGCCGTTGGCGACGGACTATGCGCAGCGGGGGGTTGAGGGAGAAGAGGGACTGCGGAGAGAAAGGGGGAAGGGGGAGAGATGGCTGGAGGGAACGAAATGAGAAAACCTAATGCGGGGGATTTAATTTAATGAGCTTTTCTGGCGATTTTGACGCGCCGCTAATAAGTTCAAATGGGAGCATGTGTTTTTACAGCGACAATTTTCGCCGCAAATAGTAAATACTGCGGCGATTTTCTTTAATCGACGGAAAATTAATGCCGCTACAGTTAATAATTTTATTGCGGCGATTTTTATCGCCGCAATAAGTATAAATGTCACCGCAAAAGTAAATTTTACATTTTTCCTCAGTGATTTCCCAACTTCGCAACGAAAATTAAGCGGCGACTTGAAAATCGCCGGAAATAACCTCTATTTGCAGCGAATTTTTTTGTGACGATTTTAAAATCGCTGGAAAAGGCCTGATTTCTTGTAGTGAATTATAATTCTATATTTTTAATTAATGAAAAGACCAGGATTACTTAATTTTTAGTTACGGCCAGTACTGTATTATATATAAGGTGGAAGAGTCTTACATTAATTAGGCATCTACACGTGTTATGAAAAATGATATAGATACATTAATGTGAGAAAACAATACAAAAAAAACAAATTAATCGATTATAATTTCCTAATTGATCTCAACAAAAGTACTTTATCTAATCATTTTTTAAAATTTATGAGAGAAAACAATACAAAAAACACAAATTAATCTCCGATATGATGTAAATTAATATATAATCTCAGATACTCGCCTAAATTATACGTAGGGATCTTATCTTTGTCTAGACGTAGGGATCTTATCTGTTTCACTGGTTTTGTGGAAGGATGTTTTCCTTTCAAATACTTGGGAGTTCCTATTATTTCAGGTAAACAGAAGATTGTGCATTTTGATGATTTGATTGCAAAAGTACAGGCCAGGTTGGAGGGTTGGCAAGCCAGATTGTTATCTAGTGGGGCGCGATTGATTCTTATCAAACACGTGCGCCAAAGTATTTCTGTGCATAGTCTGTCCATATTAAGGACGCCTAGATCCGTCTTTGAGAAAATTCAAAGAATCATTAGTACTTTTTTCTGGGGCATAAAAGATGGTAAACCTAAGAAAAAATGGCGTTCTTGGGAGGATATTTGTAAGCCGATTTTGGAAGGTGGTATGGGTATCAGTAATCTGAGAGAAGCATAGTCATCTTTACATATGAAGTGAGCTTGGAATTTATTGAAAGGTAATTCTCTTTGGTCCAATTTTTTTCATGCTAAATATGTTGGGGATAGACATATTTCTATGGTGGATCCAAAGAAAGGGTCCCTTTTTTGGAAGTTGATGTTACAAAATATTCCTCTTGTGCAAGCTCATTCTAAATGGAAAGTGAGGGAGGGAAACCTATTCTTTTGGCATGATCCTTCTCCTTTAAGTGAGAGTACTTAGATTTCTGATTTGCCGAATCTTAAATTGGAAGATTGTAAAACTGAGTTGGGTTGGAACTTGGAGTTATTTACTCGGTTGATTGGTCATAAAAAAGCTGAAGATATTATCTTGTAGCTGGGGAGGATTAAAGATGGGCGAGATGTTCTGATTTGGCTCCCGAATGCTGATGGGAAATTTTCTTCTAAAAGCGCGTGTAATTGTATTTGTTCGAGGGGTCTAGAATTTCCTTGGGCAAAATGGGTCTGGAACCCAACTCTTCCAAAAAAAAATTCGATTACAATGTGGAAGGTCATTCATGATTGTCTGTCGGTGGATGATCGCATATGGAAAATTGGTATTCCTATAGTTTCCTGTTGTGATTGTTGTTTGTCATATGGCGATGAGGATCTTAATCATATTCTTGCGAGAGGGTAGTTTGCAAAAAAAATTTAGAGAATTTGCTAAGTTGTTCTGGGAGTACCTTTGATGGTAGGTAGTTCATGGAGACATAGGGTGGATTGTTGGCATAGGAGGGCGAGGAATTCTAATCGTCCTGAGCAATTATTTGGTATTCTCCCAGCTATCATTACTTGGAGGCTATGGGGGCGTCGTTGTAAGGCTAGGATGGAAGGTGTGAGGGATTTGGTCCAACAACTTTGGTATTCCATAAAATATTGGGTGTCTTGGATTGCTCTAAAGCTTAAGGAGGTAAATGTGCTCACTCGGCGAGATGAAGGTATTTTACAATGTTTCAACTTGCCCTTAAATTTCCTGAGAAAGGAGATTGCCATTTCGGTTATGTGGAAACATCCTAAGCCAGGTTGGGTTAAGTTGAATGTGGATGGTTGTTCTCTGGGAAATCCCGGTGCTTAGGGTGCGGGTGGAGTTATTAGGGATTATAAAGGGGATTTGATTTGTGGGTTTGCCGCTACGATTGGTTATAATTCTAACAACTTTGCTGAATTGATGGGTTTACTCCATGGGCTTCGGCACATTAATCAGTTAGGCCTTTTATGTGTGGAAATTGAATTGGATTCCTTGTTAGTGCTTAACTGGTTGAGGGCTCAGAGATGTGGTCTATGGTATATGGAGGATTATTGGGAAGAAGTACAACGACGGCTAGCTGGACTTAAAGTTTCTTTAGTTCATTGTTACAGAGAAAGTAATTCGGTTGCTGATGGTTTGGCTAAAATGGGTGCGAAAGGTTTAACTGGTTCTTGGGCTACATTATCTGAGTTGCCTGCTCCCATTAGAGGTAACATTAGACTTGATAGACGGGGTCATCCCTATATTCAAAAAGTTCGCAGAGTTGGCTAGGGGGGACATCGATCTAGGTATGTTTTTCTTGCAGGTTAATACTTTGGGTCTCAGTTTTGTATCCTTTGATTTTTTTGTACCGTTGTTAAATTAAGTTGGATTTTTGAGGTTTGGTTTTGGTCTTAGTTCTATATTTGTAATCCTAGACCTCTGGATGTAACTACGGTATTCCTCCGCCAAAAGTGAGGGTATTAATAAAATTGGAACGGGGTCACAATTGGACATGTGACCTTCGGCTCATTATAAAATAAAAGAGGTTAACATGTAATCATGAGATTAAATAACATATGATATTTAATATAATAAAATTTGAAACATGTGTTTATCTATCTCCAAATTGTAAAAAGTCTTTAAATTATGAAACTACGATATTGGATTTTAATCCTTAACTTCATAAAAGAAAGAAATGTCCACAACCATGTGTTGTAGATCAATGCAACTTAATTAATTTACTATAGAAATATTAATAAAATATACCCATGTTGTACAATGTTGAATTGAGAACGAAAAATTAATATATATACCACCACTTGGTGCCTCCCGTCACTACAAAAAAACTGTTTATTATTTGCAACCAGTTAATTCTAGCGAAATGACTATTTACAATTAAAATTGATTGCGAAAAGTCTTTTCGTCGCAATAAATCGATCGCAAAAGTTCGTTTTTCTTGTAGTGCATGAAGAACATTAGTACTTCTTTATTTACATGTTGATCATGTAGGTCTCAAGAGGTATCTTTCTGGGTGGGTTGTTAAGACCGTTTTAAAAACACAATCGATATATATATATATATATATATTATACAGTATCATTATTATCAAATATCAAGATTTTAGTTAGTATATGCACGTGATTTTAATATAAAAAATTATACTCATCATCAGTGGTGGACCTACACAGGGGGGGGGGGGGAGGGCTATGGCCCCACCAAAGTTTGAAAAAAAAAAAAATGTATTAGTCTTTTTATGATTTAATAGGATTATATTATCTCATATTGTGTTAGTTTTCTCTTTAAAACATTATCTTAACCTTCTCTACAAAATTATTTTGATCTTATAAATTATTTTGACTAAAAAATAGAATAAAAAATATTTTATTATAATTTTAGCTTTGCTCGGCCCCCCTATAACAAATTTCTAGTTCCGCCACTGCTCATCATTCTTATATCATACATGACTTGTTTTTATTTATTGTCTTTTTATTTTTTTTCCCTTAACAAGTATGCGGTGTAAGAATGATGAGTAGAAGAACTCAATTAGTTTAATAGAAATAAAAAAAATAATTTAAAACATGTGTGGTGTTACGCTTTTCTAGTATTAGAATGTAACTAGGTGTTTTTTTTATATACTTCTTGTATATTTGGACTTCGCCAATTACATTGTGCTTAATAAATTTTATAACTTATAAAAAAAAAATAAAAAACATGTGTGATGTGTGGTGTAGACAGCTGGATAGCAAAGCCCTTTTAATATCTATGGGCGAATAGTAAACTGAGTATATGATTACTTAATTCTTATTAGTGACGGCCAGTACTGTACTGTATTATAATAAGGTGCATGGAAGAGTCTTACATTAATTAGGCATCTACACGTGTTATGAAAAATGATATAGATACAATGCATGCACCATGTATATATATTACGACTTTTAGACAACATTTGAACAAAATATTATTATTATTTAATTGTAAATTTAGTACTTTAGTTTTGTTTGACTTTGATGGGTTTGAATTTATAAAATCATCATGTGTTTTTTTCTCTAACATGCATTATCAGAATTTTTCAAAAATGAAAATTCAAGTACTTCAATCGATTTTAATTTCCTAATTGATCGATCTCAACGTACAAAAGTACTTTATCTAATCATTTTTTAAAATTTATGTGAGAAAACAATACAAAAAACACAAATTAATCTCCGATATGATGTAAATTAATATATAATCTCAGATATTACTAGCCTAAATTATACATGATAGGCTATAGCTAGCGACCGACCATATCCTAGCTAGTATATATTGATGTATGATCATGTACTGGATCATCACCGTCTTGAGTTACGATTCATGATTACTAGCTTGTTTCTTTCCAATGTGTGATTACCAACCATATTATTGCATGTGGCGCGCACAATAGCTCTACTGTAATTATCAGCAGCGTGAAGCACATGATGCATGCCCCAGTACTCCATTCTATCCTTTGTTTCGACAACTTTCTTTCTTGAAAAGAAACTAACTATTCATGTCTTTTAATTTGTGGAGCATAATGATCAAAAAGAAAGGAAGGGAATCTTCCCACGCAAGAGTACTCAATTCAAAATTCTGATCGATTTGAAGTGCATCTCAAGGGGCGTAATCCTAGCTAGATCCAACCATGAATTGTGTAAGCGTCATCATGCATTCCTTTTGAAAAAAATATAGTTTACCAATAAAAATTTATTTTTTTCATGTATTTATTTATTTTTTTTGAAAAAGAGTGCGCGGTGCTTACATATTTTATGACTGTAAATATCATTTATCATTCCTTATTTGAACATTTGTGGCGGTGGCTGGTAAGACAAATTTATTGGCCTATTTCTCATTTTATAGCTTTTACTTTTTTTTTATCAAGTACTATCTTAACTATTAAAGCACTAGGAGTTACTAATCTATATTGTCAAGTTGGTGTGAAGACTATACGTACCATCTATATTGCTTAAATTATAAAATTTGATTTATAAGATTTAAATTTTAGAATTTATTTTCTAAATCAAATTATACCATATAAGTATTTTTTTTTAGACCGGTTTGAGAATTGAATATTTCTTCAATGTATACCTCATTTTGGACCTAGCTTATATGATCTAATTTTCAAATATAAATTACAATAACTAATGTATCAAAACAATAATAAAAAGAAGAAGAAGAAATGGCTGGCTAGCTTGGAGGGTACGTACCACTCCCTTCTCGTGTACGTAAGTTCCATGTAAAAAAAGAAGAAATGGTTGATCATATGTGCGATATAATTTCCATGCGAGTCTCGTGTAATTTCATTAGGAAAAGTAATTAGACACGTGTGCAAAAAATAATTCGCATTTTTTAGGTTCTTTTTAAGAAAAATGAACCAAAATCTATCTCTACCGTTAAATGGATGAAACATGGAATAAGAACCAAAATCTAACAAATTATGCATGCATGTTTTGTTTGTATCCGCAAACGTGTTGTACGTGTGACTTTCAAAATGATTCGATTTTCGAAACAACCTAAGATTCTTAACGTGTGGCTTCCTATAAATTGGATCGATCAAAGCATTCCACAGACCATATATCTCTTGTGGATACATCATACTCATTCTCGCCATGGCATCCATGTCCACTAAAACCTTCTTTGCAGCTTCCTCCATCAATCCTCGGATTGCCCCCAGCAAGCTGATTCAGAAAACTGCAAATTCAAATCCCTTCAGCCTTACCTCATTGCCAAGTGCCCACAAACATTGGAAAATTTCCCAAGATCATGATGATACATTTACTTCTACTCCGTTAGAATATCCAAACTACGGAACTAAGAAGCATGATTTTGTAAGAGTATTGTGCATGTCACCTCTCTTTATCAGTTTGATCTTTTGATTAATTTCTGATCGGAGCTGTGTTTGATTGATCTCTTTGTCTGCAGGGAGGGCTCAGCGTCCAACATTCCCATAAATTAGAAGCATGTAGGCGTGCACTAAGGAAAGTAGGAAAAGATGATGGTTTCGAAAGTTTAAACATGATTAATGCCATCCAACGCCTCGGCATTGACTACCACTTCGAGGAAGACATTGATGCAATTTTAAAAGGGCAATATGCAAAATACATTGCTCTTGGTGATTGCGGTCAGAATCTTCACGAGGTTGCACTACGCTTTAGACTGTTGAGACAACGAGGATACTATGTTCCTGCCGGTGAGTTACTCCCCGTTAATTACCTGTCTTGTTTCTTTCTCAGTTTAAAACAAAAGCGATGATGAGACTAATTCTCAACCGTCTATTGTTTATAACAGATGTATTTAACAACTTCAAGAACAGGGAGGGAAAGTTTGACAAAGAACTGGAAAACGACATAAACGGATTGATGAGTTTCTTTGAAGCTTCACAGCTAAGTATAGAAGGAGAAGACATACTAGATGAAGCTAGCAGCTTTTGCGAGCAGCTTCTGAATGCGTGGCAAATCAGACATCCGGATGACAACCAAGTCAGTGTTGTTGGGAATACTTTAGGGAATCCTTACCACAAAAGTTTGGCAAGGTTCATGGCCAAGAAGTTTTTTGCTAATTTGAGCGGCACAAATGGATTATGGTTGAATGATTTACACCACCTAGCAAAAATGGATTTCAATATGGTCCAATCCATTCACCAGACGGAAATTGTTCAAATCTCCAAGTAAGTGTAACAACAACTTGATGATTTACTACTTTACGACTGCAGTGACTATTTTCCTTATCTAAAAGTCAATCTCTGTCATCTTAGATGGTGGAAAGATGTTGGTCTGGCACAGGAACTGAAGTTTGCAAGGGACCAACCGCTCAAATGGTACATAGTTTCCATGGCCTGTCTTACAGACCCAGATCTATTAGAGGAAAGGGTTGACCTCACAAAACCCATATCTCTAATCTACATAATAGATGACATTTTCGATGTTCATGGAACGCTTGAGGAAGTCACCCTCTTCACAGAAGCTATCAACAAGTATGCATGCAACTCAAAATACAGGCCGATTACTTCGTCTCTTATCCCTCTCAACCGTTGTATATTCATAAATAAAATGTTTTAATTTGCATGCAGATGGGATTTTGCTGCACTTGAGCAATTACCCGAATACATGAAGATATGCTTCACTGCTCTTAATGACATCACTAACCAAATCAGCTACAAGATATATCAAAAACATGGGTGGAATCCCGTAGATTCTTTAAGAAAGACGGTAAATACGTAATACTTTCTATGCATTAATCTTATGATCTAATAAATGAAAACATGCATCTTCATCATGATAATCACGAATTATATATTGCAGTGGGCTAGTTTGTGCAACGCTTTTCTGGTAGAGGCTCAATGGTTTTCATCTGGGCAGTCTCCAAAACCAGAAGAATATCTGAAGAATGCAGTTGTTAGTTCAGGGGTACATGTGGTACTAGTTCACACTTTCTTCCAATTGGGACATGGCATAACAAAGGAAACTGTAGATCTTGTTGACAACGTACCTGGTATTATATCTTCACCTGCCACAATTCTTCGGCTTTGGGACGACTTGGGAAGTGCCATGGTAAGTATGCTAGCTACTCTTGAATAATGGTACTTCATGTCCTAGATCGTTCTTTTTCAGACTAAAATAACATGCATGTTCTTGATGTGTTTGCAGGATGAGAGTCAAGATGGCCACGATGGATCGTACATAGATTATTACATGGAAGAACACAAGGATTCTACAGTCAAAGAAGCACGAGAGAAGGTTGTCGATATGATTTCAGATTCATGGAAAAGATTAAACAAGGAGTGTCTGATCTCTCCAAATCCATTTCCAGCAAAATTCAACGAGGCTTGTCTTAATATGGCAAGAATGGTGCCCTTGTTGTATAGTTATGACGACAACCATGACCTCCCAAACCTCGAGGAACATATGAAATCCGTGCTGTATGAAAGTGTGCCTATGTAGGGCAATATCCTAATGAAAAAATAAAATAAAGCCTAAGCTTTCGTCTTATATATTGGCGGGTGGGTATCCATACCTGCCATTCGCCCATTTGCTTTTATTTTAAGATGAATCCGCCAGCTCGGGATGATGATTTTCAGCTCGTTACCCCTGCGGGCCGGGTAGATTGTGCATCCAGGCTGGATTCCGGAGGCACGCTGCCAAAGCCTAGCTAGTAGTAACGTATATATATATCAACCATTTGGAAACAAACATTCGCCCGTTCGCATTTAGATTCCATATATATTAAATAAATTTACTTATTAAACTTCATGTTTGTCTTTTATCACTGTCATAATTCTCATCTAAAATTAATAAGAGCGATCGATCTTCAACCAATAATCATGAGATGATCTTCTAAAATTTATCACGCTAGATTATTGACAAGTGATTAAGTTAAAATAATGGCTTAAATATAAGAGTAATACTAGATAATGTATAGAGTGTATGAGCATTTGAAAAAATCTACAAATTTATAAGTACTCGTCCCAAATAACTAGTAACACCCAGCTAGCTTGTGGATGGAAAAATTGGAATGATATTCTGAGAGGGATGTTATACTAATCATTCATCTAAAATTAGAACACAATATATATGCAGAGTAGTATTAAATTTAAAGTCCAAAGACAGATAGATATGTATTAATAATTACTTTCGTGGGATTATTTTTACCAAAAAAGTTTTAGGTTTGATCTAAGTTCGGCCTGTTGTAAGATGTAAATGGCATTTATGTAATTTTTAAATCAAAAAGGCATTTATATATTTTTAATTTTTTATAATTTTAAATATGTCATCTCATTCTCTCTTTTTATAGATCTCATTATTTTTAATAGTTTCTCAACTCTTTATTTTTTTCTTTGTTTGTTTTGTGTGTATCTCAACTCAACTTTGTGATTTTTTTAATATTAATGTATTTTAACTCCAATATCCCAATCTTTTTCTTTAATGTTTTCAACATATATTCATTTGATAAGTTGTGAATTCTTCAATATACACACAACGTTACATATACATGCATTTATTCTATTAATTATCAGTTCTTATATATATATATATATATATATATATATATATATAATAGAGCTACTTTCGAAACGATACACTAGAATGCACTGGTAATGAGATATTTTGTTCTAGTGCTTAAACCAAAACGATCACTAGAACGGAATTTAAACTTTTCTTACTAGATTAAAATAGACCAAATCAGGTACTAAGAAGTATCCAACTAAGGAACTTTAGGTGTCAGCTTGTCGGGTTATTTAGGTTTGTGTCGGATTATTAGGATTCGAGTCATCAATCAGCCAACCCTTACTTAATCTAAATAACAAAGTGTGTCAGTCGAGTTAAGGTCAATCAGATTCATTTAGAGTCACGGGTCATCCATCTTTCTTCCATTCTTCAAAATTGTTTTATACTGGATTTACTTTGATTATATAATTATTTAATGGATTTCTCATGAATTTTATTTATAATAGATTTTTTTTATCCCTAAGCAAACGGTCAGTCGGAGTGGACCATTCAGATTTTGGATAACATGGTTCGAGCTGTTGTGTTGGACTGCAAGGCAAGTTGGTAAGGTACTTGAGACTAATCAAGTTTCCATATAATAAGAGTCATCGTGAGAGTATCGAGGCCACGCTGTATGAAGTGTTGTATGGGCGCAGTGTCGATCACCATTGTATTAGGATGAGGTAGGTGAAAGGAGGATGATGGGACCAGAGTTAATTCAGACCATGTATGACATGGTATCAATAATCCGTAAGAGACTGGCAATAGCTTAGTAGAGACAGAAGAGGTATGCAGACCACGAATAAAATGAGCTACAGTTCGAGTTAGAACACAAGACTAATGGTTGCCCAATGAAGGGTATTATGAAGTTTTGAAAAAAATGCAAGTTGAGCCCAAGGTATATTGGACCCTTTGGACTCCGAGATATTGGAGAGAGTTGGAGTTATAGCCTACACACTAGCCATACCACTTTAGTTGTATGCGATGCATAACGTATTCCACACCTCAATGTTAAGGAAGCATATCTATGACCCTTTGCACATGCTAGGATACGCACCATTACAAGTTCAAAAGGACCAACTTATGATCAGGAGGCACCCATAAATATCTTGGGGCAAACAGATACTTCGCAATAAGACTATCCCGATGGTGAGAGTACTGTGGGACAATCATTCAAAGCAAGAGGCCACATGGGTGAGCAAGGAGGACATGATGGACAAGTACTCCTCTTTTCGATCGAGATATATGCTAATTTCAATGAAGAGACTTCTATAAGGAGGGGATATTGCAACCCCCAACATGATTTAGAAATAAATTGTTTTTATATTATATTGTATTATTATTGTTATTATTTACATTGGTTGTTGGTATTATTATATGTGTAAATCTATGTCATTATTTTGTGTGTGATTTAAAGTCATTATTTATTCTAGTTAAGTAATTAGATGATTTGATAATTTTTTTATTTGTTTCCAAGTATTATATTTTTAGAGCCTAATTAGTGGTTGGACATGATATTAGGTTTTACTTCTTTTACAAAAAATGATATTTGCAGTTCTATTGTCTGCAAACTCCGTGCATTCTCTTTGAAAGAACTAGATAAATATGGGATCCACATATAAAAATTTATTTTTTAATGATAAACCTCACTCATTTTTAAATAGAGTGTGCAAGATTTGTACACCATAAAAATGTATCTAGTATTACTCCAATTTTATTAGGGTTAAAAGGACGGGGTTGGATTTTTAAACCTTAAGGAGTTTTAGGGTTTAGATTCTTGGGCTTATAAGTTGGTTGGATATGAAATTGGGTTAAGATGTGATCTAGGACCCAAGACCCAAGCCCACTAGACTTGTTTGTTGGAGCTAATTAAGACCTATAACCCAATTGAAAGCCCAACCCGTGACCCAGTTACACCCTCAAACACAAAACCCACACCACCTATAGAGACCCAATTCAGTTTGGCATTTAAGCCTCATGCTGCGTATAAATATTTGGAAAAACGTTAGATAAAATCCTAGAGTGTGGAAATACTACGTACTTCTATTTAAAAAACAAAAAGAAAAATATAGAATTTACATAAAAAAATTACTTTTTAATAGTGAACCCTACTCGTTTTCAAATAGAGTGCACGATACTTGTGCACTTATGACTGTTTATTGCATTACTAAAAGATTCGTACTACATGTAAAAAAGTCATACTACATGTACTTACGGTTTTACTTGCAATTTTGCTAGTTTTCTTTTGAAATTCAAATTTTAAAATTTAAATTTCATGATTTTTAGCATATCAATAACTGGCATTTGAAGAAGTAGACTTTTTGTAAGTTTTTTTTAAGTACATTTAGTATTTTCCTAACTCAAATATTTGGGTCTTGTAGAAATCATTGCATGAACATAACATACCAACATCAATTAAGCCGCATGCATGTTGAAACCATTTGTTTGTCATAGGTCCAGTCACAGCCCTTCCCAGCAGCACAGGCCTCTCGTCTTGCTCTTCCCCACGGTGTCGTCCAGGTCCGCCCAACGCCACCCTGACAAGCCAAGCTCACAAAGAACTGGCTGGAAGAAGCCATTTTGACAATGGCTTGTATCAAACTGTGATAAAAACCTTCATTGTATTTGTTTCCCCTCCAACGCCTCTCACCACCAAGCCTTCAAGCAATGCCATACCTCCTACATGCATCTCCCAAGGACCACCAGTAAGACTAACCACCACCTAATGCCCTCAGCTCCGCATAGCAACAACGTGCACCACCACCCACCGATCCAGACCGGAGGACAAAGGCTGTAGGCCACCCAACGCACAAACGACCCCGCGTGATGCTTACGGCCATGTCTCTAACCACTGCTCTTTTCGGCACCAACCACTACCGTCTGGACGGCATTTCGCCCCCAGGTGAGCCTAAGCCTCTCCGCACCTGTAGCCTAGCCCTTATTCACACCTTTCATGTCAATTTAACATGGGCTTTGTGCTTTGTTCCTAACCAAAAGATATTGAAATAATGTTTGTATGTTTTTATTGAATGAATATTACAATTAATATGTGGTGGCAAATATATACAAGTGTAAGCCAACCAAGATCTCAGGATTAAAGTAAAGAATCTGTCAATATATAAATACAAATGGTAGCTAATTGTCTGCATGAATTAAGGAGGATAATATATGTTTGTGAGGTGGAGCTTGATTCATGAGATAATTGATAGAAGCTTTCAATGTGGAAGATTTGTTGGCATGATGCATGGGAATTGCATGTGTGCTATCACACCACTGCAAGCTCAATGGGTAGGAACAAATAGTGAGCTTGGAATAAAGTGTTCCAACTATAGGCTTAGTGAGTACATCAGTCGGTTGATCTTTATCGAAAATAAACTGGACTTGGAGCTATCTAAGGCCAACTCTTTCTTGAACAAAGTGAAAATCAATCATAACATGCTTTGTAAGAGCATGAAAAGTGGAGTTGACAAAGAGGTACATGGCTCTTGTAACGCCCCAATAGAAGGCCCAAACCACATGGCCTATACTCCAAAAGGACTAGTCAATGATACAATTAGAGCTCCATTAGAACCTTATAAAGAGCAAAAACTTCTCCTTCCCAAGCAATGTGGGATCCCATACACCACCTACCCTTATCCATATCATATGGGGTATCACAATCTACCCCCCTTAAATTCCCGACGTCCTTGTCGGGCCTGTCCATTGTAGGTGGTACGGATCAAGTTCCACATTTCTGGTTGAGATAGGCTCTGATACCATTTGTAACGCCCCAATGGAAGGCCCAAACCACGTAGCCTATACTCTATAAAGACTAGTCAATGATACAATTGGAGCTCCATTGGAACCTTATAAAGAGCAAGAACTTCTCCTTCCCAAGCAATGTGGGATCCCATACACCACCTACCCTTATCCATATCATATGTGGTATCACAATGTAACGCCTCGACCCCGAGAGTCCGGAGAGTTAACTCATAAAACCTGATAATCACTCTAACAAGGCTAGAGTACTTCCAAATTCAAGAATATATCCATTTTCCCAAACCTCAAATCAAACGTAAATACTTCAATTAAATAAATCAAATAAACTCATTTATCCAATATTCAATCCAATAACCCAAATAAAATCAACTCTTCTTCATGTCTCAAATAACAACTAGAAATAATAAAACATTAACATAGTCTCCATAAACCGTCTAAATCCATTGAAGCAAACTTAAGAAAGATAATTAACCTCCAACACCAACACTAATATCATGAGATACCCAACAACAAATCAATGCTAATCTTCTCCATAGACTCTAATACTGATCTTCAGCTGAGCCATCGATGTCATCTGAAATATTATGAAGATTAACGGGGTGAGTTATCAACAACTCAGCAAGCAGAGAGCATATACTAGCATGTAAACATGAGCATTTATAACATTTGATAAGCCGAACAAAACATTTACTTTCAGAATGCAGAAACAAAACTTGTACAAAAACATTAGAGCGAAATTTTCAGAAAAATATACTTATTCCAAAAAGAGAATCCGTTGGCATTTCTAAACTGAAACATTATAATCTTATCATCGCTTAATATCACATCGGGACGATACCATGTTTAACCCCCGTGGTAAGGTTATAAACCACCATTATACCCGTGGTTGGGCCATATTCCATATTTCACCCCCGTGGTAGGGTTATAAACCACCATTATACCCGTGGCTGGGCCATTTTCCATATTTCACCGTGGTAGGGTTATAAACCACCATTATACCCGTGGCTGGGCCATTTTCCATATTTCACCGTGGTAGGGTTATAAACCACCATTATACCCGTGGCTGGGCCATTTTCCATATTTCACCCCGTGGTAGGGTTATAAACCACCATTATACTCGTGACTGGGCCGTATACCATGTTTCACCCCCGTGGTAGGGTTATAAACCACCATTATACCTGTGGTTGGGCCTTAACAGAAACAGAACAGATTTCATCGAAAATCCGATCACAATCATATACAGAATCAGAACTTCATGCCAAGGTTCTCAGATGACACATCATTTCGAAACAAAATACTGAAAAGCTTCAGATCATTTCACATGTTCGAGATAAACATAAACAAAATATTCTCATTTGTTCATAACAAAACTTCTAGATTTTCATATTCGCTCTTTTACATAATTCAGAAACAAAGTGCACAAAACTAGCTCAAGTCTACACCAGTCATGACAGAAAACACTTTCTCTTATATTGAATTTATGCGTATGCAGAATAAACATCTGAGGTTGTTTTCAGATCATTTCTTTTCAAAAACAAACACGTTTATTTTCAAAGTCAACCTCATTTTATTTCTTTTATGCAAAACTAGTATATGAACCCCGCTTACCTGACTTCTTCGTATTATCAACACCTTGAGCTGGAACTCTAATAGTAACACCACATAAACAAAAAGAACATATATCCAACATTTAATAACCAATCTAGTAGTGTGACGCCCCCAAATTCCGCTTGGGATCGGACGGACATTTGAAGCGTCGAGACATGCAACACAAGGTTACCTGCCCCCGTTCATGACATATAAGATGCAATATTCCTAACATGCATCTAGCATTATGCAATATTCGCAGCGGATAATTTTTTTCTTCAGCCATACTATGCACCAAACTGAAATATCCCAAATACTTAAAACATACTTCATACATAATGACGTACTAAACAACTGAGATCACAACACTAGTCCAAAATGGTTGTGATCAAAAGAGTGTTGGAGATTGAACTCCACAAATACAAGTAGTAATCTGAGGTAACTACTGTACCACCATCTACGTCACACCATTGTTTAGTCGATCATTTCCAGTTGGTCGATTCTCGATTCTCCTTCAGATCCTGTAACAAAATCTACCATTCGGGGGGAATGGTAGTTGGGACTACCACAGTGAGATTTGATTACAAATCTCAGCAAGTTAACAAGAAACTTCCACACAGGTTAATGATGCATGCATGGCAGTAAAAGCATGAATGCATAATCAAATCATGAGTAATCATAGCATAACTTGACATACAACATAACATAACTGGCATAACTTAAATTGAAATTGAAGTTTAGCATGAACGTGACTTGAAACATAACATGGATTTGAAACATAGCATGAACGTGAACTTGAGACATAACATGGACTTGAAACATAGCATGAACGTGAACATGTATAATTTGAACATGAACTTGAACATAACTTGAACCTGAGCATGACATAACATAAATGTGAACTTGGAACATAACGTGAACGTGAACATAACATAACATGAACTTGGAACATATTCTTGTCTCATGGGATTACCATGATTGCGTGAACGTAAACTTGAACATAACATAACGTGAAACATGACTTGAACTTGGAATCATATTCAATGGACTTAATCATTAAAGTGACCATATGGGTGCAACATAGGTCCCCTTGAGCCGTGTGTCCCTGCCGATTACCGCATCACATCACAGGTTTCTATACCAGCTGTGAGTGCGTTAATACATACTCCACAGTTGTTGTGGCTCTACGTATTCTACGTGTCACAATTGCTGTGTCTCACGTAGTGTATGCTCCACAGTTGTTGTGGCCCCATACTTCATGCTCCACAGTTGTTGTGGCCCCATGACTTATTTGTTTGTGCCACACTTGCTGTGGACATACGTAACATAATGTGTGGCACCATCGGCGTTAGTGCCTGGCGCGCTCCGGTGACCAGCTAATTAGGCCCCATTCGCAACCTGTTGACTGTACTTCGTCAACCCAGGAAATTTCACACCTATTTAGACACTCCAGCGTGAACAAAGGAGTTCCACTAGGATATTACCCCATCCTAGCGCTTAGGGTCGTGATTGACATGAATAACTTAACTGGCATACATGACATTTCGTAACGTGACGTAACATGAACGTGACATAAAAGACAGAAGTCCTGACGTAGCATAATGTGACATGAACTAAGACGACATACATGACATACTTCGAGACATAAATGTAACAGAGAACATTTCATAACATGTCATACATGGAACATGCAACATTTCGTAACATGACATACCATATAACAGACAACATTTCTTAACATGGCGTAACATGTGATAGTGAATATTACGTGACATGAAATACATGTAATAGATGGCATACTTAACTTAACATACTTGCAATGTATAGCAATACATGACAGAATATTTTGTGTAACAAATGAATAATTCATGACAGTATAAATTCTGTGTAACAGATAAATATGTAATGACTTGGCATGGCACATATAATAACATGCATGTATAGAATTTAGTTCCCTTACTGATCACTCATACACATTAAACTGATAGTAAGTTAAAAGTTAACTTACCTCGATCTTCGCGCTTCGAGACAAAACTCAAGTGCGATCACGAGAAACTGAAAGTAGTGATTTCTAAAAATTAGAACTTAATCACTAACAATTAGGAATATGGAGAAATATCAACTTAGAGTAAAATTACCATTTTACCCTCTACATGTGGGAAAATGACCATTTCACCCCTAACTTAAGGATTTGCATCCTAACTCCAAAAATCACTAAAATTTACATACCTTATGTAAATTTTGTCATAAACTCAAATATTAATTCAGAAAAATTTAAAACTAAACACAACCATTAAAACTCTATATGGCCGAAACTTACAAGGCTATTTCCTTTGATTAATTAATAGCATGTGGAAGTGATTTAATCAAGTGATTAAACACAATGCGATAAATCGGATTAGAAAATGTTTAGAGGCCAACTTTAGGGTTTTGGGGAAACCGTTTAGGGTTTCGATTTCAACAAAACTTTTGGGCTTTCAATTGGATTCCCACCATTTAGGGTTTCACTAGGATTGAAAACCTCTTTGGTCTGGCACAATTTGGTTGAGCAGATGAAACAAGGTTTTGCTTAAGTGGCATGATCTCACACCTTGATTCCTTCAAATCCAACAAACATTCCTCATGGTGCCAAGTGTCTAATATTATTTACTAAGTGTGGCTAAGATCTTGCCAAGTGTCCAAATAAAACTTCTCTAATCTAATTTGGACATTCCACACTATGATTTTGAAATACTGCAATTGGTGCGCTTATCGAGGTTACTATTCATTCCGAAAAAGTGAATCATAAACTTAACACTAAAAATTCCTAACTATTCATATTAACCTACAATGAAAATATTATACCGAAATTCAACCTCGAAGTGCCCCTAAAAATAATTTCACAATTTCCAACAGACGTTTCGTCTGAAATTATGAAAATAGGATATTGCACCATAAAATCCTAAATAATCCACTGAGTCTAAAGGCGTGGACCATAATGCATTCTGACACTTCTAACCACCTCAAATAAATAAAACTCATATTTCTAGCACCATAGTGAGTGATAACACTGACTATGTTGATAGACTAAAACCTATGCGATTGGTCAATTTATAAAAACTTATGGGGTTTTTACGAGATTCCTGAAGTCAATAGAAATTCCACCAATGAATTTCTAGCGGGCTGTTACAAGTAGGCTGCTATTTATTGAGTAATAAATCAAAATAGTCCCTTCACAACTCCATAACTATCTAACAATTAAACCCGAACAACTCTCTCTTCAAATCATTCGCATTTATAACCCAAAACAGCCACCACTTTCTATTAACACCAACAAACTATAATTATTTCCAAAACCAACAACAGTAACTCCAATAATTAAAACATAAGCCAACCCAAATTTCACTTCCAACCTTCGAATAAATCAATTTCAGTGCACGCATCAATACTCTAATAATTCAACAATTCAAAACTTGCACGAAAATTCAATACAACCAGCTCCAAAACACCCATCAATTTACACTAAAAAGTCTCAAATAATAGTCCAAAATAATCTCATAAATCCATCCAAAAATCATACTCCTCAACATAAAAATTCCATCACAATCAACCACCATTAAAACAGTAACTCTATTACATTTCATAGTCCAAACCTATCATTCAGAGCCTATCCCAACCAGAAATGTGGGACTTGAGCCGTGCCACCTACAATGGACAGGCCCGACGAGGACGTCGGGAATTTAAGGGGGGTAGATTGTGATACCCCATATGATATGGATAAGGGTAGGTGGTGTATGGGATCCCACATTGCTTGGAAAGGAGAAGTTCTTGCTCTTTATAAGGTTCTAATGGAGCTCTAATTGTATCATTGACTAGTCTTTTTGGAACATAGGCCATGTGGTTTGGGCCTTCTATTGGGGCGTTACAGCTCCAATATTGTAACACCACAATGTGGGAGGTTGGTTATCGGTGCAAAACTGCAAGTGTACAGTATCGTAGTTTTATAGTAAAGTGATGAGAAGAATATTGTCCTCAGGGATTGGTAACTTACTTTTGACAAATACTAAAATTATATTAATCTTGACTTTATTTAGAAAAGTCACTAAGATTTTTGTAATTGTAAATTAAAATAAAATTAATTCAAAGAGAATACTCAAAGGAAAAGAAAGAAATTGTTTGAAAATCAAATCAATGGGAAAGAAAACTTCTAGGAAATCGATTTCACTTAATTCTTCACTATGTTTTACTCATCTAACTAATTGAATTTAATTCTTTCTATTTGTTAGCAAATCTTCACAAACATCCAAAAGCCTCTTTCGATAGTCAATTGA
Source organism: Juglans regia (assembly GCF_001411555.2). Classification (NCBI taxonomy): domain Eukaryota; kingdom Viridiplantae; phylum Streptophyta; class Magnoliopsida; order Fagales; family Juglandaceae; genus Juglans; species Juglans regia. Next base: position 15,706,394 of record NC_049904.1, on the reverse strand, counting down.
AAATTATTCTTGTTCATCATTTTACACAAGAGTATGCAAATTAATAAAGTAAGAAATCAATAAGATCAATAATTTTAATACTACATAGGTTCATATAAGTCTTTCGATCTCTATAATTACCTATGCCGAAATATCCATGATCTATCCTATAACTCCCTCTTTTGATAGCAAATCACAAGATTAAAATCATCTAATTAATGGCCAGTTAATTAGAAGCAATAAGTTCAGAATAAATCAGACAAACATAGAAGAGAATTACTTCAAATTAACATAGAAAAGCAAGCATAGTTCGAAACTAGATTACATTGTTTTCCTAGAATAAAGAAAATTTAGTTCATGCTAAAAATTAAATTAAATATAAACGAATTCACCATAATTTTTCTGAGAGAAGAATAGAAGAAAATGAATACTGAAAATGCTCCTCGTTGTCCGCAGTGTCGTCCCTCACAAGCCGCAGCGTCTGAAATGAAAATCTAAAGAAATGCCCCTCTCCAAAAACTCTCCAATTTCGTGCTAATGATATGCTTAAATAAGATAGGAAAAAAACCCTAATGTCTTCATATTCCCGCACACAAAATCGTCTAAATTTTAAGACTCAACTTGGCAGCCACGTACATGCTTCAGGTTTCGAATTTGGAAAACCTTATTAGAGACAACTTTGTAGCCCTTTAAGATATCTTTCCAACTCATCAAGAATCGCATCAATCCGATATTGGAACGGAAAGTTGTGATTAAAATACTAAAGTGTGTCTATGCTGTCTACTAGCACGTTTTGAACTCTGACCCAAATTACTCTTAAACCCTATCATTATCCTTATTTAAAGAGTCCTACACTCATTGAAAATTTTTAGGTTGTTCCAACGTTTTGTCTACTTGAAAGTCCTTTGAATTCGAATGGGTTTGGACTTGCTATTTTATAAACTCTGAAATTAAACAATAAAATCTGCTCAGGAGTATCCCAAAGTAAATAGAAACTCAATTTAAGAATACGCATTAATTCCAATGATTTCTATTAAGATTTTAGCATTTTAGTCCAATAATAGGGTATTTAGACTAAAGTTTAAAGTTAAGAAGTGATAAAATATAAGAAATTATGCAAGTCATCAGTTGGCATAAATAAACACCAAGTTCTCAAAGAAGATCTTGCAACTAGATTAATTCGGTTGTGGAGTTTGCCAATGCTTTGTATTCAGCTTCTGTGTTGGTTCTGGCAACTGAAGGTTGCTTGTGATAGCTCCAAAAAATTAAGTTGTCTCCATAGAAAACGAGATAACCACTGGGGAGCAACGATCGTCTGGGCAACCCGGCCAATCCACACCAGAATATGCCTGTAAGAGGTTGGAATAAGTAGGTGAGATATGAAGACCATGCATAAAGGTGGCTTTACGATAGCATAGTATTCTTTTCACAATCATCCAGTGGTTTACAGTAGGACGATGCATGTATTAACACACATGGTTTACTGCAAATGAGAGGTCAAGTTCTGGTAAGCATGACATATTAGAGACCTCCAACCGTAGAACGATAGAGAGTGGGATCATGAAAAGCATCATTGTCACACATAGGATGAGAACATGAGAGGAAGACATGGGAGTGGCTACAAGCTTAGCATGGATCATATTGGTGTAATGAAGGAGATCCCAAATATATTTTTGTTGTGAAAAAAAAATTCCATCCGAATTGAAAGGAGCTTCCACACCGAGAAAATAATATAGTTGGCCAAGATATTTGATTGGTAAGCTAGACCAAAGATGGTGTAACAAAGAATCAATTGCAGAAGAAGAACTAGGTCAAGTATGTCGTCAACATAAACAAGACAAAAAGCTCCAAATTTTTCTGGCGATAGATTAAAAGTGAGCTATCAGCTTTGGAGGAGAAGAAGCCGAATTCAAGAAGTCGAGAGCTCAGTTTAGCGAATCACGTGCGAGGAGCTTGCTTATAGCCATAGATGGTCTTTCTTAATTGACAAACATGGTGCAAATATTGTGGGTGAACAACGCCCGGTGGATGGGTCATTAAAACTATTTCGATAAGGTCACCATGCAAGAATGAGTTTTGCACATCAAGTTGTCTGACTTGACATTTTTGAGTAACTACTACTGAGAATGAGTCGGATGGTCTGTGTTTTAATGATCGGATTGAAGGTTTTGCCATAACCAAAGCCATGTTGCTAATGAAAACCTTTGGCCACCAACTGAGCTTTATGGCGTTAAATGCTACCATTGGCATTATGTTTGAGATGGTAAACCCACTTGCATCTAATTACTCCATCTGGGATTTGACAGAAACAAGTTGTCATGTACCATTGGGTAAGAAGACATCAAATTCATTATACATGGCTTTTCTCCATTCTTAGTGTTAGCAGTGGAGAAACATGTTGGTTCATGATCAATTGAGGTGCTTGTGAAGAGCAGAGCATAAGGTAGATAAGCTATTGTGAAATTAGGGTGTGTTTCAGGGTACCAAATATTACTTTGGAGCCTGGTGCGCATCAAATGGACACAAGGAGTAGCAGGTGGATCTGTTGGATTGGTGTGAGAGTTGTGGGCTGGTGCAGAAATGGCAGCTAGCGGAAGAGTACTTTTGGAGAAGAAAATGGCAATGTGGCATCATGTGATGGAGATGCATGAATATTTAATTGGACAGTTAGAGGGCTGTCATGTGGACTTGGTGTAGATTGTTGAAGTGGGCTAGAGGCATGAGTTGGACTAGTTGAAAGAACCTGCAAACACAAAGTTAAAAGGGCCTCACGTGATTGGCCCATGTTAGAAGTAAGGCTGGTGCATGGGACAAAATTTTGAAAAGAAAAATGAGGCTCATCAAAACTAACATGCTGAGAGATTATTCGGCCATATGAGAGATGAAGACAAGTGTAACCTTTGTGTGAAGGACTATACCCAAAAAAGACACAAAGTTGAGACCGATAGTCAAGCTTGTGTTCATTGTATGGGAGGAGTTTGGGCCAACCAACACATCCAAAAGTTTTCTAGAAAGTGTAATCAGGCTTAGTTTGGAAGGGACATTCAATGGGAGGTTTATTTTGAATAATGGGAGAAGGAAGTTGATTAAAAAGAAAATAAGCCGTTCGAAAAGCATAAGACTAGTATTGTGTGGGCACGTGAGCATGACCCATAAGAGAGAGCTCGGTTTCAACAAGATGGTGGTGTTTTCTTTCAACGGATCCATCTTACTCATGAGTGTGGGGCAAATAATTTGATGGACAATACCAAGAGGCCTAAAAAATGTATTTAGTCATCAATATTACCCACCACAATCAATTTGGGTGGATTTGATTTTCGTATCAAATTGACGCTCAACGAGCTTTTGGAAAATGTGAAAAGTAGACTCCACTTCAGGTTTTTTGCTAAACGAATAAAGCCACATTAATATGCCGTAGTCATCCAAGAAATGACATGGTATCTGTAGCCTTCTATGGAGGCTATAGGAGAAAAACCCCAAACATCTGAGAAAATTAAATCCAAAGGGTTTTGAGAACAAGATGGTGACAAATGAAATGGTAAGTTATGAATTTTAGCTTGTTTACATGAATTACAAATAGCAAAAGTCTTATTTCTAGAAACTGAGAGTTTATAGGAAAATAAAATTTTCTTGGCTAAAGGGACTGAGGGATGTCCAAAGCAACTAAGCCAAACATTAAGTGAAGCTCATTTGCCAAGGAAGGCATATTTGAGTGGAGCATTGGATGGAGATGGTGAAAAGGTGTACAACCCATCTTTAGTTGGTCTGTGGAGGAAGAGTCTCTTGGTATTAAGGTCCTTCACACAAGAATAAGATGGATGAAATTAAAAAATACATAATTATCACGAATGAATTTGCTAATGGACAACAATTCTTTTAATAGAAGGAACATGCAGGATTTGTTGCAGGTATAATTTTTTGGAAATAGATAATAATCGAGAAGCACCACTATGATGGATAGGTAGACCTACACCATTACCGACCATTATTTGATCTGTGCCAATATGTTCTTCAGCTTGGAGGTAGATTGTTAAGATCAGAGGTGATGATGAGTGGCAATTGTGTTAGGGTACCAGTTTGAATCATTTTGAGTGGGTGCAGCTAATATGTGTGCTTCAAAACCATTGGTTTGCTAAGTTTGATACGTAAAATCTAAGCGGTGATAGCACTTGGGTGCTATATGGCCTGATTTATTACAAACCTGGCAAACTAGTCTTGATCCATTGTAAGGGGAACTGTGACCACACCCCTGTCCTCATGAATGATTATTTGACTAAGAGGACTAGCTTTTATTACCAGTAGTTGAGCCATGAGAGCTACCTTGAGTCAAAGAATGCCAAGAGACCGTGTTGGCAGACTAACAGTAGCATTGAGTAGATTCAAGGCATGTTGATGCTACTCTAGCTGAAGCTCATAATTGAGGTGGACATATTCTCTTGGAGATTCATTGGTTGAAGTTGAGGTGATAATGGAATCATAGTCAGATCCAAGGCCTACAAGAATATAACTGATCAGTTCACAATCAGGGAGAGGTTGGCCTATGGCTGTCAAATTATCGGCATAAGTTTTCATCTTCTGAAAATACTCAACAATGGAGAGAATGCCCTTTTTATGACAAGTTGACACGTAGGTTGATGATTCTCGCAATGGACTGAATCGCAAACATACTCTCAAGTGCTTACCAAACTTCACGAGAAGTGTGAAGGCTAATAACATGAGCAAAAACTCTTCGGACAGAGAGGAAACAATGGCTGAAATGACGAGTTGATCCTATTGTTGCCATTGATGATAATCAGGAATGTGAATAAACTCAAAACATGTGGAGTTATTGGCAGGGGCGGGAAGAAGTAAAGGAGAGGTTGGGAATGGAGCCATCCATGAAGCCACATAAGTGTTGACCCTTGAGGTATGGGACCAGCTGAGCTTTCGATTACAAATAGTTCTCCTGGTTCGGTTTGATGGTAATAAGATAGTTGATGTTTGTGAGAGAGAGAGAGAGTTGATGTAGATGAAGCAGAGGAAGAACCCGTGGTGGAGGAAGAAGACTCCACAAGAAAAAAAAATAAGGATGTTAGGTACAATTGGCTCTAAATACCATAGAAGATATTGAAATAATGCCAACCGCGATTGATAAGTGTGATTTTTATTAATTTTTTATTTATGAAAAGTGTCATTTTTCCTTCAATTCTATTGATTTTATTTTATTTCCATATATTTTTCTTTATTTTCTTGGATTTTCTTGGATGAGAAGATTTAGTGCGAAATGAAAGTATTTTGGTATAAAAGAAGAGATTACGGATCTAGATCGATGAGAGGCAGGAAGATCTGAAGAGAGTTATGAGATTTAGGCGAGGAAACTCGCAACCAGAAGGCGCAACCAGAATTAGGCAATAAGCGAGATATTTTACCTTCTGGGCAAGAAGACTTGGCTCAAGGCTCTGGGCGACTACTGGTAAAGGCGAGCAGTTTTACCGCTCAGTAGGTTGGTGAGAGGAGTCTTTCATCTCGGTCAAGAACCTTACAGCTTGGCCATTGGGGGAGGGAACTAGTTATATTCAGTACACACGACATCTACCCGGTGGGATCCTTCCGAGTTTCGCAATCAATCTGCTGACCACCAAATCCTCCCGAGCTCCTTAAATCAAGCCGCTTATTACTAAATCTTCAATTTTAGATAATTCTATTATTCTCGGGACAATTTTAGATTCTCTCATTTATCTCTAGATTGTGGCCGCATTTATCTTGTTTCTGGATTTGAGTTTTGACATTTATTTAATCTCGTCTTGTGGGATGAATAGAGGAGGGGGGAAAGTTTGAGTTTTAGATTTCAATAGTCTAGAGTTTATCATTTAATTTCCTTTCAAGTAGGCGGATCTGGAGGGCAAAGGCGAGAGCCACATGCTTCATCAACCAACTCCAACAAATAACACTAGTTTTATTGTTTTTATTTTCAATTTCATTATGAACTAATTTTATTTTCTAGAGCTTTGATGTAGCCTAGCATTGAACACACAATTTATATTCTAAATTATTTTATTTTCAATATTTTCATAATTGAGTGTTTATTCCTTGTTCTTAATGCTTGCAATTTTCTAACTAATTATTGTCCGATCTATTGAATCACAATGAGATCGATAGGTGATTCGTGATTAAAGGTCTAGGATTAAGCACCATTAGTTGAGCGAAAATAGAGATACTTTACCACAGTTAATGTGATTTTTAAGAAAAATCTAAAGAACTTAATGAGTCTCCAATTAGTTAAATTCACATAGAGATATAGAGTTTTTAGTTAGAAATATTTTTGGTATTGTTCAAGAGAAAATATTGAATAGTTAAAGGATTTTTATCATCAACTTGGGATAATTGGAATTCTATAACAAGAAAGAATAAATTGTGTTGGATTTACTACATAAAGTCAAATGCTCTAGATTTATTCTTATTATCTTTAAAATCTTAATTTTAATGTTATTTCTTCAGTTTAATTTAGATAATCTATTCTTCAAATTTCAGGTTTCTAAATAGTAATTAATTTAGTAAATTTTAGTACTCAATAACATAATTATTCCTTGTGGGTTCAACATCCGTTTTCTTCAAAATACTTTACTACTTGTTACAATTCTATGCACTTGCAGATATGTTTAGCACATCAGCAATCCCATGATTAAATAAGAGAATCTGTCAATATATAAATACAAATGGTACCTAGTTGTCTGCATGAACTGAGGAGGATAATCTTTGTTTGTGATCTGGAGCTTGACTCATGCGATAGTTAAGAAAAGCTTTTAATGTGAAGGATTTGTAGACATGATGCATCGGAATTTTAGGTGTGCTGTCGTTTACAGACGAAAAATAAAGGAAGTCACAACCCTCCTCAACCGCCGGCCACCCTCTTGTCACCGCGTGGAGTCACTCCCTCGGGTATAAACATATTCCCTTACCACTCCTAGACATGATCTCATGCATTAATTTTCCCTATGAGGTGCAAATCGAACCACTTATTTGTGTGTATGTGTTAACGTTGTGTGCCACTGTAAGGAAACCAAACATGAGGGCATAACTAGTAGGGTAGTCCAAACTTGAGGTGGATGACTTGTTGGCAACTACCAATATGTGGAGGCACAAGGGAACTAAAGGAATGAGAGTGGGTTAGAATGGACGGGTGTAACCATGGGTTTGTGTTAGTGCAATGACCATAAGATTCGTGTAGGAGTTGTGTAGTAGAATGACATCCTTCAATTCTTGTAAGCATGTATTCGAGTGTTTAGGGCTCCTTTCACACTCAATTTGGAGAAGAGGTGCAAAACGGGTTCGGTTTGGTGGATGCCCTTTCTCTTTTGCTGATGATTTCTTTGACCCGTTAATCGTCCACTTGTTACTCCAGCAAAAAAACTGTTTGACTATTTGGAACCATATATAAGCATTGATCCATGGTCACATAAAATGATAAACTCCAAGTCACTCTCCCCTCACTCTTTGTTACACTAACACTTCGCACTTTACATCACTTGTGCCCAAACCCTTCACACCCATTTGCAACGTAAGGATGCTTATCCCATTGTATGGATGTTTATAAGTTCTATTTAACGCTCGGTGATATGCAATGCTAGCTTATTTTGCACAAGGATTAAGGTAAGTAACTATGATCATGTCTTTCCATATTTATTTTTTGTAAATTGTAAAGTTGTTTGCAACTATATACTTAAAGTAAATGTTTATAAAGGTATAGGTATATGCATGAGCCTTTGTTGGTAGCCAATTTTCATGTACTCCATCTATGATGAAGGTAATTGCATGTGATTGTGAAACTGCATAAATGATAATGTGATTCAATATTATATAGTATAATTATATATTTTAATGAATGAAATGAAACATAAGATAAGGTAAAGTTAAAAGAAAGAAAAGAAGATGAAAATGTATGACTGCATGTGATTATTGATGTTAATGTACTGGCCATGACAATGAATAAAGTACCATTCCTAAGTAGACTAGGTTCTTATCTACTAATTACGAAAATACCCATGACCGTAAGGGTCCCTAACCCGAACACACTGGGGTAACAGTGTCTAATGGTTATTAAGGATATGAGGTTAAGGAATGAACATTTATTTTATTATTGAGGTTATTGCTTTTGTATGCTATGAGTTCATGCTCTTTTGAGAATGCTGATGTCAAATGAATGCCTAGACTCAATGTTACTGCATGATGTAGTTCTTATTTAGAATTCAACTCATTTTGTGTTTTTATGTTTCCCCATCTCAAGTGAGGAAGATTATGATGATGCTATGGGATATGATGTTGTCCAGGAGGATGACACTGAGACTTCAAGCACTAAGAAGAATTTTTTTATATTCATAGTTTGAATGATTTTGTAGCACATGAGTGTTATGTTTCATTTAATAAGTGCGCACTATCAGTTTTAGTTTGGAGAGGCTTTATTTTTAATAATTCTTTTTGAATTTTTAGAAATATTATAGAATCGTTAATATTTGGAGCATGCTAAAATATAACCGTTTTAAGGTTAGTAACATTCAGTTCCTCTAATTTAAAAATCTTAGAGGGACGGGTTGTTGCAATTAATTACTAATTAAAATGTGTACCTTTCCACCTATGAAGATTAGATTTGGCTTAAAGCCCTAATCTCCATTATCAGTATCTCTTGTCCTATAGTACTACAAGTCATGTCCCCGAATATTAAAATACCTATGAATAGTAATGAAATTGTTTGAATAAAAATACTATAGAGTTAAAAAATTGTTTGAATATTATTTTTATTTTAAAATATGATAAAGTGGTATTGTCACTACAAAGAATATGGCCTTTATCGGTGATGCAAGTTCGCCTCAAAAAGTTGATAAATCGTCATGAATAATGTTTTTCCAGCGTTTTATACTTTGCCGCTCAATGGTTGCCAAAAAACGGATGCATAAAATTACTTACGTCGTTCTTCCACTAATCGACGTGAATAACACTATTTGGGATGAATTTCTCGACGCTGCAATTAGGTCTTATAAATGCCAGTAAGAACTTTTCAAATGCAGTTATAAACTGATGGAAATGGTAAATATCGACGATTTGAAAACCCCGCTGCAACAGCCAAATTTAGCACTGCAAGTATGGGCGACGATTCACTCTTTTTGCCATTAATGTCACTCTATTCCAGCTTGTATGTTCACCGCATAACAATAATTTCCGACAGAAGAAACTTCTTCAGCATTTGCAGCAGTTCATGGGTTCTCTGCAAAAAGTGATTTTTTCTTGATGGTTTTGCGTAAGAATTCCATCGATTATTCTGCAATGGATTTCGCTGCAAAAACCATCCTAATACTTGCAGCAGCGTCTTATTTCCCCGCAAAATTTTTTTTTCCCAACGCAGGACATCGTTGGGATAGACTAGTGTGAGCCATACGTTACGTACGTGGTATCCATTTCCAACGAGTCTAAAATCGTTGCAAATATTGGAATTATGGTCAGATACCCGTCGCGTATGACCAACTAAAATGCATTAGTACCTGCTTTGGAAATGTTTTCTAATTGTTTAGAAACATTACGTAATACTGTATCTGCAGTCCTTGCCTTGAATGCAAAACCATATATATCACAAACTCATAAATATGCATTCCTATAACAGACTTGAATAAGAAGCAGTGTATTGAATCAAATCAACAACCATTTGATTTTAATATTCCATCCCCATACATAATTTAAAAATCCTTGATAAGTTTAAGACAAAACTGATCAAGAGTTTTAACTATTACATCCCAAATCCACTTAAGCATTTACTAACTTAATGCTCAGAAACTCCAAAATACAAAGAAGTCAAGCATAAAGCACTGAATCCAACTTAACATAAAACTTATAGGCATCAATATTAATGGCCTGGCAGGGCTGGGTGAGACAGGCAATGAGAATTTCATTCTCTAAGCAGTCATTCACTTCACAATATCTCATCCATCATTCCGGCGTCCATGATGAGTTGTACCCCCAACATAGCAATTGTTGTACTGTAGTAACAGAGCCCTCGGCTTACATGCATCTAGGATCAACACCTCAAGTACCTTCTTGACCAAAAAAAAAACATCTAAACATATTAATAGCCCACCGTTGCATCAACCAAGGCAACCTACTAATGCTTAGTCTGTTGCTGTATGCACCCATAAAATTTTGAGTTGGCCAAGTTAGTGCAATAAACCATGTCACTATTTTCAATTATAATATTAATTAAACCAGGCCATGCAATCAATTATACATATACTAAACATGCATGGAAGGATGGGTTAAGAAATCTAAACTATTATGTGGACAACCAATTATATAGAAAGTTGTAACCCACTTAAGACCCAAAGAAAGTAGATTTAAATGAAATATGGTGAATTTAGCTGGATTCACTATGAAGAATTAAAGCTTAAAGCAAGTCCTACTATTCTGTCAATCTCCTCCCGTACCCCTATCCCCATTCACTTTCTTATATATATATATACCAAAAAGGCTCAAATATGTAAGTGAAGGTTTAATATGACTTTGTGGAAGTGTCCAGGTAAAGTGACCTATCCTATCATAAACATGCATCCAATTGAAATCAGAGGGAACAAAGTTTGGACACTAGGAACATTGTGCTAAACAGAAGCACAACCTGCATTCCTTTTTTAGGCAAAGCATAACCATTCGAACAACTAGGTTGAAATACCTTAAAATAACCTTGCATAACCATTGCCTGTCAGATGAAGAGAATATATGTGTTAGTATGCAATGCCAATATAGTATTAATAAAGTAGGGAATTAGGCCCAATAGGCCTGAAAAGTGATGATTTCATGCCTAGAGGGTATAGTGCGAGCAGTCCATGTGTAGAATTACAACTCCAACCAATTTCCCATCATGGTGCCCCAGTTACTTACAAGTCCTCCGCAAAACAGACCACAAAATAACTATATATATTTCATAACTACTTCCTAAGCACTGCCAAGGAACTCCTGTTCACCACCCAAAACTATTACTTACATAACCAAAAAAATAACCTGCTACCATTTACTTCAAAAAAGGCCACAAAAAAGCTCTCCTTCACATCAGTCTCACCCAGTCACCATGAGTCTCTCTATGAGAATCTCCTTGTGACTGAATTGTGTTCACTAAACTCCCCAATGTCTTCTCATACTCAACCTGCCTCTCCAGAAGAACTCTAACACTTGCCCTCAATTCTTCAAACTCACTCTTGTAATACTCGACCTCTTTTTTGTGTCTTTCCACTTCTTCAGCATGACGTTTCTCCGGTTCACGGTCTATTTTTTTCGTAGAGACCGGTATTATCATCTCACCTAGGCCCCTAGCATAACCTGGTCGATGTCCTAGGACATCCCTAAAAACAGAAGTTGCTGCCTCTTCACTATGCTACTCAGGTTCCATATCTTGCATTTTTCCAACCATTTGTGATTGCACAGATAATGCCATCCTATTAGTCTACTTTTTAACAAACTGAATAATAGTAAACAATAACTATTTACTAAACTATAATAAGGCTATTTTAAATCTCATATTCTCACATAAAGTTCCCCAGTCGTCTCTGTCACAAATGCATCTCTCTTTTTCGACCAATGGACTTCCTTGTAAAACTCTACCAGGTTGGGGATGGTCGAACGCTGCCAAACATGTAGCAAATAATCAAATAGTAGAACTGACGTTATTAAGCATTATATTTTTTGTATGATGTTCGTGCGATGCCTAATCTTACACCCTACATTTTCTAGTTACTTCAATGTGCGTATGTTAAATCAATTCAGCATATATTTCTTGATTGACCAATCAAATTTACTATTTTTGGTACATCTTGCATGTCTAACAAGTGGTGATAAAAATTAGAATAGCATAGGTAACTACGTGCATACCTTCTCCTCTAATATTCGAACAAATGACTTCCTCCCAGCGATGTGATTGATTTTCAGCTTGTTACGGTTCTTTTATTTTTTGTGGCGCCCCCGACCCCCATATACGGGAACACGAGAATCGAGACGTGGGGATGATGACAACACGGTCATGCATCCCAGCGAAACTGCCAAGTGTGTGTGTACATGCAACGCTGTACAAAACAACATAGCGGATTAGTCAACTAAGTACCAGAATTTAAATACAATTTAATTAGTAAGGTTTAAAAAGTAGTTATACAGTCATCCAAAATTAAAATACAATATAGTAAAATAAAATAACTAAGCAAGTGATCCCAGATCACTCCTCGGGCGAAGCCGTATCCTCAGGCTCGCCCTCATCCTCCTCATCTGCATCAAAATCTGCGTTACCACAAAATGGTACCGCAGGTAAGTATAACCCAAATAACCACGTAATAAAAATGCATTAATGCAACCAACATGCATGCATATGATGAAATATGCATTTTCCTCAAAACATTATTTTTCCCAAAAATGAAATATTTTCCAACACACGCCAAAATCTTATTTGGCCCAAAATATCCGTAAAACATTTTCCTAGAAAATGATTTACACAAAATCCAACACACGCTATTTTCCCAGAAAATAGTCAAATTATCAATTATTACCATATGCACCATGATCTCTCCTAGGGACCATCCGCAGGTCCTGGCTTCATAGCGATGCCCAGTTCCACGCCCAGCACGTTCATGGCCAAGCACCCACTATGCAACAAGTGATGTCCAGTTCCGCACCCAGCGCGTTCATAGCCAGACATCCTCTAGTCCCTGCCAGCAAAAGGACCACGAAGTCAACACGAGACCATCTCGTCTGATCCCATTGTCGCCAAGTGACAATCCAGGGGACGTTACTCAGTATATTTCGCTCCCGAGTAACCAGAGGAGCTCCACCGAGATAATGCCCCATCTTGGCTTGGGGTCGTGATACACACGCACCCAAAATCCATTCTCACATGAAAACCCAATTTCCATAAACACATGAACATGAATGCAATACACGAAAACCCAATTTCCTTTACAAACATGATCATGCATGCAATTATGCAATGTACATGTACCACACAAATCCCAACCAACAATTACCAACCCAATCAGTCACAGAAACAACTCCAATCACCAATCCATCCGACCCCCGTACTTCTCGGACTCAGTCCGGCATGTTCAACCAAATACAGTGAAATGAGTTAGTGCAAAAATACATTTAAATCATGAAAGTTCTTTAGAGAAATACTTACAGCGCTATATAGCAATTTCTGAAGGATCACGAAGCTGCAAGAAGTGATGTCTGAGCAACATAACAGTACAAAATGCACTGTGGCCGTGGGTCTCAAATACCCACTTTTCAACAAAGACAAACGAAGACCCAAGAATGATAGGGTAGGGCCTAGGGATGTCGGTGAAGCTAGTGGTGGTGGTGGTTGGCCGTGGGTGGCGGCGCAATAGGCGGTTAAAGACCAAAAACACCCAAATCGAAAATGGGGTTGGTTGTGCTTCACCGGTGACGGATCGGAGCTGGGGTTGGGTCCAATGGGTTGTTAAGAGGTCGAGGATGATGTGGTGAGAAGATGGTGGCCAATGGTGGTGCGACGGCAGAACAACGACGGAAAGAGTGCCGTGGCTTGGAGAGGCTTGTGGTGGCTAACGGCGGCGATGGAGGAGCTGAGATCGGAGAGGTAGTGTCGCCGGTCGGTGCGGAAGCTAATGGGAGGGGCGGTGTCGGTCACCGCCGGCTCACGGCGGCGCTGGGGGGAGAAGAAGCAAACGGACGGAGAGAGGGAGAGACAGTGCGTCGCGCGCTGGAAAGAGACCAAGGGAGAAAGAAAAGAAAAGAAGAAAAGAAAAAGGAAGAAAAGAAAATAGGAAAGAGAAAATGTAGGGAAAGAAATGAGGTCCAATCCTCATATCTTGGGTCACAAAAATAATCCAACGGAAACGATTTCAAAACCACAAGTTAAATAAAATAATTTAAACGTAACGGTAAAGTGAAATTAAAATAATTAAATCTCACAGTAATTAATTTAGAATAAAGAGATTTTAAAAGTATAACAATAATTAATAATAAGAAAGCACTTCAAAATATAATTTTCACAAAATTAAAAATCATAAAATAAACCCACTAAAAATCCAACAATTTTAAAATAAGAGAATAAATTTTTGAATAAATAAAAATAATCTTTCAGTAAAAATACACTAAAATACGGGGTGTTACAGTTTTGCTTTGACAATTTCTACAAATACACCAACAATACATTGTGAACCTTAAATTAAAACTAGACCTATTATAATTAGAAGTAAGTATTGCTGTTATGTTGCATGACCAACAAGCATATTAAACAACTTTAGGACAAAGGATTTAAACCATGATATCTAGTTGGTCTTAATTTCATAGCATACTTTATGATTTCCCTTTAGTTTACAAGCTCTACCTGTGTCTCATTAGCTTCTCCTCACCCAAAACAGATCGAGAACCAATGTTTTTAATACACAACCTATTTCACTCCCCAAGAATAATATATGACAATGCCACATATTACTCTTCTCCACTATTAGATCAGTACTTAATCTTGTAAATGCTACGCGTACCTTGAACTGGTAGCTCCCCCATCTACCACATAACTTTGCCCAAACACACTGCCCAACCATATCAGGCGCACTAGCCAATGCTTCTTCATGGCTATCATATGACAAATATTTCTTATGAAGCTCATGATGGAAAACATTGAATCGTTTTCGTAACTGTTTCCACACCGTCTTGCGATGATTGTCCAATTCCCAGTCCAATATGAAGTCGGCCTAAATGTGACAAGTTATTAGTATCAACATCATGATCTAATTCCCATGACCTATTTCTTTCTAATGTGCAAGTCCAATTCTTGACTTACCCGGACACAGTCCATTAGCTCTTCCTTCTCAACCATGGGTACATCAGTTCATCGTGGGTAACTCATGTCCCCATGATGCTTCAAGATCCATGTGACCCATGTTGTAAACATCGCTGCATTTTCGCAGCAAGGTACTGTTTGCCCATCGTTAATTTTCAAAGGTATTTTCCCATGCTTCCGAAGCTTATCAAACTCAATACATTTTGCTGGCCCACGACTACGCCTCGGTGGTTTGACGGTTTCCGTTGCAGGTGATGCCACATCGTTTGCTGTAGGTTCTAGATACCACATGAAATGCACCCATAATTAGGAACATGTAAACACAGTGGCATGACTTATGCTTGAACAATAAATATTATGCTTGGATGCATAATATTTCTTGTTATAATTAATTTCATAGTAGGAGCTAAACCAAGGCTGCATACCATTTAGATTTTCATTGTTGCCTCCACGCCTAGACCCGCTCAAAATTGGATTTATAACTGCAATTTCAGGCGGCCTAACTGGACTTGGAGGCTGCGTTGAGTCGTCAGAACTACCCGCATCACCATCATCATTTAGGGTCCATGATGAAAGTATTGGAGGGCGTGGCCGTCCTATGAATTGACAAGGCATAACTCGTCTGAACCCTCCACCTCGCCTGCACCCTCTTCCTCGTCCAGTTGGTGCCATTG
This sequence comes from Juglans regia, assembly GCF_001411555.2. Taxonomy (NCBI): domain Eukaryota; kingdom Viridiplantae; phylum Streptophyta; class Magnoliopsida; order Fagales; family Juglandaceae; genus Juglans; species Juglans regia. The sequence goes on along the minus strand of NC_049904.1, from coordinate 15,690,923 downwards.
ATGTTATCCTACAACCAAACATATATCTTTAGTCAGTTCCAGCTGGAAATCTTATAATATTAATCATACTAGTGGCGCAAAAGATATTTGGGAAATGAGCACAGACACATGATCAGCAACTAGGTAAAGTATGCATATTTGTCAGGATGTCTATATGTGTCACTAGTCACTATTATGTACATATATTGAAATTGTTGTACATTAAATCAACAAAAGCTACATATGTGGGTTCCAACATAGAGATGTGCAGTTAGTGCATTTACATATACATTTATGTATATATATCTAAATGTGCATATTTTCAGATAGACGACATATTTTACACCTCGATCCAGCTCTAACTAAGCACTTAAACTATCCACAATAAAAAATGCATAGCTAGTAGTACAAAAAGAAGTAGTATATTGGCTTGGGAAGGTAAAAAACAACCAAATACTAACTAATTAAATAAGCTTAATAATATCAGCAGTGTCACCATAGCATTGTGTCAAAGTCAGAACGGCAAAAGATTTGTATGCTACTTTGTTATACTGATTCACATAGTCTACTTCCTCATTGTCAAAGTCTAAGAACAATAACATTTATATATGAAAGCATATATTTATAAATATATATATATATATATATATATATATATGAGCATTTATTTACTAAACATATGCATGATTGCAATGGCCCAACACATTGTATCCACTACCCACTTAAACAATACAACACTCTGGATGACACATCTGAACCACAAAGCACTCCAACTATATTATTACAAAGAAAGAAATTATAGCCATACATAAGGGAAATGAATAATGAGACCTTTATGGAGTCTGTTTCTATGATTTTGTGAAAAGTCTCATACCTGGAAAATGCTCCTCCACTGGAAATCCAGTCAACCAAGCAAGAATAGTACCTTGGTTGCACTAAAATACTATAACAATGTCAGCAGAAATGTTCTGCATGTGGTCACATACAGTTCCAACTCATTTATGTGAGGAACCCAAGCTTTAGAAACATTATAGACCCTGGAAAATGATCAGCAATCTTTCATGTGGCTACGCTGGTTATGAAGAGCAATTCCTCAGCAATGCTATCTGATAACTGGTTATGGCCATATGAGCAACCAAATAACCCTCACGACTTCACCAACCCATCAGATTACATCCAATCCAGCTGTCACATCAAATATCTTGATGTGAATACTTCCAATTTTAACCTTTCTGAAGCACTGGAAGGGAAATAAATTACCCACAAGTCCCAGCTTTTCCCTCCCAGGCGCCATTTAGTATCCCACCCATTTTTGGTCTCTAAACCTCAGGCCAAAATAATCTGACAAGTCACTTGTGAAACTAAGGGCAGGTTTGGGGCCAAAACCAAAACACAAAATTCTCATCTCATCTCATCATTACACCTTTTTCAAATCCCCATATAAAATATAATAAACAATTCAACTTTTTCAAATCCCAATACACATTTTTCAAATCCCAAAACAATAATAATACCAAAACTTAATATTTTAAACTTCAAAACAAAACACAAAATTCTCATCTCACCCCCCAAACCTACCCTAAGACTTAAGTTGACTTGTTGCATTAAACTATATAACCATGTGCTTCCCTATACATTTTCAGAACTGTCTAAGTTATCATTTGCTCTATATGTTTTTTTACATTATTTCTGGTTGGGCCAGCCAGTGCAGGTTATTTTTAATATACTAATCTGCATAAAATACTTACGTACCCCTCACCCAATCATATATATGACTGCAACAACATTCCTTCTCATGCCTTAAAATTGAGTACTAAAGCATTATTAACCAATTTGCCCAAATCGTTTGTGGTAATAGTCACCAATTGAAAGCCAGTATCACAAATTGGTACTGTTAGATGCAACATTTACTTCAGACCTTTATCAGAACATGTAAAAGCCAAATGAGCCGAAATTTAATAATATTTTTTATTGGACCATTTACGTAAGGTGCCATTGATTTGTTGCATTTCATTCAATTCTTAACAAATATATTTATTTTCCATATCTTTTGGTTTGATAGTACCCATCTGCTTTTTTTAGGGGTGTTATAACCTGGTCAATAACACGTACGCACATCTCACAAATGAATTCCTCATTAATCAACAAAGTGTATCTGACATTTCCCAACTTGTGCTCATGGTAAATAAGGCGTACAACAATTATTTTTTATGTCCAGACCTGCTCTAGAGTGAAAATCCAATTGGTTAATTTAAATGTATATATATACACGCACACACACACACATATATATATACATTATTCGAAGTATATATATATATATATATATAAATATATATATATATGTTAGACACAACATATATATATACATGGGTAATACACCAATAAAGATACTAGTAGTCATACAAGACAGCCTATATATGGGTGTGTGTGCAAGTGAGAGAGCTAGAGAGAAAGAGAAACAAGAGAAATAGGTTTCAATGTTAGCTTCTGGATGTAAATATCTAAAGAGTGTAAAAGGATATATTGTTTTCTTCCAAATGGATATGGTTGCAATGCCTGCCGATATGTGCCACATACCCACCAAACAATACATGACCATCAAGCTCCTTCAAGGACTATCACATGCCACAAATAGAGGAAAGTCCCAATATAAATCTAATAAATGTGCAAGAATTGGCTCCAAAATAGTTTTACATAACACGCAAGAAGCAGGAGCAAAATCATAGTCAAATTAAGAGTACAAATAGTATATGTTAATACATATCAAGAACTGCCTTTGCCAAGCCTTCAAGCACTAATATTACACAATCATATCCATAAATTTAAATGATCTTCAACCAAGCCAATCTCCTAACTAGCCTAAGTGTTGACTAGTAGTCATAACCAAACGTGACTCCACGTTCCACGAGCTTAACATGAGGTGTCTTTAGCTATACTTGAAATAAGTTGTCGAAAGTAGCCGCCTATATGCCAAGATAGAGGCGAGTGTTAGTGCAGTAAACGATGTGACAAAATTACATTAGGCTGGAATTGTATAGGTGCTAGTTCAATCAAAACGAAAGTAACCTTCTTGCCTATGTTCTTTACAATGACTACTCCTCGTCAGATAGAATATCATCATCAGAATCTGTCTCCTCCATATCAGAACAAGAATGCTCGCCAATGCCATTATCTAAACCCGACTCAACCTCTACATCGTCAATAAAATCTCTTTCGAATTGTTGTTGTCCAGATGACCAAACCAATGTTGATGCATCAAACTCAAATGATTGTATATCAGGCCTATGGAGTGGACTTGCCACACCATCACTGACGTTGTCAACATTTCTTGGGAAACAGTCTACTTCCTCATCTTGATACGCCTCACCGTCACTTGATGACGTCTCATGATCCTCGTTTAAATGCACTTGTGGGATGTCGTATACATTCCTATTCGTGAACTTTTGTACAGCATACCAACTACCTTTCACCCTTCTATCTTTGACATAGAAACATTGTTCAGCTTGGCACGCTGAAACAAAGGGTTCATCTTGTACCATGTCCTGGCAAGATTGACACTAGTCATATGTGAATCCACTCGGACACCAACGGATCACCAACGTCAAACCATTCACAGTTGAACAAGTAGACTCGACGTCATCCCATATAATGTAACTCTACAACATCATTTAGAACACCGTAGAAATCCAAATTGTTCGCTTCCTCATCACCAGTGACTAAAACACCAGAATTTTGAACACGACGACTTTGCTCTTGATGCTTTGTGTGGAACCTTTTTCCATTAACGATGCACGCTGCATACGATCTAATCTGCGATTCAGGGCCCGCATGCTAAGGCATATAGATCATCCGCGACTTCAGTAGGGGTATCTTCACGCATATTTTGAACCTGAAAAATTACAACCAAGTCCATGAATAAGCATGTAATTATGCGTGGATTGTAGTACTATTAGTTACTTAAAGCTTAGTTCGAATTGATGAAGAGAAGTGTAATTAGGGTGATATACACGTATCTTGAACCATGCAGGAAACTTTACTCGATGTGTTCCCTCGGCTAGCATTGGATTCTTTTCCTTACATAGTCGATAGTGCTCACTGCAAGAAATATGGTATTATCGTTTGGTCTTAAAATGCTTCGACAACAATAACCATAAAAGATGTGCAACAAACTTAAAGGCATGCTAAGTTCAGGAACCACTTGTATAGCATAAAATACTGAGAGCATATAAAAGATGCGTACTCTATGTAGGCAGCAATCTCGGTGCAGTTGTTAAGCACATACCAACAAGCTTTGGTAAATAGTCTTGGATCATATTGTATAGGTGATGGACCTTCTGTGTGAAAATGCTAAATCCATCTATCCTATCATCCTCCAAACTATCAATGTTGCGGTCCAGTCAATTGAATCTCGTCTCAATATCGTCGAGATAGATCGAGCAAAATGTCAAGCATTCGACATGAATGTATGCTTCCGCTATTGATCCCTCTGGGCGAGTCTTATTCTTAATATACCGCTTGAATCTTTCGAGAAACTGTTCAAATGGGTACATCCACCTATATTAAACTGGTCCAGCAAGCAACACCTCACGGGGTAAATGGAGAGCTAGGTGGACCATCACATCGAAGAATGAAGGGAGAAATATCATCTCCAACTTGCATAAAATAAGGACGATACTTTCGAGCTTTGCCAAACTGTCCACACTTAGAGTTCGTGCACAAATCTCTTTGAAGAACTAACTAAGCTCTATCAAAGGCAAAGCAACATCGTTCTGCAAACACCCGCCGACTACAATAGGGAGTAGTCTCTGCAAGAAAACATGACATTCATGACTTTTCATCCTAGAAATTTTGCAATCACGAACAGAAACGCATCTTGAAATATTTGCAGCGAACCCATCTGGGAACTTCACATCCGCCAACCACTCACAAAGCATTTTCCTCTCATCTCCATTTAGTGTAAAACATGCATGTGGCATTGCACACCAGTCACCTTGTTGCATCAAATGAAGTTATTATCTTATACCCAGATTTGCAAGGTCAAGATGAGAGTTAATATTATCTTTACTTTTTCCAGGAATGTTCATTAGGGTGCCGAGTATGTTGTCACAAATATTCTTTTCAATATGCATTACGTCTAGGTTATGTCGAAGCTCAAGTGAGGACCAATACTGTAAGTTGTAGAAAATGCTTCTCTTGGTCCAGTTCAACTCTTGAAGAGTCCGTTTTCTCTTCTTCCAACCTTGCCAAATTCCAATTCCCTAAGAAGACTGAGTTGACGAACAATATCCGGTCTGAATAAGCAGATTGGCGGCATGCGGTGATCATCATTTCTGTTGAAACAAGATTTTTTCTTCTGCCATACGTGGTTTGAGGGTAAAAATCGACGATGTCCCATGCAGCAATGCTTACGGCCAAAGGTCAACCACATTGCATCTGTATCAGCATTGCATGAAGACAAGCCAATTTCCCTTTAGTTGACCAACCCAAGAGGTTCCCATATGCGGGGAAGTCATTTATTGTCCACATTAAAGCCGCATGCAATCTGAAAGTTTCCTTCTTGTACGCATCATATGTATGCACCCCATTCTCCCAAAGCTCATTCAATTCATCTACCAAGGGCTGCAAGTATACATCAATCTCATTTCTAGGTATTTTGGACTAGGAATAATGAGAGACGTGATGAAAAATTGGTCTTTTATGCATAACTACAGAGGCAAATTATGCGGCATGAGGATAACGGGCCAAATACTATACGGTTTTGCAAGGTTGTTGAAAGGATTGAAACCATCACTCGCTAAACCAAGCCTGATATTGCGAGCATCTCTTGCAAACCAACTATTTTCATTGTCAAAAGTAGTCCAAACTTGTGAATCGGCTGGATGCCTCATAATACCACCATCACTGTTTCTATGCTCTTTATGCCATCTCATATTAGCTGACATCTTAGCTGACACATATAGTCTTTGCAACCTCGGCTTCAAAGGAAAATGACGTAACACCTTCTGAGGGATTAAACAGTTTCTATGTGTATTTGGCAGCCACCGAGGGACATTTCATTTTGGACACTCATTCATATATGCATTGACCTTCCAAAATAACACGCAATCATTAGGACAAAAATGTATTTTGTGGTATTTGAAGCCTAAACCCTGTTCTAGTGACCGTGATGCTTCGTAAGAATGCGGGAAATGAGCGTCCGGAAATGCAGACCTCAACAACTTCAGGAGAAGATCGAATGACTTAATCGACCAACCCCCAATGGCTTTAATGTGAAGCAACTTCACAATGAATGAGAGCTTTGAATACTGTTTACACCCCTGGTAAAGTGGACGTCGTGCATCATCTCATAGTTTGTCAAATGAGAAGGAAGGGGTTGCCTCACCTATAGGTGGGTGACCTCTTGGTTTGGCAACATCGTCCACCTCACCCATGAACGTGTCATCCCGAATGTCATCTAACATCTGCTCCATGTCATCAATATATTCATCAGCATCACTAGGTGACGCTGGCTGATTGTCATCACTAACATCCAGAATCTCGTCTTCCCAATGAAATATCCAGGAGTTGCAATTTGGATTAATCCCATTTAGGTACAAGTGTGTTTCCACCTCCGATATAGGGAGGAAGATATTATTATAGCACGAACGACAAGGACAACGGATGCGGTCAATTCCTGTTGCGTGTGCTCGAGCTATTGTGAGGAACTGTTCAACCCCTTCAGCGTACTCCTTTGATGTAACTCTATCTCTCAGGTGCATCCAACTTCTGTCCATTTAGTCACAAAACAGATCCAAAATACTGTTAACCTTCATGACGAGGGCAACGCTATTAAAGTCATCTATGAAATGGGGTTATAAGCATGACCCAAGAAAGAGGTAAATAGTGATTCAAACACGGCAAAAACAATTAAGATAGGGATGAAAGCTCTTTATTAGTGATGATAAAAACAATCAATCTCACATTTATACCAATATATCAACAAATATGACACTAATATATGGGCAATCCGAAAACAATTAGTCTAGACACATCCCCATCGAACTGTACATTAAATCTGATATTGAGAACAAATGGTTGTTGGGTGAGGCTGAAATGTTGTGACAAGTAGGATTTCCTAACGTAATACACCCAAGTCCTTTATTGTTGCTAGGGAATTGATTTCCCTAAACTTACATATGATCAAAATCTTCAAATCCACTAGGGGGTGGAAAAAAACCTCAGTTGTGAACTAGATTACTCAATTTCACTTTCTAGGGCTTGTGCTATTCTCAAGAACATCAACATAATTTTATGATCATGTCAAGGTTTTACACGCAGAATATTCACATTCTTGAATATTAATAATAAAGCTTGTCATGACAAGCAAATTGCAAATCATATTCGGATTCTTAATTAATTTTCTTGTGACACATTTTTTTATTTATTCCAGGTATATCATCATAATTAGCCTCACATTTATTGACTATAGAGAAAGTAAAGGCCATGAAATTTACATTCTCATCAATTGAGTTGGAATGATCATTAGAGTCATTTGACTCTAGGTAATTGATCACTACCAGTACTCAAGGTCTATGCAATTCTTTGTCTCTATATATCATCTTTATTTTTGAAATACTCAGGAAAGGATCTAATAAATTTCCTCACAATTCTGTGTTCAGAACTATTTTCCCCAGTTTTCGTTGAAACTAGAATTGACTAAATCATTGGGTCTTACTTTAGTAGGCATAATTAGTGCCATTGAAATAGGCTACTGGTGGTGCAAGTGACTGTCATCTTTCTATCTAAGATGTTAATTAGTTGAGGAACACACTCTAGAATATGAATTAGGCCCAAATGAAGTCATGAACCTACGAATCATATGATATGACCAATAGAAAATTCAGATGGCATGGATCCCAAAGACACTTGAAGGCACTACAAGAAAATTACTTATTTGTATCTAGCTATTTCCTACGAACTGCCAATTGATTAGGCCTACACTAAGAAACTAGCTAGTAATTCACATTGATTAGAAAATGATAAAGGTGAACATTGCAGTGGTATTAAAATAATGATTTTAGGAAATTGTTTGATCACAAACTAAATAATGTCATGATATATAGATTATTTTTAGAAAAGTTGAAATAATCTTTATCCTTTCTCAGTTTCCTAGGCAATCAAAGTGCTTGAAAGTATATAAAGCAGTAGTAGTACTACCTGATCAGAAACAAGACTTATAATTATTGGAGTAGAAAAGAATATAATAATGCACATGACTTTCTACTTGGAAATAAGAATTAATATGAATCTCCTAGCTAGCTAGTAGGCAAATGAAGTCTTAAGGTTGATGATGATCTCCAATGTGACACATTTCAGATGATGATCTCTCTATGTTTATTGCTGCCTTTACAAGAAAAGTAGTTGCTAAAACGGCAAATCTCTGATTCTATCCATTCACACTTTCATAACAATCATAGAAAGATGGGTTGTTGCATTTAATAATCGTGGTTTTGCAACTAATTAAGATTCATGTACCCTTTCACAAAATTATTCACTCTCTGCCAGGCATAATATATATATATATATATATAAGCCATCATGATCTTCATCCTTCAACACATATCATCACTCCTTCAACTACATACCAATAATGCATTAAAAAATTAACAATTGGGATACAAGGACCCTGAATAATAATGTTTGGCATATGATGTTTGCGTCGATAAGCAAGTCCTATATTCCAAGTATGAATATTTCTTTTATCCTCTTCACTATGATTTAAGGGCATTTGTTTAGGGGAAAAGAATACAAAGTGGCATAGTGAATCAGTTGACTCATTCTCCATCCCAAGAACCAAATATATTAATGGAATCTGGTGGGAAATAATATTTAAGGTGCAGAACTTTCTGTCTAACTAGTTTCTCCAATTGAAGTACTGCAAGTAGTATGTGCTTCGTAATTCTATCCATTCTTATGAGTTTTGTCAATGCATATTTTGGGAATTGGAAAAAGGCAACAAGAGTTGAACAGAGAAGATTTGTGAAAGATGTACATCAATAAATAACGTGAAAAAAGAAAAAGAGATCACACTCCCTAGCCAGTTGAGTCCTCTCAAGATATGTAGGAGGCTAAGATAAAGAAATAGCTAAAGCTACTATTCTGAAAGTTGTTGTTTCACCTACCTAAACTGAGGCATATACGGTGGCCAACAAGAGCAATTCATTCCTGATCAAAGGCCTTTAAAGTGAAAGTGTATAGAAATCTCATGTAATCTTTTCATGATAGTGCATATAAATTTGTACCGATCCCCTTCCCTAGAACAAAAACATAATTACAACAAGAGTTGACAATAATTAGAGGCCTATAGGCATCCATTCGCTGCCTATTCAGTAGCTGGGTTTTGACAGTTGGGAAGAAATAATATATAAGCATGACTTAACTTGAACTCTTTTATGTAATAACAAGAGCAACTATATGGCCTAGTAGGAAGTCTTGGTGGGGAATAAGATTGGGGTTACGTTTGGGAAATAATTTACCCGAAACCATAAAGATACAAATTTGGAAATGAATTTGATCATGTGCAACAAATAAAATATAGTTGATTACGTATGTAATTTAACACAATAGCCTAGCTGTAAAGAGAGAACAAATGCCCCTTTGAATCTGTATGTGGTTTCGAAATCTCCATGAAAGAAGTGAAGATAGAGTAAGCCAACACACAAAAAGGGGATGTATTAGATCATCCATCATTTCCATGCAAGAAATGAGCCTGAAGTAAATTGTCTAAGGTAATTTCTTTCCTTACTTGGCCTGAGTCTGACCTTTGAAACTCAATTCCAAAATATACGAATACAGGTAGAAAATACATCACGAAACTATACGCATGAAAAATGGCAAACTGATTGCTTCACTAGTGTAATGCCCCAAACCCGGTTGGCCAGGAGAATTACTACCTGTCACTTAAGAACATGTTTTCCAACACAACTAAAATAAAACTCCAAAACTTTATTAGTAAAACTCAATCTCATGTACTCTAAATAACCACATTAAAAACTCTACGAAGTCATTACTGCAACAAAATAAACTAAGGAGTCCACAATCTCCTAGTAGTCATAACAAACCAAACTAATAATTTCAAAAGTCTTACTAAACCCAAGCCCAAGATATAATTAAATCTAAAAGACATTAAAACTAAAGGACATCAGAATTCCTTCTTCTACCATCATGTCCTCAGCTTAATCATGCTCATCAATCTAATCCAGGTCCTCAGTTGGACTCTCCACATCATTTGAAAAATATTATGAAGATAGGGGTTGAGTTATCAACAACTAAGTAAGTAGAGGACATATGTTAGCGTGTAAACATGAGCATTTACAAAGTATAGCATGCAGAACAAAATATTTTCCAGAGTTATCATGCAGAATAGAACATATTTTCAAAAGTAACAGAATGATGGTTTTAAGACAAGTAAAACCCGTAATACTTTGGCATAACATAAATTGAGTATCGTCATCAGATCAAAACAGAGCATCACACAAAGTAGAGACCATGTTTCACCCCCATGGTAGGGTTGTGCTAACCCCGGTGGCCAAACCAGGCAGAGACAGAGGTGAAATCTTTCCTTTATTCTTCTCGGAGCCCCGAGTGTGCACACAGGAAAGACCACAATAAAACCACTTTGTTTCCAAAGTGGGTGCACTCAGAGACAGAGAAGTTGGTACTAACCCAAACAGAGCAGAGCATAACAGAGTAGAGCAGAGACAGAGTCAGATCCAAATACCAGTACACCATGCCAAAGGTATTCAGATGTTATATCAAAATAATACAGAGTACCAAAACAGAATCAGACAGTTTACACACACTGTCAATGAAAGCCATAACATATTTCTAAATAAATGCACAGTTTTTCATATTCTCAATATCGCTCCCTTTTTCAGATTTCAGAAACCACATGATAGAATTTAGCTCATGTCTACACAATGCATGTCAGAACATATTTTTCCTTTTTCACACAGATTTCATGAATAATGTAGATAAGTGACCGAGGTTGATCTTTGTTTTCACAAGTTCTTATCATATCACAAAATATGCAAGTTTTCATAAAATCAACCTCAATCTTATTAACTTGTATAAAACCTAGCATAGGAACCCCGCTTACCTAGACAACTTAGTTTTTCAGAGTTTTCTTAAAAAAGTCGAGTCGAAAATAAATCGTCACCTATAAAAATAATCATATAGTTTTCGTAAGTTTTCAATCAAACACGGATTTCGATATTTAAGCCTAAACTTCTAAAATAACCTATTTTAATATCTCAAAACTTAAAACTCTCGTAATCCCAAAATATATCATCACTTCCTAAAAATCACCAATATTCACCATGACAAACGTCAAACTCAAAACACCAATATTTAAACCCGAAACAGCCAACAAATTTCATAACATAAACCAATCTCACACAAACAACTCCATCATCCAATCCAACCGACCCTCCTTACTCCTCAGACTCAGTCTGACACAACCAACAAATTCACAGTAAATATGAATTAGCGCAGAAATACATTTAAATCTCAAAATTTCTTTGGGAAAAATACTTACAATGTTATAATATAATTTTTGAAAGATCACGGAGGTGCTAGAAGCGGCAACGCAGCACTGCTGTGGCCGTGGGTCTCTAAAACCCACTTTTGAACGGGTGCAAACGAAGACCCGAGATTGATAGGGTAGGGCTTAGGGATGTCGGTAAAGCTAGTGGTCGTGGTGGTTGGTCGTGGGTGGCGACGTAGAGGGCGGTCGAAGGCTAAAATACCCAAAACGGAAATGTTGATGGTGGGGCTTCACCGGTGACAGATCGGAGGTGGGGTTGGGTCCAATGGGTTGCTAGGAGGTCGAGGATGATGTGGTAAGAAGATGGTGGCCAGAGGTGGCGCGACGGCGGCGCAGCGGCACAAGGAGTGCCGTGGCTTGGTGATGCGCGTGGGAGCTATTACAATAATCAATTATAAGAAAGCACTTCAAAATAATTTTCACAAAATTAAAATCATAAAAATAAACCCACTAAAAATCTAACCAATTTTAAAACAAGAGAATAAATTTTTAAATTAATAACAAATAATTTTTCAATTAAAAATACACTAAAATACGGGGTGTTACATATAGTTTAAGAAAGAGAAGTGCAATACCTTTAAGATTTACAAACCCAGTCGCCGTCATGGAAGATTGCGATGGAAATCGATGGTGCAATTTTGTGGATACACTCACGCTGGTTCATACAGATCTCCAAACAAGAAGCCTGTCCCAAATCACATAACTTCGAATAAATGGATTCAGGTTCTAGATGTAGGGTAGCGGAAATAAATCCTCAAGATATTAGGAACTCTAAATGCAAAAACCCTAATAGGCGAAATTAAAGGTTGGAAATTACCTCAAAATTTGTCGTGGTTTTAGTGAGAGAGATGATGGTGGTGGACTTGGGAGGGAGCGGCGGGGCTGGAGATGCCCAAAGAAGAACCGAAGATGCTATAGACGATGTAGTTTTTCTTTCGGGAATGGGAAATGGAGACGAGAACATCAATGAGAATCCAATGTGAGTTTGAAAGCCTATGAATTACAAAGGGGGAAAGCGTGAGGCACGAAAGGAATTACATGTCCTTTTACGGCGGTTTATTTAAAAATCGCTGCAATTAAAAATTTTACCGACGTTATAGTATCGACGCAAAGATGGGATCCTTTTGCAATGCACAAATTCGCCTGGAAAAATTACTATCCGCTGCAATAGAACTGAGTTCTGTTCACTGGCGCCCATTTTCAATAACGACCTGTTGAGACAAACAATGTCGTCGTAATTGCTTAATAGTTCCGTCGATTTCAAATGCGGCGCTAGAAAAAATGCCGGTAAAAGGCAAATTCCTTGTAGTGTGTTTTTTGTGTTTTGTTTTAAAGTTTAGGAAAATTGTATTGAATTTTGTGTTTAGATAATGATTAGATGAAAAAGTGGAAGATTTAAAATTGAAAAATGTTTTATATTTGATTGATGTTTGGAAAGAAATTATGAAAAGTTTTGAGAATATCTAAGTACTGTCCAAACAAATCAAAGTTCTCGAATGTGCTAAAACCCCTTAATTGGATCAAATTAAGTTTCACTTTTTATCACTCGCGCTCGTTTACATTCAATGTGCAATTAACACCTTCAAATAAACGAATTATGCATGTGAATCTACTTATATTGGTCTAATTTTTAGCAAAGTGCTCACTGTCTTGAATATTCAAATTCCATGCGTCATTCCTGTTTCACGTGATTTTTATTGTACATGTTGGTTCAATATCCTTTTCTTTCCTTCATCAAGTTTTGATGAGGAAAACAAATGTGATCCTCATCATGTCTAGATTATGACTAGAGATCATATTAACTAGATTATATAAAATAGCCAAGATTCCCTTTCTACTACAAAATTACTGATAAAACACACGTAAATTGATGTCAATGCCCTAGAGATAGAGACACGTAAATTGGTTGGTTCCATTTTTGGATTTTATAGCCATTTTTCCGGACCAAACGCGTACCCAACTAAGTACTTCTAATTTTGTCACGAGGGTTTGAACTTTGAACGTCATTTTCCAAGGTGCAGGCAGGATCATGACCCTTCTTTGGCTAGGGGGATTTACCATATTTGTCTTAACCATATACTTTATGATCATCATGATCATGTTAACCATGCATGCATCATCTCGCGCGACATCAAGTAATTTACACTAGCTAGCAATTATATATTTTGTATGCATATATCCGCCAATCACTCGATATATAACAAAGTGGTAAAAGAATTCTAATAATTACAAAGATGGGGATTAATTAATATTTCACAGAATATTTCAGACCCATTTATCTAAATGCGCATGCTTCTTTTTTCAGCAAACTTGCATTGAATTAAAAGAGAGAATACAAGAGGACAAAGCTAGCGTGGGACCTTAAGAAAAATCTATTTACAAAAATTGCAGTACATACAATAGAAAATAAAAATAAACTGGGGACAGTGCCCAAGCCAAGGATGAGACTTTGCAATGGCGATTATAAAATATTTTTCGAATACAGTTCATGTGATCCGCATCCATGAAAGGAGCACTGCAACCATCTAGTCCAGAGTCATTGATTTTTCTCCTAAATTCTCAGTGAGGAAAAATTATAACATAACTAGATATTTAGAATCGAACAGTCTCGGTTGCAGGGCACAGCCTTTTAGAGGCCAGAACGCGCCGACACTACAAGAAAACTACTTATTTATGGCCAATCACTCAATGAAAGATCACACAATTGCTTTTTAGTGACGGTTGGGAAATTGTGACAGTCCCTAGACCGTCACTAAAAGGCATTTTCTGTGACAGTTTTTGGAAACCGTCACTAAAGATAGAATGAGATTTTTTTACATTCGAACGTATGGGAAATATGCGTTCGAACGTCACATATACGTTCGAACGTTATGTCTGTTTACGTTGGAACGTAAAATGTTTTGGCGCAACCGTTCGAATGTTATTAATTTTACGTTCGAACGTAAAATGTTTTCACCAACATGCGAACGTTAATTACTAACGTTCGAACGTTCATTGTAAATTTAAATTAAATGACTTTAATTTAAAAATTATGTGATTTTTATTGTGCATAATTTGTGAACAAGTCTAAAAAATTGAATTGTATATATTTATATATACACACTTTGTAATATATAAATATATATTATTGATTTATATATATTTGAAATGCAGTGATTTAGTATTAAAGTTGAAAACTATAACATCAAAGAAGATTAAAAATTGAAATGAAAAAACGATAAAAATATTCCATAATATTTTTCGTTACAAATATTAAAAATAAAATACAAAAATTGATAGAACGTAGTAAACAACAGTCAGATGATAACGTTATCCGCAAAAGTCGAACTCCGTACTTCCTCAGTCAAGGTATCAACCTTGTCGTTGAGGATAGTTACACGATGGGTGAGTTCGGCAACAGACGCCGATATAGCCTCGAGCGATCGATCGATCTTATGATCAATATGCGCAGTCAGCTGTGAGATGACCGCATCAACCCAAGCAGGCCGCACATCTCCTGCAGATGTACTCGGCGTATGCTGACTACTACTCCCGACATGACCTGGCTCAGGCTGCGTCGGAGGAACTAGATCCTCTACAGGGGGTGGCTGACGTCCCCTCGCCTGTCCAATGCTACGCCGATGCGTGGTCATGTCGAGGGGGCTCATCTGATCTTTGACCCGCTCCTCTGGCTGGGTCGGCACTCCCCGTGCAAGTAATAGTCGGCTGATGAGGACACCATATGGGAGATTATCCGTGGAGACGATGCTCGCCTCGTAACGGATCCTCTCAAAAATGTGCAGTGGCAAATCTATAGGATCTCCACGTGCCACTCGTATCAAAAATTGTGCCCGAAGCCGACTAAATGTGGTTTTATGAGCCACAGGATCGACATTTGTTGCAACAATAAGGTGCAACATGCGGAAGAAATGCAGCAGATGGTTCTGGTTGAAGGCGTTCTTCCGCTCGATCTGCATGCGATCCCTCCCGGTGAGGATGTAGAAATCTCTCGTCTCGGTCATCATCCCGAGCCTCGACGCCAGTATCCTCATCCTCTGACTGGCCTGCATCATCGGCTGATGCTGGCTCACATCCCCGGCCAGTAGATGATGCAGAAGTGCCTACATCCTCACGGGGTGTTGAGTGTGTAAATGTCTGAGCACCTCGATGAATCCCGATGTGCTCGCCGATGACATCTGCCGATACCTCAATGGAAACACCGCGTACAGTCACGGTGTGAGAGGATGCATCCGGAGGCATGTCACACATCCCCATATAGAATTCTTGAACCATTGAGGGGTATACCTTCCCCCTCAATGTGCAGATATTTCCCCAGCCTCTACTGAGGAAAACATCTCTTAGGTTCGTCTGCTGCCAACAGAGTTCGTCGAACTCATTAATTAAGACCTCTCTCTCTACCATAACAGTACGAGCTCCGATACGGGCAGTGTCCGACGTGGCTCCTTCCCTCCCTCGTTTTCGTGTATGCAGTGGAAGAGCCATATCCTGAAAATAGAAAAGGAAAAAAAAATTATTTAGAATAATGCATTTTTTTGTATTAATTTTAAGATGCTCTGGATTAACGTTCGAACGTTTTATCTTTAACGTTCGAACGTTAAAGATAAAAACGTTCGGACGTTAACTTATACGTTCGCACGTAAAATAATGTAAATAAATTTACGTTCAAACGTAAAACAAATACGTTCGAATGTACATATGTACGTTCAAACATAAGCAGTAAACAAATACGTTCGAATTTAAGTTCGAACGTATTTGTTTTACGTGTGAACGTAAATATGAACGTCCGAACGTCGAAGCATGAATAATGTAGAAAATCACTACGTTCGGATGTTATAATTAAACGTCCTACCGTATGTGATTTACGTGCGAAAGTAAATATTAACGTTCGAACATATGTCGTTTAATAATATTCACGTCCGAATGTAAGACGATTAACGTTCGAACATGGAAGCTGTAACGGCTCGGTAATTTAAACGTCGTACGTTCGAATGTCTTGGTGAAACGTTCGAACGTTTTGACGCAGAATGGCTGAGTCGACTCAGCCATTATTGAAATCTCAAAAATTTCTCTACAAGGGTCTAAATGCCGAAATGTCACCATGTAAATGAAGTATACACTTCAAGAAACATTTCTACAGTGACTATTCGGCCAATGACTGGTCGTGGTGGCCGGAAAATGAAGTTGAAAATCCGGTAATATTTATCCGGTTTTAAACCAAACTCAATCCAAATGTCAATCTAAATCTCAATAAAATACATATTATTTGCATAAAAGATGAATGCCAACCTTTTAGTGACGGTTGTGGCGGAGTTGACGGCGGCGGTGACGGCGGCGTGGCAGCAAATAACGGAGAAGACGATGGATACGGGCAGGGAAATGCATTTCGATGTTCGGTTTTGGCCTTATATACATAGAACGTTCGAACGTACTTATTATTACGTTCGAACGTTTGTCAATATAATATATTATATTATAAATGTTTAAGTTATATATTAGGATGTTATATAATATTATTGACAATTAGATTATTGGTTTTTTTGTGAGTGCTTCTTATATTTATAAAGTTTAGCAATATATAAAATCCGCTCCGACTCCGACTCCGACTTGTCGGAGCGGAGTCGGAGCGGAG
The DNA here is from genome assembly GCF_001411555.2 of Juglans regia. NCBI lineage: Eukaryota > Viridiplantae > Streptophyta > Magnoliopsida > Fagales > Juglandaceae > Juglans > Juglans regia. The sequence goes on along the minus strand of NC_049904.1, from coordinate 15,673,728 downwards.
TCGGATTTTTTTATTATTTTTTTTTATCTTTTTTTAACTTCATATTTGACCCACTTTTTTTTAAAAAAAAAATTTGTGAGCTTTTAAATTTCAATTTTCTCAACATTACCTGTGGGAATTAATTAAACTTTTGATTATAACAAGAAATACAACTAAATAAAACAAGTAACATAATAACATGCATTCAAAAATTAAAAAGAAAGTCTTATTGCAATAGAAACGACGCCGTATTGTATAGTAGTATACTAACTAATATAAATCTATTTTATATATTATATATATATGAAAATTTATAAAAAAAATATATGATATATATTATTATATATGAATATTAAAAAAAAAGCACCGAAATATTAATAATAAACTAATATACTTGATATATATATATATATATATATATTAAATCTCTAATCTCTTATACTTGATATATATATTAATATATATAAATATTAGTTATACTAATAATTATATTAGTATTAGTTATTATTAATACTATATATTATAGTATTATACTAATAGTGATATTAATGCTATATCACTATTATAGTGATTAGTATAACTATATTAGTATTAGTTATAGTGATTTAGTATAACTATATAATATATTAGTATAAGTTATAATACTATAAGTTATAACTGTAGTCTATATTAGAATTAGTATTAGTTATAGCGATTAGCATAACTATATATTAATATTTGCTATAGTGATTTTAATTTAGTATAACTATATAATAGTATTAGTATAAATATTATTATATTACACTAGCTATATCACTGATGGTATTAGTATACTAATGTCTAATACTAATATATCACTATAGTTAATAGTATCACATAGTAATATAGTATTAATAATTAATACTATAGTGCTTTATATAGTAATTTATATATAGGCTTAAAGTGGTTTACTAATAGTATTAGTATTAGGCCATAAATCTAATTATTATACTAATGTATATTAGAATTACTAATATATTTATCAAAATGAATATGTTGAAAATTTATTAGGTCAAAAAATATAATTAATACAAGATATTGTTATATAAAATTGATATGAATAATACTTTAGTTATTATACATTAGTATTATATGTTATTATAAATTTATAGATTAGTGTTTATCCATTAGTATATGTATTACAATATTTCATGTTGATGTTATTATGCATCTTAGTGTTTATAGTATATTATATATACATTAGTATTACATGCTATTATATTTATACATTAGTAATTTAGAACAACATGGTAGTAATATTGTAAATTTTTAGTAGTATGATATTTACATATAGTCATATACTAAACTATTATTAGTAAATTTAGTCTTAATATTATAGTATAAATATATTATTTAACTAGTATAATTATAAGTAATTTAGAAAAACACATATTTTGTGCATAATATATAAATTATATTATGCACAAAATACTATACAATGTAGTATATATATTATATTATAAGTTAAGTATAGTAGGAATATTACGTTCGAACGTTTGAAGTTAACGTTCGAACGTTAAACTAAGAGGCGGGAATTTTTCCGCTCGATGTTTAATATCTGTGTGATTATTTAGACGTAAGGACGTTTATACTATACGTTCGAACATCAAATCCGTCAACGTTCGAACGTTAGTCAAATTAGTGCGGGAGATTTCCCGCTCAAATATAGTAACACTTTCATGAAATGTACGTTCAGACGTTTAAGTAGTATGTTCGAACGTTTATCTATAAATCTACAAACGTTCGAACGAGAAATTGTGATACATTCGAACATATATGAGGAAAGTGCGGGAACTTTCCCGCTAGATTTCATGTTATATCATAAGAAGGGTACGTTCGAACGTGTATTTTAAACGTCCGAACGTTCTGGGCGGGAATAATTTTAGAATTAACGTTAGGACGTTTAAAGTTAACGTTCGAACGTTTAAACTAATAATTTTAGAACTTAATCAGTACGCGCACGGGAGGATGCCCATTATTTCTTTTCTCCCGTGCGCGCAACAGAAAGAGAAAGAGAGAGAGAGAGAGAGAGATTTCGACGAGAGAGAGAGAGAGAGAGTTAGAGAGAGAGAGAGAGTTAGAGTGAGAGAGAGTTGAGTTAGAGAGTGAGAGAGAGGTGAGTTTTGGTAAGATAATATTTTTATTTCTTGTCTTTATTTAAATTTTATGATATTTATAGAATGTGTTTTTGTTATAGAATATTTCTAATAAGTTTGTGTTGTATTTTTTTGAAGGATTGCTTGTTTTGGAAAGTTTGAAGATTTTGATTTGTAAGAGGATATTGTGAGTGCTAGGTATATTTCTAAACTTTATCAATATGTTGTTGTGATTTGATGCTTACTTTTTATCATATTGTGATTATTGTTTGTATAGTTTGTAAATAGTTTGTGAGTTATTCTAAATATGTTGTGATATAAATTTGAAATATTGTGTTTATTATTAAAAATATATTGTCATTAGGCTTTGTTAATACATGTTTATTGCTTATTCAAGTTTAGAAATATGTTAATACATGTGGCATGTTATTTTGTGAATATATTGTGAGTTATCACTTTTATATGTTGTGATATGGATTTGATATATTGTGATAATAGTATAACCATTGTGATATGAATTATAATAATTAAAATTATTGTATAACCATCGAAATTTAAGTATGATAATTAAATATTTATAATAATAATTAATATATAAGTAATAACAAGCATAAAAGTAACTCTTTAAGAATTATAATAATTAAAATTATTTTATAACCATTGAAATTTAAGTATGATAATTAAATATTTATAATAATAATTAATATATAAGTAATAACAAGCATAAAAGTAACTCTTTAAGAATTATAATAATTAAAATTATTGTATAACCATTGAAATTTAAGTATGATAATTAAATATTTATAATAATAATTAATATATAAGTAATAACAAGCATAAAAGTAACTCTTTAAGAATTATAATAATTAAAATTATAGTATAACTTTTGAAATTAAGTATATCAATTAAAATTATACTTTAAGAATGATGATCTTGTACACAACGAGGAAATATTATCTTGAAGAAATGTTGAAATTTCAATTTAATTGCTTGACTGTCATAGTCTCTTCGGCCTTGAGAGTTGTCAAGGTCGGACAGTTTGTGACGGTTAAGTAATTAGACTAAAATTTAAACATTTCTTCAAGATAATTCTCCCTCGTTGTGAAGTGCAAAATGTTTGAGACGCGTTTGCAGGACCAACAGAGAGACCAGGAGGAAAGAATACGCAGTGAAGTGCAAGAGCAAGTGCAACGAGAGATGATGGTGCAAATGGAGCGTGTTATGTCGTTGCAACAGAATCCCCGTGGGCGAGGGAAAAAGAAGAAATAAATTTTATCAATATTTCTGACTAGTTTTAATATCTAATTTTGTACTTTCATAAGACATTGTTACTTCTTAATTGGGTATGTAATATGATACTATTGGTATTTTGTTTTTAAATTTTATGAAATTAGTATTTCTTATCTGTACGTTCGAATGTAAATAAAAATCGTTCGAACGTTGGTTCACACTGTACCAAACGTTCGAACGTAAATACAATTGAATCGTTCGAACGTTAAACCGACTAACGTTCGAACAAAGAACTTGCATTCGGACGCTCCTTCGTTTACATTCGAAATAACGTCCGAACATTAAACGCGCTACGTTTGAACATTTACGTTTACGTTCGAACAAATATTCGAACGTTTATTGTAATTAACGTTCGGACGCATTAACATGCGAACGTAAATATGATACGTTCGAACGATATACAACAAACGTCAACTTCTCTCATTCGAACGCCAATCGGGTCGGGTATAACGTCCGAACGTTTAATTGTACGTCCGAACGTGATTTTCTGTGACAGTTCATAACCGTCACAAAAAAGGAACGTTCGAACGTTGTACCGAACGGAACACTTCCAACCGTCACTAAAAATATTTTTTGTGACGGTTGAACAGTAAACCGTCACCAAATGTTTTCTGTGACGCACTTTACGTGACGGTCATGGTGACGGTTTCAAACCGTCACCAAATATGTTTAGTGACGGTTTGCCATTTTTTTGTAACAGTTTCCTCTGTCACAAAATACACATTCTGTTGTAGTATACTGCTAGCGACAAGGAAAATGGCCAGCTTTGTGATCATAATAGGTCTTGTTTTAAACGATTTGATAGATGATAGACCGTGGACTTAAGGTTTCAATTGATCAAGTACTCTTCTTGTTCAAACTTAGATTCAAGTAATTACGTACAAGAGAGATAAATATATATATTAAGTGAATTTTATATCATAATTTAAAGAAATGATATTTGCAGTCGTGAAGTGCGTAAATGCTGTGCAATCTCTTTGAAAAAAGTGAGTAAATATAGAATTCACATGAAAAAAACTAATTTTTTAATAATGAACCTCACTCTTTTTCAAAATAATTGTGCGGCGCTTATACACTCCATAACTGTATTACTCTATAACTTATATGTGCATGAATAATCAATATTGTAGAATTCCCTTTATATGACTTTTTCATCTTCAAGTATTATTTGGTGATGTTAGAAAATAAGACTCTTACCATTACTTGGATTCACTAACCTTTTTGTGTTTATAAAGATCATACATGCTAAATTTAGTCATGATACCCCAAAGGATAAAAGTGTCATATATATCTAGTCATCCCTCCGGCTGGCTCTTAACACTAACCTTCACGTACGTACGTATAATGAGTTTTAAATTGACATTAAAATAAACAAAACTTAATAATGAAAAAAGAAAAAATTATATTCATCATTTTCATACGCTACACATTACACTTTTTTTATTTTTTTTTTATTTTTGTTCTCTTACCAAATGTGTGGTAAATAGATGATTAGTAAAAGAATTTAATTAGTTTAAGAAGAATAAAACTAAAAATAAATTAAAAATAAGTATAGTGTGTGGTGTGTGATCAGTATAATGAGTAGGAAAGCTCTAAAAACAATAACCATTAAATAAAAACAATTATGCAAAGTAGGTCTACAAACTAACATAATGAGCATATTATAATGAGAAAGTCTACAAATTAATTTGGCTTGATATGGAACATTAGATTGTAAATCTATTTTTATTATTGTAAAGTAAATCTATTAATATATCATATGAAGATATGTTAATTTATGAATTTACTTTTATGAAATCTCTTTGTAACTGTAGCACTTCTCATAATACCTTGAGTTTGCCTAGTATGTAAGAGTAACTAACTAGTATGTGCATATATGACACTCGAATTTTCGGTACTCCTATCTATTTCTTCTCAAACGAATGGCATCCCCTAATTAGGAAAATCGGCCTAGCCATTCTTGACGTTACATTTGGTCTCATTGCATTTACTCAAACAAGCATGAAACTTATGATTATGTACTTGTCTATAGGTCGCGTTGAGTTAATTTTCTATTAATCAGAACCATCATGCCTTCTTTTGTGCAGCATATGTATGTATGAAAAACAACACCGGATAGTCCCGGTGATATCTGCTATGTCTAAATTAATAATGCAATTGGTGTATGTTCTTTTAAAGAATTGAGAGAGAGAGTGGCGAAATCAGAAATTTAGCTTTGGAGGGGCCAAACTTATACGATGATGATTAATTGAGTGTACATGTCAATTTATGTGTAAATATATATATATTATTCATTTTCTTATTGTTAATTTTAAGAAATATAATTATAGATGTAATTTCATTTGATATCCATTCCATCTATACTAAAACTTATTTTAACTTTTGGAGGAAAAATTTTGGATTTCAAACAACCAAGAATCGTTTTTTTCATATCTTTATAGAAACTTAATAATTTTAAATCGAATTGAAAGAGAGTTTTATATTTTATTAATATTTAAGAGACTTTAGGTGGGGTCTGGATAGTAAGATGAAATGAGATGGTTTTAGATAAAAGTTGAATAAAAAATTGTTAAAATATTTTTTTTAATATTATTATTGTTTTGGGATTTGAAAATTTTGAATTGTTTATTATATTTTATGTGAAAATTTGTGAAAATTATAATAATGAGATAAGATAGGTTGAGATAGTTTTGGTATCCAACCAAACGTTTTTAAGCAATCGAAAGTGTTTTCTTAATTTTTATTTGTTAATAAATATGTTAACTTTTTCTTTTTTTTTCTTGAGGGCCTTAGGTCGAAGGGTCATGGCCCCCCCTCTGGTCTCTATGCAGGTTTGCCAATGCAAGAGTTTTATCTCTTAGAGCAGTGCTATTTAGGGTGTGTTTAGATGTTGGAGTGAGTTGAGTTGAATTGAGTTGAGATGATAAAATATTGTTAGAATATTATTTTTTAATATTATTATTATTTTAGAATTTGAAAAAGTTGAATTGTTTATTATATTTTGTGTTGGAATTTGAAAAAGTTGTAATGATGAGTTAAGATGAGTTTGTAATCCAAACTCAACCTTAGAGGACTGTATTACAATCCTAGTGTATGAAATGACCAAATTAGCCCCATTTTTAGGCTTGAATTGACTACATTACTCATCTTTCTTCTACAACCTAAACCAAAACATTTGAAACTGCAGAATATTGTTTTCACCTCTGCCACACGCCCTAGTAGATTTCCACCATCGCCGAAGACCACAACCCAATTTCCTCCACCATTGACGAACTACCACCTCCACCATTGACGAAGTCAAATACTCCACTGCCGACGACCTCTTTGGCCACCATTGATGCAAAGCACAGCTCCCATTCCATTGTTTTCCTCAAGTGTTTTTTTTTTTTATTCCCCTTTCATATTATTTTGATCATTTTTCTTCATTTTAATTTACGTCTTTGGAGCCTGATTAATGTGCTATTCTAAATTCCTATTCTAAAGTCTTCTCTTGCCCTGGAGTTTGGGTGTTTGTCATGGAGTTGACAAGCTGAGTTTAGAACGCTGTGAGGATGACAAGTGGGCGGTAAAGTTCACATTCAGCTGCGAGGATAGGACGTGATTAATGTCAACAGTGGCGAGGCAACTGAGGACAATGAAAGGGAGGGTGGTTAGGTCTAAGATTGTGATAGTGGGAGGAAGGACCAAGGTTGGTCTGTGGGTGCAAGGGCTGGAAGGTGAAAATGAGGGGATGGTAATGGCAAGGAGAGCTTTGAAGGAGGTCATAGACAAGCCAATTTTGCCTGGGATCATGAAGATGCGATGGCGGACTCGACGATGAAGCGTAGAATTTCGACGATTTACTCATCTGGGTGATTTCAATTTGGGCGTGATGAAACTCAAACAACAGGACCACTAGTTTGTTCCCTGTAATGAAACACAGTGTTTCATTAAGCTTGCAACGCAGTCCCCGATGGGGACTGCAATAAGAATTTCTCTATCTCTTATCGAGAAGTATTCATAGCAGGTTGATCAAGTCTAGTGGGAAGGTTCCTTTTCTCTTATTAATTTAATTGAGCATTTAATACTGGTTATTTTTCTGGATTATTTAATGTAGAACGTGTGCTGAGTTCTACGTTTGTAGGTATCACATATAAAATTATGAATAATTATTCTCATCGTCATTATTTATTACTCTACACTCCACATCTTAAGGAAAAAAAATTATCAAATGTGGAGTATATGATAAATAATGACTGACATATAGCAAATCCTTAAAATTATAAGATGTTGCTACATGCACCCAATCTATCTATCGACATTTTTTTTTAATCAACAGTGCATTTTGTAATTTACTTTTTTTTTCTTTTTTAAGGTATCTTTTAAGTTCATTTAAATATTTTTAAAAAAAATCACAAATTTATTAAAAAATAATTCTTTAATTCTTAAATAAAAAAATACAATTCGATAAAAGTTATGGATACATATTCTCGATAGTTTTATTATTTTTCACAATAATAACACATCCCGGACCATTATATATTTATTTTATTGCACTTGTCCTGTTAGGGCTAATAGCTTGTCTCATCGGCCTTCATTCCTAGAGATCTCATTTTCCTTTGATGGAGCTGTCTCCCTTCTTTGGCAGGGCTGGAGGCTCTCACCTCGGCACTGTAAGGTATCAATGTACGATACCAGCCTGCACCTCTCAATCACAGTGAATTGGCCAGAAATACTCAACTCACACAAGAACAAAGATGAAACCGAACCCACTTTTATTAATTCTTGAACAAGGTTTTCAAGGAACCTTGAACCTTCTTACAAAAGAATGAAATGATCCTTAAACCAAAAGATGAATGAATGAATCTGATGAATTACAAATGTATTTATACAATCAAGAAGATGAACCAAACGACGTCGTAATGAGATAGAAGTCGAGTTCTTCAAGTCCGTTGATTATGTTACTCGCTGTGCACCTTTTGTAATTTGTTTTCCCACGACACAAGCCTCTCAGTTTCCATACTTAGACAAGTTCTGCTACTGCAACACACAATACTTTCAGCACACACACACTGCACTACTTCAGCATTCTCATGAACCTTACTGCGCCTTTATCTTGTCGTTTCCGCATGTTCCCTCCGCTAGCTCTTGGTAAGTTGTTAGTGGGCAGTGACTAATGAGTGTCTACTCGCCCACGTTACATTCATCATCTTTTCATCAATTTATGATGTAGCATTAAATAATTGATAATTAATTATTATGTTTTATTTGTGGACCTGTCATCTAATGCTACATCAAAAGATGTTGAGAGAATGATTATAAAAGTAATGATAAATCAATTTTTGCCATTCCTTTTCTCACATTTCCTCACCTACTTCAATTATTTTTTCTCCTACCTAGTCAAATTAAAGCTTTGTATGTGTAAGAAGGTAATCTAGATACTTCATTCTCAAACATTACACAAACAGAAAATTATGTAACACCCCATACCTGAGGGTCAGGGACTTAGTTCTTGTTTCTTAAAATCCCAACTCAACAATATAGATATAAATTCCAAATGGAATGGAAACAACTCTATAACATGTATTCCAAAAATATACATTCCTCCATAGAAATGTAAATGAACTCCTCCAACATATAAAATAAAACAAAACTCCACAAAGTCTCAAATGATGTGTCAATGTTTACTAATACTACTCAAAGGTATAATAACTAATATCCTGAATAACAATTTTTCAATAGTCATTTGTACCCTTTAGGCACTTATTCCTCAAAGCTCAACTAATCCCGCCCGTGCTACCTATTCTTGGTGTTCAGCTAGAATCTCAACGTCATCTGAAAAATAATGGAGATAATCGTGTGAGTTATTAATAACTCAGTAAGTATCAAACATATACTAGTTGTAAACATGAGTCAGTTGTAGAATGTAGAAATAGACAATTCACAAAATAGCAGTGATAATTTCATAAACATTTCTTTATCCATAATAAAATATTTATAAAAAGATATTATGCACAAGCATAACTAAACAACCTCAGAAACATAATCAAAGATCATGTTTAACTTTGTGGTAGGGTTGTGCATGTCTGCGGATAACCAAGCAGAGCGTAAGTCACTATTTTGTCACCAAAGTCAATGCACTCAAAACAAAGGCCATTACTATAACTTGTGGCGGGGCCAAAGGCAACTACTATTACCCATGGTAAGGTCAGAGGCCACTATTATCACCCATGGCCGGTCAGAGGAAAATACTATTACTCATGGCAAGGCCGGAGCCAAAGTAGAACAAAAACTTATGCCTCAGGATTTTTCAAATGCAATATCATATCAAAACAGAGTACTGAGTAGATAAATTATCATATTCTAGGATCAAATATTTCAGACTTCGTATCCACATTATATGTAGCAGAGAAACATAGTACAAAAATATAACGACCTGATCCAATAATTCTAAGATCGAAATACTGATCATTTTTATTAGGCTTAAATTATATTTAATGGATCACATTAGATAAGCTCACGAGCAATAAATTATTAAGGTTGATTAAAAGTCTTAATTAGGTTCAATAACTAGGTTAAATCTCATTTATTATTTTTTGAATGAGTTAGAATCCTTTTAGAACTTAAAGATCGGTTATTAGAAGTTTATTTCAATTTAAAATCATCACTGATTGAAGTCCCCTACACAGTCTCAGTCACTGCGAATCCTATATTGAATGAACTACTAGATCATATTTTTAAATTCAAACTCTCTTCTTGAATGATTGCTACTTTGTCCAACTCAAACTCAAACTCACCAGCACCCTCTCCCAAATCTCTCTATAAACATCTCTCACCCTGTGTTATTTGGAAAAAACCATAAACACCAATCCATATTTTTACGACCCTCCCCTCCTCCATCCACAACATTACAAACAGAAACCCTCCAAACATCAACCAACCATGAGATCATACAATCCACAAATTCCAAAACTACAAAAAGAGGTAACCCAAACTTCTAATTGGCATTTACACACGTATACAATAGACAACGGTTGCAATGGCACGGAGTGGGATTATTGGAGGCAATTGGGCAACGTTCTAGACCATGTAACAAAACACCCAACTTGAGAGAGTAAAGGACGGGCAAGGGGAAGGGACAGTGGCGGATCTACATATAGCTTGAGGGGGGCCATGATCTTTTCGAAATTCAAAATAGCTCATAAATTTTATTCATAATTCCATACATATATAGAAATTGCCCCACAACAAAATTTATAATTCCCTTATTCCCATATGCTTTCTAAAATTTTACAAAATTTCAATATACATCAAAATGTTTCTCTCAATTTTTTTTTTCCTATAACCCCTAGATTTTGTATAATTTCAATATATTATCTATTTTTAAGGATGTGGTCACACTAAAATTAAATTAAAACTAAGATTAGGAGAAATAATAAACTATTAACATTGACCCCAAAGTTTTTTATTATACAATATTAAGTTTCTTAATATAGAATCTAAAGTGAAAATATGAAAATAACAGAAAAACCATTTAAGATTGATGATTTATATGAAAAATAGTGGAGATGATTTATCCTCTAAACTTCATTGAGCAAGAAAAAGTTTATTTAAAGTCTCAGTTGTAGTATTCCATGCTTAATGTGTTATCAAAATAGATAGATTTTACATTAAATTTGATAGACTAGCTTAGATGTTAGAGTGGAAGATGACATTCTAAAAGATCACTCGATAGTTTTTACAAAGAAAATAATTTCTAAATATTTCATATTTACAAAATAATAATGGATAAATATTATTTTATGAAATATTGTCATAAAAAATATGAATAAGACAATAAGTTGCATTTTTACGTTATTTAGCAAATTATAGAGATTTAATTATATATATATATTATGATTTTGTAATATTTTTTCATTTTACATAAATGATGGAAAAGTTGGCCCTCAAGAAAAATTGCTGGTTTCGCCAATGGGAAGCGGGAGAGAGTAAATGGGGGAGAGACACGTGCTTATCGACGGTGGCATCGCGGCACGGAGTATGGTGTTGGTGTTATGGAGTTGCTGTTGTTTGTAGTTTCGTGCACAAAGAAGGAAAATAAGAAAAGAGTCTTTTGAGGACAGAGGGAGTGATGACGTACTCGGGGTTAAGGGCAGCAACACTTACAATGGCGAGAGAGAGAATGTCTGAGGGAGAAAGATTGGGAGTGAGCGAAGGGAGAGCAAAGTTGGGAAGAGAAATGAGAGAGCATAACCGAGACATACCTTTTCATTTTACATAAATGATGGAAAAGTTGGCCCTCAAGAAAAATTGTTGGTTTCGCCAATGGGAAGTGGGAGAGAGTAAATGGGGGAGAGACACGTGCTTATCGTCGGTGGCATCGCGGCACAGAGTATGGTGTTGGTGTTATGGAGTTGCTGTTGTTTGTAATTTCGTGCACAAAGAAGGAAAATAAGAAAAGAGTCTTTTGAGGACAGAGGGAGTGATGACGTACTCGAGGTCAAGGGCAGCAACACTTACAATGGCGAGAGAGAGAATGTCTGAGGGAGAAAGATTGGGAGTGAGCGAAGGGAGAGCAAAGTTGGGAAGAGAAATGAGAGAGCAGAACCGAGACATACCTTGGTGGAGTCCAACAGCCTTGTTGGGTCCTCGAGGAGGTCCTAAATCGGAGATGCCAACTAAGAGTTAGAGAGAGAGAGAGAGACGGTATCAAAGAAATTATTGGCGTAGAGGTGTAGCTTGGAGGGGACGAAAAGAGTGCGGGCTACGTTTGAGTTTCTGCTGCATAAAGAAGAAGGGCCTATGTATCGGGAAGTAAGCCTGTGCAAAAAGCCCGAAGGGCTTATCAACTCGTGCGATCCGATTACACCCAACTCGAAAAAGTCAGATTGACATCAAAAGTCTGTTTCGACTCTATCAAACCTGATGAATGTCGGGTCGTTTGCCTCACCCATACTATTTTATAGCTTGACATCAATTTTTCTAACTTATCTCTTTTCTCTCTCTCTCTCTCTCTCTCTCTCTCTCTAACTGTGTAATGACTAGACCCTTTCAAGGCCTTCTAAAAGTTTATAAAGTATGCATCCTTTATGTCCCCTAACTGAAACCCTAGCTAGTTCCTTTGTTCATCACCTCTCCTCACTTTATTACCTTTCTTTCTCTCTCTTGACGGAATTATGTAAGCTAAATTCCCCTGCGAATTCAGATTTCAAGCAGTCCCAAGTGGATCCTTGTTTGAGTTATGGACGAAGGGGACAAATCCGATCCTGAACTTGAGGTTACCAGCAACTCGAGTTGGCTGCTCTCCCCAGACCCAGGCAGCATCTACTTCTTCTGCTTCTCCAACAACAGAGACAGTAGCATATTCAGAGAGTTCAGGTCCCGGACCTTAGTTTACCAATAACCCGAATACCGATTGTGTTTTTTTTTTTTCAAAAAAAAAAAAAGAAGTCACGACCTGACTTGAATGGTCCAAGTTGGGTTGGATTGGCGCTTTCCTATTTATCGAACTGAGTCTGTTCGGGTCCAAATCTGACTTGGCATGATCGCATTGCAGGCCTATCAGGAAGGGTTAGGGGAAAAATATAGAGTCTAAAAGTATTGGCATTGGATTGGCTAAATGTCTTTTCATCTTTATATTTGACTAATTTTAACAATAACTGACCCACATTGAATTAGCTAAAGACTTTTCATCTCAAATATGAGCTAAAGACTTTTCATTTTTCTTTCCAAAGATGAAAAGTTCTGTAGCAAGTATAAACCATTGTCTATTATATTTCGGCTCATTCTCTCTCCCGGCTCTTTTTCTTCTACTTTCCCGCGACTCTTCTTTTTCTTCTTCTTCCCTTTTCTCTTCTGCGTCTCTTCTTTCTTTCTCTTCTTCTAATTTTTTTTTTCTCTTTTTTTCTCTTCTTCTTCCCTCTCCCGCGTCTCTTCCTTTCTTCTCTTCTAATTTTTTATTTCTCTTCTTTACTCTTCTTCTTCCCTCTCCCGCGTCTCTTCCTTTTTTCTCATTTATTTTTCTTTCTCTTCTTCTTCTTCTCTCTTTATTTTTCTTCCTCCCTTTTCACTTCCTTTTTTCCAGCACGACACCAAGGCTCAAAAAGCTTCCTCTTTTTCTCCTGAGGCTATTCTCTCAAGCACGGCACCGCGACAACTTCTCTCCAGCACGACAAGCAAAAACATTGTAAAATCCGAAACCCTAGCCTTGATTTTACTCTTGATTTTGCTGTTTGGGTTTGATTTTGTTGATTTTGCTTTCATTTTTTTTTTCAATTTGTAGTTTTGATTTTGACATGGTTTTTACTCTTGATTTTGTTGATTGGCTCTGTTTCTATTTTTGTGTCTGTAATATTTGTTTTCGAGAAATGCCTCAAAGGGCTTTGTAATGACGAAAGGAGGCTATTTTCAAGAAAGCAATATCCCATGGTAATGAAGAAAAGAAATGCACAACAGATGCTCGAAGAAATGCCTCAAAGGGTTTTGTATTTCTGAGTGTACTGCAATTAGTAATTTTATGGGTGTATTGTTTTCAGATTATCAACTTTTTGAGTGTACTGCTTTCTGAGTGTATTGTTTTCAGATTATTAGCTCTAATTGAATACTGCAATTACTAGCTATGTTGATCGCTAGGTTTGAATTTCAACACTCTGATTGAATACTGCAATTACTTGCATTTTATGGTTTGCTACTAGTCAAAGATGCATTTTATGGTGTTGCTACTAATCAAAGATGCAGATATTCACTTGGCAATATGAATTAAATCAACACAAAGTATCTATTTAAATGTTAGTAATTTTATACTGATAAACCCCATCAACATCTAAGTCTGGATTCTTTGTCCTTGTTCTGAGATAAGACCCATCAACATAGATGTTTTGAATATACAACATAGCTGTTGTGGTTGTATTTCTTTTGGAGCTGTAGCCTTTGCTATTTTGTGATTTTTTGTTATTTTGGATCACAAATATGGGTGTTTGAGAACGTGGGCATCAACCATATATGAATATTGTACTGTGGGCAGTGATGAAACTTTTATATTTGGATATTGATATGGTATAAATTGTTTATTGGATGGAACTTTGTTTATTGTTTTTGGATATTGATATTGTAAGATGAAATTTTGTTTATTGGATTGTGAAAATGAAAATGAATATAATTGTTGGAGATTATAGGAGATTATGAAAAAAAAAATTAATTAAAAAAATTAATTAAAAAATATAAAAATAAAAAATAATAATATTTTATTATTATAGAGAGTGTGATGGCCAATCCAATATAGACTTTAAGTTTTGAATGATTAGCTAAAAGTGAAAAAGTTAGATATTAGTCAAAATTTAAAGAATAGGATGGCCAATCCAATGCCAATGCTCTAAAGACTGATCATACAGTGTGTTGCACCTCTTTCTCTCCATGTTTTTTTTTCTTTAAAAAAAAAATGGATTGGGCTCTTTAAGAGCTAAACGTTAGATAATATAATTTTTAATTTTTAATTTTTTTATCTAATCATTACTCAATTAATATCCAAACACAAAATCCAATATAATTTTTTCAAACTTCTAAACAAAACATAAAAAATATCACAACTTTTTCAAGTTTTAAAATAAAAATAATATTCAAATAATTTTTTTAATTTTATAATACTTTTGTTTAACTTTTTCTTTCTAATTTTTCAAGTCTCAATAAAATATCTTAATTAAAACTATTTTATTATTTTTCACAAATATTTTGAAATATTCTAAAGTGTCCAAAAGGAGATCTAAATCTGATAAGGAGTTGTTGAGCTCCCTCTGTTCCAAAAAACAAAAACACATGCTCAAGCCTACAAAGAGCTAAAATTAGGAGTTATTGGTGGAGGCTGCTCAGATGCCCCACCAACTTTAATGAGTTGCTTAACTTGGAACTGTAGAGGGCTTGGGAACCCTCTTACAGTTCGTGAATTGCACCATTTGGTGAAAACAAAGTTCCCAAGTTTTTTTTTCTTATGGAGACAAAGTGTAAAAGAAGGAAAGAAGAAGTGGTAAAGAACCAGTTGGGTTTCAAACACAATTTCATTGCGGATTGCTTGGGGAGGAGTGGAGGCCTAGCCTTCTTTTGGAATGATTCTTTGAGGTGAATCTGGACTCTTATACTCAATGCCACATATCTCTAAGAGTTACTCACCAGGATACAAAAATGACATGGCTCATGTCTTGGTTCTATGGTAGTCCCATTACTACAAGGAGGTCAGATAGTTGGAAACTTTTGCATTAAGCCTTCCACTAATCTACCATGGATATGTTTTGGTGATTGTAATGAAATATTGAGTCAGCATGAAAAATTTCGTGGACCCCCGAGACCTTACAAACAAATGGAAAAGGTCAGAGAGGGTATCTTGGCTTGTGACCTCAGTGATCTGGGATACCAAGGGGGTAAGTACATATGGAGCAATAATAGAAAGAGACCTAGTTTTACTAAGGAAAAGTTGGATCGAGCTTTGGGAAATTCTGGTTGGTTCTTATCTTATAATGATACCAAGGTTCATACTCTTGTTGTTACTACATCTGATCATCATCTTCTTTTTATTGATTTTGCCACTAAGAATCACCATGACAGTAGCTTCAAAAAACCTTAATTTTAGATATGAAGCTAAATGGGCCCTAAGAGATGAGTGTACATATGTGGTCAGGCAAGCTTGGCATTTTAATTCCTCTTCTATTAAAAATCTCTGTGATACCTTAAGGGGCCTTAACAGATGTAAGGAATTCTTGTTCAAATGGAATTCTACAATTTTTAAAGGGCAAAAGAAGCTCATAAATACGAAGTTGGATCTCATTCTTTATACATGCATGTATGTTACTTGGTTATGATTTGCTACCTCATATATTTATAATAATAAATAAATAAATAGAAAATAGATAAAGGAAATCGCAGGAAAAATCTGGATGTCTTTAACACCATGCATGGCACAAATTATTAGCAATGTTTTAAATTCAAGTACGATGATTATTCTCATTTAGATATTGGAATAGAATATTTTACCCTCTCGGTATACTGTTTTGAGATTTGCTATATATATATATATATAGAAGAATTGGAGCCCAAAAATAGATGTACCGGTCAGAAGCATCTTGCTCTCGCTCTCTCACACCGAAGCACCCTCTCTCTCTCTCTCTCTCTCTCTCTCTCTCTCTCTCCCTCTCTCTCTCTCTCTCTCCCTCGTCTCTCTCCTCACCCTCGTCTCTCTCTCTCACCCTAATCAAATCTGTAGCCATGAAAACATCGTGAACTGAAGGAACTCGACATCAATTTGGATTGTGTAGGTAGTTTATAATTCTCCTTCATCCTTCATCAAACCCGTGAACTGCAGCTGCTAGTTGTTTTTTGGAACAATGAAAGAATAACAGGAAAGGTTAACAAACCATGGAGGTCGACGATGGTGCCACGTCGGACTAAGTGGTGGTTGTTGGTGGCGTCGAACTTCGTGGTGGCTGTGGGTGCCAACAGAATGCACGGTGGCTGACTGGTTGGCATTGGGCTACATGCCGTTGGCGTTGAAATGGTTTGGGTGGCTGCGTTGGGTGGCATGTCGTTGGCGTCGAAATGGTTGTGGGTGGCTACGTTGGCTTGCCGTTGAAATCGGAATGGGGTTGGGTGGCTACTGCCAGCGTCAAAGTGGCTACTATCGGCGTCATTGAAATCGGAAGTGGATGTGGGTGGTTGTGGCGTGGGCGGCTGGCGTGTACACAAGGAGGATGACGATGGGAGACTACAACGGGTATAGCAAAATACAAGTAAAAGACGTAGGGTATTGCTCGGTGTTATGATGTAGTGATCCTCATTGTGTTATAGTGTATATTTGACATGTCAAAACCTTATTGGCTACTGATCTAAAGGCTAGAACGGACATGACTGCTCCAAAGCGGAACTCTAAATTAAAACAAAACAAGGGTAGAGGAAATGGTGTTAAAAGATAATATTAAAAAAATCACAAACTTAAATTGAGACAAAAAAATAAAACAAAGAAAAAAAATCAATCAATTACTAAAAATGTTGAGGTGTAAAACAACAGAGAATGATGAGATATATTTAAATTTTCAAAAAATAAAAATAAAATTATATAAATGACTATTAGATTTAAAATTTATAAAATTGTCATCTAAATTCCAAAAAATTTCAAATTTACTATTAAAATAGTCTGAAATGAAATTTGCCATAATTGACTGAACTGGGTCGAAATGGACGTGAATTTAAAACAAAACAGAATGAAAATGTACAGTGTATCGGATACTATTGAAACCAAAAATTTTGAAAATCCCAGCTAGGGTGTTAAAAAAATACAAAAAACATGTGGGCTCGATCCGATTTGTAAGCGGTCTGGTGCGTTATTGGTTCTTAAAACTGAAACCGATCTTAAATCGATTTTCATATTTTAAAAACTGTTTTAAATCAAACCGGATCAGTATATATAT
Source organism: Juglans regia (assembly GCF_001411555.2). Taxonomy (NCBI): domain Eukaryota; kingdom Viridiplantae; phylum Streptophyta; class Magnoliopsida; order Fagales; family Juglandaceae; genus Juglans; species Juglans regia. Next base: position 15,655,916 of record NC_049904.1, on the reverse strand, counting down.
TTATAAATTTTTATATTATATTATGTATCATACGCTAAATTGCTAATTAATATAACATGAAATTTTAGTTATATTATTCAAGTCTATTAATATTATAACATGAAATTAATATAACATGTGATATAACAAAAATTAATCTTATAATTTTTAATATAACATTTGATATAACTTATAAATTTTTATCTTATAATATAAAGTTAATATAATATAAAATTTTAATCTAATACATAAACATTAATATTAACTTATTAATATTAACTTATTATATATATATATATCAATCATTTTTAGCATAATAAATTGTAATATATATATATTCTTTTTATAAATATATTTGATCATATATATTCATATAAAAAGTGTAGAACTTATATATACTAAATTTAATTCTATATTACTATGTGTTAATTATTATAAAATTATGTATTCATATTATAATATAAATAGATTAATAGTTTACATAAACATCATATTATTAGAAATATAAATAATTTATAAAATCGAAAAAAATTGAATCGAACTAAAATAAAAAGTTTTGATTTTGATAACAAATCAATCCGGTATTCGTTTTCAAATTTGTAAAGACAGTACATACTAATTTGATTTTAAAAAATTTACAAAATCGTACTGATCATGATATCGTTGCCCTACTAAGAGCATTCTCATTGATTTGACCAAAGTTCAAGAATAACTAAAATTTGGATAATATGTGCCAAAAAGACACCAATGGATTAGGTATTGCTAAAATAATTTAGATTTCCGTTACAATCATTCACCAAATATAGAAGATTATAGTAACTTCAACAAACATTAAAATAATAATTTGTTGTACTTAAGAAGGCGTCGTAGGTGCTGATTTATGTAGGTGTTGAAAGTGCAAATATGGTAATTTATTGTAGGTGTTTATGTAGGTGCATATTTCTTATTGATATGAATATGAGTATGTTGCTAGATATTTGGTTAGTAATTAAGAAATTTATATAGAATTTTAGATGAGTTTAATCAAATATCTTTGGTTATTAGTATTAAATGACCTTTGAAAATATGATTTTTTTAATATTAATTTAATTAGAATATAATTATTGTTAACATTTAATTGGTACAACTACAAAATGTGATAAAAATTAATTAAATAAAAAATTATTAAATTAATAATATTTTATTATTATATAGATAGTAAATGAATAATTTAATGTGAAGATTGAAATTAAATGGAATAGACAAATAAAAATTTATGTGATATTATCTAAATTCTGAAGATGCATTTGGTCAAGCCAATGAGGATGCTCTAAATCCAACTGAAAGAACGAAATTCAACAAAAATTAGAGCTCGTTTGGGGAGTGAGATGAGATGAGAATTTTGAAAATAGTAGTAAGATAGTTTGTAAATAGTAGTGAAATAGTTTGAGATGACTATTTTTTGGGTTTTGGAAAAGGAGAGATGAAAAGTTAAATAAAAAATATTATAAAGTTAAAATATTATTAGAATATAGATTTATAATATTATTTTTATTTAGGGATTTGAGAAAGTTGAATTATTTTTCATTTTTTGTTTGAAAATTTGGAAAAGTTGTAATTATTAGTTTGAAAAAATTGTAATGATTAGTTTGAAAATTATGTATTTGAATTATGTTTGAGAAAAAGATGAAATTAGATGAGATGAGATTTATTTTCAAACAAATCCTTATGTAACACCCAGGTCCAGCAACAAGTCGTTCTATAAAAGTTTTGTTTTTGAACTTATATCTATGAGGAGCTTAGTTACTTTTTTTAAGTATTTTTTTTAATTGACTACAGGCCTAAAATCTTTATTTTGGCAGATTATGATTTTATTCGGCTTGATAATTAGGTTGGTTTTTCTAAAGGGCTAAGGTGAGAATTGAGCCAAGAAATTTCTAGAACAAGTTGGATTATTTTTAGAAATTGAGTCGAGACCCATGACTCAAGAAAAAGCCCAAGAACCAAGCCCACACCCGTTTGTTTTTAAACCATGAAAACCAACTATCCGTTTTATGATCATTTTCGCCGCCATGCACGATTCCACTCCCACACGTCTCTAGGGTTTTTCCATCGCCAATAAATATATATACATACTTGCATGTTAGTTTACCAAGCCTATAGCAGCCGCAAAACTCCCACAGTAATCTCCACCCACGCATTCACAGAAGCAGCTCCATCCACAAACCATCGTCCACCACAAGCCGCCACCCTCCATAACCTCCATGCAGTCACCGTCGTTGTCTCTACACCTCCACACCCACGGCGTTAGACCTCGCTTGCTGCCTAGTTACACGACCTCACCATCACAAAAACCCACGCTCGTGTGTGCTCAACCAAATGGAAACCACCCCCGTGCGAATTTCCCCTGCAAGACGGAAGCCTTTGGCCATTGCCTAGCCCCTTGTGAAACCGTAAGCCACCGTATCGCAGCTGTGTATCATCCCCAACCCCTTGAAATACTTTGTTTTCTAGACCAAAAACAGAGCATCCCGAACGCCTCCTCCCTCTGTCACCAGGCACCACCAAGCGACATCATCGGGTACAAGCTCCTTTCACCTCCCAGAACTGCCCCCGAGACCACCACTGGAAGCCACCATGGCCATGTTTATAGGAAGCGAAGTGGAGCTATTTTTCTTGCTCCTCCACGATGCACTGCACTAGACACAACCCAAACCCAGGCCACGAGGTTTCACGTAGAACCTACCGCATGTGGGGCCAACCACCATGCCCGGTCCACCCTTCCCGGTTCCCCTCTTACGCTCTGCTGCCCGAGAGAACCACTATCACTCAACCATGCCGGAGATTCATGGCCGAACCCACAACGAACGTCGCATGCATACACTTCCCATGCGTAAGTCACTCTCCTCCACTTTACTTGTTGAGATGTTAAGCCCTTTATAAATAAATTACATGTATGCCCCTCTTAGTAAGTGATCCAGTATTTGTTATTTATAATGATTTTTGTAATAAGACAAGAAGTTAGATGTTAGAAGTTGTAGGTATTTTAGGTGTTTTTGAAGTGTTTTGGAGAGTGATGATATATTTGGAGGATTTGTAGGCAATAGGAAAATTTAGATTTTGTAGGACTGAGTGTTACTTCGAAATATGTGTTCAATTGAAAATTTATGAAAGTTACGTGTGACTATCTTATAGGTGATGATCGATTTTCTTTTCCGTTGGCATTGTTGTGAGAAAATTTAGAGAATTTAAAAAGTCCAAATAAACTAGATTCATATGCTAGATTTTGCATAAAAATAAAATAAGTCGAGGTTGTTTTTTGAAAAATATGCATGTTTGTTTATGAAAAGAAATTTGAACTACTTCTGTTATTTTTTCTGCATTACTCATGAGATTTTGTTTAAGAATAAACTATTTTCTGGCATGATTGGTGTAGAGATGAGCTATTTTGGCATTTTGTTTCTGAACTGTGCAAAAGGGAACGAGTATGAAATTTTGTGCATAAATTATGTTTTTGTGATCGGATCAAGTTCTATTCTGAAGATGTTTTGTACTTTGATATGATATGATGTAATTTTTGAAAACCTCTGCCACAACATTATGTTTCTGTTCCGTTCTGATCTTACCACGGGTGTAAAATTGTGACCACTGTTCGGGTTGGTACCAACTTTTATGTTTCCGGTGCACCCACTTTGGAAGCAAAGTAATTTTTTGCGTAGTCTTTCCTGTGTGCACACTCGGGACTCCGAGAATAATAAGGGGAACATTCACATTCTGTTTCTGCTCAGTTGGCCGCCGAAGTTTGCACAACCCTATCACAGGAGTTAAACATGGTATTTGTTCTGATATAATAAGATAAGATGTGATATTTCAGTTTATACTATGCCAAAGGATTTTGATTATGAATATTTTTGAACTTTTGCTCTGATACTGTTTTATAATATTTCTGATTATGCATTCTGAAAGAAAGTGTTTTGTTCTGCATTTTGAACTTTGTAAATGATCATGTTTACACACTAGTATATGTCCTCTACTTACTGAGTTGTTGATAACTCATTCCTTATCTCTAAAAAATTTTCAGATAATTTTGATGGTTTAGCTGGAGAACAAGAGTATGAAGTTTTAGCAAGGTGTGATTATCTTAGATAAATGAGTGCTAAGGGTACAAGTATTTTGGATGATCATATTTAGTAGTTTTATCTATAACGGTTATTTTGGTACGTCAAGTTATGAATAATTTGAGTCGTTGTTGTTATTTTATTTTATCAAGGTTTCTGTTTAGTATATCTGTGGTGGGACACGGATTTCTAGATCGAACAAATAAGTTAAGTATTTTGTGGAGTTTATGTTTATTTATTATTGATTATTGGAGATGTTCTTAAGTGATATGAGCTAACTCTCTACTCGTAATTTATTTTTATTTTTTTTAATAATTTTTTATTTTTTTAAACTAATTGAATTATTATACTCGTAATACATAGACCACACATTTAGTAAGAAAAAAAAAATAAAAATTATGTGTAATATATAATATAAAGATGATGTGTAGAATTTTTTAAAATTATTCGTCCTTTTGAATCGACCCATCAAAACCCATTAGAGCCCAGCTTGCCTGGAATTATTTAAACTCATCAACAATTATTATCAGTCCTTTTAAATCGACCCATCAACAACCAGTAGTGCCCAGCTTGCCACGAAATTATTTCAGAACAATTATTATTAGTAGTGCCGGGCCAGCATGTCGAAATGGCATATAACCATGAATAATGATAGTCCACCAACTCGTCTATAATTTTTTTTACAAATTAACTAATAAATAATAATAATAATAATAATAAAAAGGATAAAACAGTATTATAAAAATTATTTTATAATTTTGAAATGTAATTTTTATTTATGAGCGATGGTAAATAAGCGGAATTTGTGAGAATGATATAAAAGAAGCCTACTTCTAAATAATTTAGTAAGTTTAAAAAAAATGAAACCATAAAAAAATTTTAAAATGTTTTTAAAAAATATAATATATAATATATAAGAATGATGATTAGCAAAATTTATGCTTATCTGTATCCGCAAACGTGTTAACGATTGATTGTCAACCGCCAAGTCGCAGGTTTAAAACGTTTTCAAATCAACGTCCTAAAAATACTGAAATGAGAGCACATGGTAGTCCTGTACGTATGCCTTTTTTCAGACCATTGGTGATATTCGCACGCTTTTCATAATTCGCTAATTTGATTAATCAAAATAAAATCATCTCATTATATTTCATCTCATATAATTATTATAATTTTTTTTAATTTTTATATAAAATATAATAAATAATTCAATCCTTTAAAATTTTAAAATAAAAATAATATTAAAAATTTATACTATAATAATATTTTATTTAATTTTTAATAAAATATTTTATCTTATTTGATTATTAATTACCGTACTGTTACGTCATATGCGATTATTATTGTTTATGCTTTACCCAGTACTTTTTATATGAGAAATGCTGGATCCCATTTTGGTCCGAGTATTTTTATCATTTAATAATTAAATAAATATATTTTGATGATACTTAAAAGTATTTTAAAAATAAAAAATATATATTAAAAAAATAAAAAAAGCTTGATTAAGGTTTAAAAGAAAAATCAAATCAAATCAATGTTTTAGTCACGTGCATTATTTTTCACACTAATTTCTAAACTTATAATATTTATTAAACACTTAATATTCTTAAAACACATATATAATTTATTTTAGTAGTTATCAATTTATATATTTATATAAAAAATATATATAATTAATATAAAACGACACACCAAATGGATTCTTGTTTGTTACCGCAAATGTGTTAACGATTGATTGTCAACCGCCAAGTCCCAGGTTTAAAACGTTTTCAAACAACGTCCTAAAATACTTGATGACGTCATGTGTCTTCCTATATATAAATTGGATTCAAGCATTCTTTACAAACCTATCAAACTCTCAAATTAACAAGATTAATTATTTACTTATTCTCGCCATGGCCGCCTCCATGTTCACTAAAACTTTCTTTGCTTCCATCAATCCCCCAACTGCTCCCAACAGAAATCAGAAAACTGCAAATTCAAATCCCTTCAGCCTTACCTCATTGCCAACTGCCCACAAACGTTGGAAAAATTCCCAAGATCATCATGATACATTTACTTCTACTCCTTTAGAATACCCAAACTACGGAACTAAGAAGCATGATTTTGTAAGAGTATTGTGCATGTCACCTCTGTTTGATCTGTTTGATTAATTTCTGATCGGAGCTGTGTTTGATTGATCTCTTTGTCTGCAGGGCGGGCTCAGCGTCCAACATTCCCATAAATTAGAAGCATGTAGGCGTGCACTAAGGAAAGTAGGAAAAGATGATGGTTTCGAATGTTTAAACATGATTAATGCCATCCAACGCCTCGGCATTGATTACCGCTTCGAGGAAGACATTGATGCAATTTTAAAAGGGCAATATGCAAAATACATTGCTCATGGTGATTGCGGTCAGAATCTTCACAAGGTTGCGCTACGCTTTCGACTGTTGAGACAACGAGGTTACTATGTTCCTGCCGGTGAGTTACTCCCCGTTACCTCATGTCTTGTTTCTTTCTGAGTTTAAAATAAAAGCGATGATGAGACTAATTCTCAACCGTCTATTGTTTATAACAGATGTATTTAACAACTTCAAGGACAGGGAGGGAAAGTTTGACAAAGAACTGGATAACGACATAAACGGATTGATGAGTTTCTTTGAAGCTTCACAGCTAAGTATAGAAGGAGAAGACATACTAGATGAAGCTAGCAGCTTTTGCGAGCAGCTTCTGAATGCGTGGCAAATCAGACATCCTGATGACTACCAAGTCAGTGTTGTTGGGAATACTTTAGGGAATCCTTACCACAAAAGTTTGGCAAGGTTCATGGCCAAGAAGTTTTTTGATAATTTGAACGGCACAAATGGATTATGGTTGAATGATTTACACCACCTAGCAAAAATGGATTTCAATATGGTCCAATCCATTCACCAGAAGGAAATTGTTCAAATGTCCATGTAAGTGTAACAACAACTTGATGATTTACTACTTTACAACAACAGTGATTATTTTCCTTATCTAAAAGTCAATCTCTGTCATCTTAGATGGTGGAAAGATGTTGGTCTGGCACAAGAACTGAAGTTTGCAAGGGACCAACCGCTCAAATGGTACATAGTTTCCATGGCCTGTCTTACAGACCCAGATCTATCCGAGGAAAGGGTTGAGCTCACAAAATCCATTTCTCTAATCTACATAATAGATGACATTTTCGATGTTCATGGAACGCTTGAGGAAGTCACCCTCTTCACAGAAGCCATCAACAAGTATATATGCATCTTAAATACTGGATTACTTCTTTTCTTATCCCTCTCAACCGTTGTATATTCATAAATAAAATGTTTTAATTTGCATGCAGATGGGATTTTGCTGCACTTGAGCAATTACCCGAATACATGAAGATATGCTTCACTGCTCTTAATGACATCACTAACCAAATCAGCTACAAGATATATCAAAAACATGGGTGGAATCCCGTAGATTCTTTAAGAAAGACGGTAAATACATCATACTTTCTATGCATTAATCTTATCTAATAAATGAAAACATGCATCTTCATCATGAAAATCACGAATTATATATTGCAGTGGGCTAGTTTGTGCAACGCTTTTCTGGTAGAGGCTCAATGGTTTTCATCTGGGCAGTCTCCAAAGCCAGAAGAATATCTGAAGAATGCAGTTGTTAGTTCAGGGGTACATGTGGTACTAGTTCACATTTTCTTCCAATTGGGACATGGCATAACAAAGGAAACTGTAGATCTTGTTGACAACGTCCCTGGTATTATATCTTCCCCTGCCACAATTCTTCGGCTTTGGGACGACTTGGGAAGTGCCATGGTAAGTATGCTAGCTACTCTTGAATAATGGTACTTCATGTCCTAGATCGTTCTTTTTCAGACTAAAATAACATGCATGTTCTTGATGTGATTGCAGGATGAGAGTCAAGATGGCCACGATGGATCGTACATAGATTATTACATGAAAGAACACAAGGATTCTGCAGTCAAAGAAGCACGAGAGAAGGTTGTCGATATGATTTCAGATTCATGGAAAAGATTAAACAAGGAGTGTCTGATCTCTCCAAATCCATTTCCAGCAAAATTCAACGAGGCTTGTCTTAATATGGCAAGAATGGTGCCCTTGTTGTATAGTTATGACGACAACCATGGCCTCCCAAGCCTCGAGGAACATATGAAAACCGTGCTGTATGAAAGTGTGCCTATGTAGGGCAATATCCTAATGAAAAAATAAAATAAAGCCTAAGCTTTCTTCTTATATATTGGCGGGTGGGTATCCATACCTGCCATTCGCCCATTTGCTTTTATTTTAAGATGAATCCGCCAGCTCGGGATGATGATTTTCAGCTCGTTACCCCTGCGGGCCGGGTAGAGTGGGTAGCCAGGCTGGATTCCAGAGGCACGCTGCCCAAGCCTAGTAGTAACGTACTACTATTTGGAAACAAGCATTCGCCTGTTCGCATTTAGATTCCATATATATTAAATAAATTTACTTATTAAACTTCATGTCTGTCGTTTATCACTGTCATAATTCTCTTCTAAAATTAATAAGAGCGATCGATCTTCAACCAATAATCAGATGATCTTCTAAAATTTATCACGCTAGATTATTGACAAGTGATTAAGTTAAAATAATGGCTTAAATATAAGAGTAATACTAGGTACATGAATAGAGTGTATGAGCATTTGAAAAAATCTACAAATTTATAAGTACTCGTCCCAAATAACTAGTAATACCCAGCTAGCTTGAGGATGGAAAAATTGGAATGATATTTTGAGAGGGATGTTATACTAATCACTCATCTAAAATTAGAACACAATTCACTACAAGAAAAACTGATATTTGTGATCATTATTTTGCGACGAAAATGACTATTTGTAATGAAAATAGATTCATTTTAACTGAAAATAATTATTTCGCTGAAAATAACTGGTGCAAAATGTCATTTTTCTTGTAGTGAATATATATGTAGAGTAGTATTAAATTTAAAGTCCAAAGACGGATAGATATGTATTAATAATTACTTTCGTGGGATTAGTTTTACCAAAAAAATTCTAGGTTTGATCTAAGTTCGGTCGGCCTGTTGTAAGAAGTAAATGGCATTTATGTAATTTTTAAATCAGAAAGCCATTTATATATTTTTAATTTTTTTATAATTTTAAATATGTCATCTCATTCTCTCGTTTTATAGATCTCATTATTTTTAATGGTTTCTCAACTCTTTATTTTTTTATTTGTTTGTTTTGTGTATATCTCAACTCAACTTTGGATTTTTTTAGTGTTAATGTATTTTAACTCCAATATCTCTATATTTTTCTTTAATGTTTTCAACGTATATTCATTTTATAACTTGTCAATTCTTCCATATATACACAAGCTTACATATACGTGCATTTATTCTATTAATTATCTGTTCTTATATATATATATAGAGCTACTTTAGAAACAATACACTAGAACGCACTGGTAATGAGATATTCTGTTGATCTAGTGCTAAATCAAAATGATCACTAGAACTGAATTTAAACTTTGATTACTAGATTAAAACTGACCGAATCAGGTACTAATTAAGAAGTATCCAACTAAAGAACTTTAGGTGTCAGCTTGTCGAGTTATTTAGGTTTGTGTCGGATTATTAGGATTCGAGTTATCAATCAGCCAACCCTAACTTAATCCAAATAACAAAGTGTGTTAGTAGAGTTAGAGTCATTTAGATTCATGTAGAGTCACGGGTCATCCATCTTTTTTCCATTCTTCAAAACTATTTTATACTGAATTTACTTTGATTATATAATTATTATATGGATTTCTCATGAATTTTATTTATACTAGATTTTTTTTCATCCCCAAGCAAATGGTCAGTCGGAGTGGACCATTTAGATTTTGGAGGACATGGTTCAAGCTTTTGTGTTGGACTTCAAGGGAAGTTGGTAAGGTACTTGCGACTAATCAAGTTTGCATACAATAACAGTTATCATGAGAGTATCGAGGCCGCATTGTATGAAGTGTTGTATGGGCACAAGTGTCGATCATCGTTGTATTAGGTTGAGCTAGGTGAAAGGAGGATGATGGGACCAGAGTTAATTCAGACCATGTATGACATGGTATCAGTAATTCGTAAGTGACTGGCAATAGCTTTGTAGAGACATAAGAGGTATGCGGACCACGGATAAAATCAGCTACAGTTTTGGGTCAGGAACTTCCAAAATCAGTCGCCGGTTTTCTCCCAGGGTGGCGCGTGTACTGCACGCGCCTCGGCAGCCGATCGGAGCTTTTCCTTTGCTGTTGTTTTTAGTTGTGTTCCTTTGTATTTTCTTGTGTCCTGTTATTAAAAAAAAATATATATATATATATATATATATATATCAAAAATTTTGTCCCTTCGGACCTTGGTCCGAACTGGTGTTATGTCCCCATCTCCGCTTTGGCAGTGTATGGGGTTGGTGCACCCTACCTCGCGTAGTCGGGGTATGGGTTTTGTCACCAGGTTACTGTTTTACTCTGTCGGGGACAGAAATGTGAACGACGGATCTCTTAGACTTAGGTTTTTAGAGTTCTGTCGTCTGAGCTAGACCATGTCAGCCACGAAAATATGCTGAGGAGCTATTAACGTTTGTAACTGACTTTTTAAGTCAAAGTTGTATGTCCTTTTTATGAATGGAATGTGATCCTTTATTATCAAAAAAAAAATCGGCTACAGTTCGAGCTAGGACACAAGAATTGGGGTTGCCCCAAAGAAGGGTATTATGAAGTTTTGAAAAAAATGCAAGTTAATTAAGTCCAAGGTATATTGGACCCTTTGGACTTCGAGATATTGGAGAGAATTGAAGTTGTAGCCTACACACTAGCCTTACCGCTTCAGCTATCTATGATGCATAACGTATTCCACACCTCAACGTTGAGGAAGTACATCTATGACCCTTTGCATGTGCTAGGATACGCACCACTACAAGTTCAAAAGGACCAAACTTATGAGGAGGCGCCCATAATGATCTTGGAACGGAGCAAATTAATACTTCGCAATAAGACTAACCCGATGGTGAGAGTACAATGGGACTATCATTCAAAGCGAGAGGCCACATGGACAGGGAGGAGGATATGATGGACAAGTCCCCTTCTCTTTTCGATCGAGCTCGATCGAAAAGAGAAGGGGACTTGTCCATCATATATTTCATTTAAAAACACCCGGCGGTTTTTAACTCGCCGCTAAATAATACTTTTCCCAACGAATTGTTTTGTGGCGACTAATAACTCGCCGGTATAGACCAACTTTCTTGTAGTGGAGATACATGCTATAATTTCAATGAAGAGACTTCTATAAGGAGGGGAGACTGCAACCTCCAACATGATTTAGAAATAATCCTTTTTTTATATTATATAGTATTATTATTATTATTATTATTATTATTATTATTATTATTATTACTATTATTATTATTATTATTATTATAAGCCTCGTGCTCGCGCATAAATATTTGAAAAAAATATTAGATAAAATTTTAGAGTGTGTAAACATCGCGTATTCCTATTGAAAAAATAGAAAAATATAGAATTTACATAAAAAATTATTTTTTTAATAGTAGACCCTACTTGTTTTCAAATAGAGTGCGCGATACTTGCGCACTTATGACTGTTTATTGCATTACTAAAAGAGTCGTACTACATGTACTTACGCTTTTACTTGTAATTTTGCTAGTTTTCTTTTGAAATTTAAATTTCAAATTTCAAATTTCATACCTTTTAGCATATCAATAACTGGCATTTAGAAAAGTAGATTTAAGTTTTTCTTAAGTAACTTTAGTATTTTCCTTACTCAAATATTTGGGTCTAGTAGAAATCATTGCACCAATGTAACATACGAACTTCAATTAAGCTGCATGCATGTTGAAACCATATGTTTGCCATAGGTCCAGTCGCAGCCCTTCATCACAGCCCCCTCGTCTGGCTCTTCCCCATGGTGTTGTCCAGGTCCACCCAATGCCACCTTGATAAGCCAAGCTCACAAAGAACTGGCTGGAAGAAGCCATTTAGACAATAGCCTATATCAAACTGTGATAAAAACTCCATCGTATTTGTTTCCCCTCCAACGCCTCTCACCGCCATGCCTTCAAGCAATGCCATACCTCCTACATGCGTCTCCCAAGGACCACCAGTAAGACTAACCACCACCTAAGCAACATCGTGCACCACCACACACTGATCCAGATCGGAGGACAAAGGTTGCAGGCCACCCAATGCACAAACGACCCCGAATGATGCTTACGGCCACGTCTCGAACCACTACTATATGGATGCCATTTCGCCCCCAGATGAGCCTAAGCCTCTCCCTACCTGCAACCTAACCCTCATTCACACCTTTTATGTCAATTTAACATGGGCTTTGTGTAACACCCAGACCCAATATTGGTATAGTTGGACTTTAGATTTTTACTTATTTATTTATTTATTTATTTTTATAACTTGATTGTTTATTTAAGTTCTTAATTTACGATTTTGAGTAGCGTTTTTATTTTCTTTTAATTTGAAGTTCTTGGCCGTTTATTTTATTTTTTCCCACATGTTTCATTTTTTTTAATTCTTTCTCTTTCCGTCTATTTTAATTTTTTTTCGCACGGCTTATTTTGTTTTCCGTCGCACAGCATGCATACACGCACGCTTTCGTTCACGGCATGCTTGCACACACACGTCCCTCATGCGCGTTCCGTATCCATTTGGTTTTCGTCTAGGGTTTTCTTTTCATGTTCAATCGTCTATTTATATGCTTACGAAGAAAGCTCGCGCCGCTACCTTCCCATGCGAAACCGTAAGCCAGACCACCGTGAACCACTCCCTCTGCCAGGCCTTTCCACGCTGCAACCGCACGACTGGCCCCTCACACGACGGAAAACACTAGCCTGAGGTAGGACCAACCACAGCAAGTCTCCACCGGCAGCCTCACATCGCGCATCTGAACCCCGAAAGAAGCCAGGACTGCTCTGTTTTTGGCATCAAGAAACAGAGTACTTCCTTGCCAGACCCTCCTTCCCAGGCACGCGTTCAGCCACTGTCCTCGACGGAAACAGCCATAACCTGGTCTTGCTAGCTACGCCCTGCACCACCTTACTACGCTGCCGCCGACTCAAACCACCACCCTCTCTCTCGGTAACACCTCCATGCACACGCCGTGTACCATCTCTATTGCATGAATTTTGTCCCTCTCTCACCGTGTTTCTTTCTCTCTCTCTCTCTCTCTCTCTCTCTCTCTCTCTCTTAGTGTCTCGCCACCGTGGCCTTCTTCGCCGCGTCGCGCGCAGCTCCTCCCTTGGCGGTGAGTGCCTCGCGCCCCTGTCCTTACGGTGTCTGCACCGAGTCTACGTGATTTCACATTTGCAGTTTCCGTAACTTACATTTTTGCATGGTATTTGAAAATGAATTACGGTTTTACCCTTAGTTTTAGAATGTGTTCAAGTTGTTATGTTTGGTCTGTTTTTATGTGGTTTATACGGGTGGTACAAGAAAAGTTTGCATACAATAAATAGGATTTTTCAAATTGTACTTTGGTAGTAAATTATTTTAGTAATTGTGAAATTTTATTTTAAACTTTTAAATTACGATTAAAGCTTTTTGTTTATTATTAATTAACGAAATTATCACTTGTACTTACCTTAAATCGTTTAAGTATTTTAGCATGTTATTAAGTAAATGTTTATTTTAAGAGTAAACAATATTGGTGTTTTTTTTTTTAGATAATGGTGGTATTATAGGAATTTTTAGGATTCTAGGTTTTGAGGATTTAAATAGGTTCTTAGGTTCAAATACGAAATACGTGATTGATTGGAAATTTACAGGAATTACTTGATTATTTGATAGGTGACGATTGTTAATTGTTCGACATTTTGAGGAAAAATTCTGAAAAACTAAGAAGTCCAGGTAAGCGGGGTTCCTATGCTAGACTTTGCATTAAATAAAATGAACTGAGGTCCTTTTTGGAAAATATGCATGTTCTGCTATGAAAAGAAATTTGAAAACAACCTCAGATATTTGTTCTGCATTACTCATGAGATTCTGTTTAAGAATAACGTATTTTCTGTCATGACTGGTGTAGACATGAGCTTATTTTTGACATTTTGTTTCTGAACTTTGAAAATGAGAGCGAATATGAAATTTGTGCATAAATTATGTTGTGATATGATTTTGTCCTGTTCCGAAGATTTTTGTTCAGTACACTGTTTGGAAAAGACGTGATTTAAGAAAACCTTTGGCATGACTCTCTGATTCTGAATTTGATTCTGTTTCTGTTCTATTCAGTTACGGCCCTGCCACGGGTGATAATAGTGGCATACGGCCCAACCACGGGTAATAATAGTGGATACGGCCCAACCACGGGTAATAATAGTGGATACGGCCCAACCACGGGTTATAATAGTGGATACGGCCCAACCACGGGTAATAATAGTGGATACGGCCCTGCCACGAGTTATAGTAGTGGTCTCTGTTTTGAGTGCACACCTTGGTGACAGAGTGTTTTATGTTCTGCTTGGCCATCCGCAGATGCACAACCCTACCACGAGGGTTATACATGGCCTCTGTTCTGATATGATGTTTTGATGTTGACGATGATCATTTATGCTATGCCAAAGAATATTTTGAATGAAATTATTTCTAAATCTTCGCTCTGATATTTTGATAACATGTTCTGCTTCCGCACTCTGAAAATGAAAATGTTTTGTTCTGCATTCTGATTTCTGTAAATGCTCATGTTTATACACTGGTATATGTTCTCTGCTTACTGAGTTGTTGATAACTCACCCCCCTTATCTCCATAATATTTCAGATGACATTGATGGTTCAGCTGAGGATCAGTATTAAAGTCTATGGAGAAGATTAGCATTGATTTATTGTTGGGTATCTCATGATATTAGTGTTGGTGTTAGAGGTTATTTATCTTTCTTAAGTTTACTTCAATGGATTTAGACAGTTTATGGAGACTATGTTAATGTTTTATTATTCCTAGTTGTTTTTTGAGACATGAAGAAGAGTTGATTTTATTTGGGTTGTTGGATTGAATATTGGATAAATGAGTTTATTTGATTTAATTAATTGAAGTATTTACGTTCGATTTGAGGTTTGGTAAAATGGATATATTCTTGAATTTGGAAGTACTCTAGCCTTGTTAGAGTTGTTTATCAGGTGTTATGAGTTAACTCTCCGGACCCTCGGGGATGGGGCGTTACAGTTGGTATCAGAGCCAGGTTTGAATTCTGCATACTGTAGACCTTGGAGGTTTAGATATCTGTGGGTTCATAAGATGTGGAAATTTCAATATAGGAATTGGAGGTTTTTAAGGATAGCCATGTAGATATTTAAGTTTGAGTTCCAAGAACCTTATGATTGATTTTGATGGGATTGGAGGTTTTAGATTTTGCTGATGTTAGGAATTGAATTTGGAACTTTGAGGTTATAGATTCTAGTGATATACGTGTGTGTTAAGTGATGCCAGATTTGCATAGTTATCTGATATATATATATATATATGTATATGTATTTATATGCATATTTTATTTATCCTCTTATTTTATTCTAATTACCTGGTATTTTCGTTTTCTTTAATTTTAGAGTGTTTCACCGAGTTTAGACTTTCAGGATGGCTGCTCGTCGTAGAGTTCGAACTCTTGAAGATTTGAACGAAGATGACAATGGTGGGGGTTGCACGTTCGAACAATTTAATCGAACGCATCCTCCCATATTTGATGGAAGAGGTGATGCGAACGCTGCGGAAGATTGGATACAAGACATTGAAGAAATATTTGGTGTTTTGGAGTGCACCGATCAGCAAAAAGTCAAGTTCGCAGCTTTCAAACTATCTGGAGAAGCAAAGAGATGGTGGAATTCTGAGAAAGTTATCAGGGAAACTGAGGGGACTGGGTTAATTGTTTGGGCTCAATTCAAGCAGAATTTCTTTGATCGATTTTTCCCTAAGGCTGATAGGGAAGCAAGAGCTCGCGAGTTCACTAACTTGGTGCAAGGGACCATGACTGTGCGCCAGTATGCTGCAAGGTTTGCGGAATTATCACGTTTCGCCGCATACTTGATTCCCGATGAGGAGAAAAAGACTAGGAAGTTTGAGGAAGGTTTGAACTACAGGATTTATGAACGTGTGATGATATTTCAGATTCAGAATTTTTCAGAATTAGTACACAAGGCGATGCTAGTTGAGCAAAATCTCAAGAGGGGTGCTGAATTGCAAGAACAGAGAAAGAGAGCTACTCCACATGGATCCTCTAGTATGGATCAAGGGCCATGGAAGAAGAGAAATGATGGAAGCAGTTCGGGACAAAAGCAAATGCAAGGTTATCAATCAAATAACCCCTGCAAGTTTTGTAACCACGTACACACTGGGGAGTGTAGAAGGGAAAATGGGTCATGTTTCCGATGTGGAAAGAATGGCCATTTCATCAGAGAATGCCCATTACTGTCAGACGATAAGAATAAGACCAACATACCTCCAGGTCCCCGTCAGACGACTCAGGGAAACAATCAGCGTAGAATGGGACCAGCCCGAGTGTTTGCATTGACAACTGAAGATGTTGAGGACGATAACAATGCGATCACAGGTACCCCACTATTTCTTCTCCTTGAAAGCTTTTGTTTTAGTTGAGTTGGGATTAATCTTATGATGGCATGAAACTTTCCTAGTTGTGTAGTTTAGAATATTGTGGTTGGTTGGAAAGGTTTTCAAAGGGATTAGACCCAATATTTTATATCTTCGAGGCACTAGCTTTTGGTGTTTGATGAGTTAGTATGTGTTTTGGAAGTGAAAAGTCTAGGAAAAATTTATGGTTGGAAGTAGATTTTCTAGGGATTCGGGAATTCGTGACTTGAGTTACCTAGGACTTAATTTTTTGAGCATTTGATTGTACTATTATTTGAAGATTTAAATATTATTTTGGGAGTTCCCTTTTGGTTATTTGTGAGGCTTAGCTGGTAAAGACTGATTATGTGGAGATTAGTTCTTTTCCGACGTATGTGTTTGGGATTCAATGTTTTAGGACTAGAAGTTGTTAGAGTGAACAGCGGAAGCGTGGTTGTAATGATATAATAGTTTGAGAGTGTATTTCGTTTTTATTGAGGTTTTATATTAGGTGGAGATTTTGAAATTTATTGGTTGGTCTTTAATTGCATTATGGAGGTTTATATTCTAAATTTGATAAAGCAATATGTGCGAACGTGTATGGCTAAGGATATTATAGGAGAATACAATCGATAATATTGGAGAGTTAGTATTTGAAATATTAGGTTCGACAATTTTTTTAGATTATTTATTTAGTGCAGCAATATAATCAATGTTTGGGGTAGGCATGAGATGTTTGTAGTGGATAAATATTTAGGTTTGTGGTACTAGCAAATTTCGAGGACGAAATTTTTTTTTAGGAGGGGAGAATGTAACACCCGGACCCAATATTGGTATAGTTGGACTTTAGATTTTTACTAATTTATTTATTTATTTTTTTTTATAACTTGATTGTTTATTTAAGTTCTTAATTTACGATTTTGAGTAGCGTTTTTATTTTCTTTTAATTTGAAGTTCTTGGCCGTTTATTTTATTTTTTCCCACATGTTTCATTTTTTTTAATTCTTTCTCTTTCTGTCTATTTTAATTTTTTTTCGCACAGCTTATTTTGTTTTCCGTCGCACAGCATGCATACACGCACGCTTTCGTTCACGGCATGCTTGCACACACACGTCCCTCATGCGCATTCCGTATCCATTTCGTTTTCGTCTAGGGTTTTCTTTTCATGTTCAATCGTCTATTTATATGCTTACGAAGAAAGCTCGCGCCGCTACCTTCCCATGCGAAACCGTAAGCCAGACCACCGTGAACCACTCCCTCTGCCAAGCCTTTCCACGCTGCAACCGCACGACTGGCCCCTCACATGACGGAAAACACTAGCCTGAGGTAGGACCAACCACAGCAAGTCTCCACGGGCAGCCTCACGTCGCGCATCGGAACCCCGAAAGAAGCCAGGACTGCTCTGTTTTTGGCATCAAGAAACAGAGTACTTCCTTGCCAGACCCTCCTTCCCAGGCACGCGTTCAGCCACTGTCCTCGACGGAAACAGCCATAACCTGGTCTTGCTAGCTACGCCCTGCACCACCTTACTACGCTGCCGCCGACTCAAACCACCACCCTCTCTCTCGGTAACACCTCCATGCACACGTCGTGTACCATCTCTATTGCATGAATTTTGTCCCTCTCTCACCGTGTTTCTTTCTCTCTCTCTCTCAATGTCTCACCACCGTGGCCTTCTTCGCCGCGTCGCGCGCAGCTCCTCCCTTGGCGGTGACTACCTCGCGCCCCTGTCCTTACGGTGTCTGCACTGAGTCTACGTGATTTCACATTTGCAGTTTCCGTAACTTACATTTTTGCATGGTATTTGAAAATGAATTACGGTTTTACCCTTAGTTTTAGAATGTGTTCAAGTTGTTATGTTTGGTCTGTTTTTATGTGGTTTATACGGGTGGTACAAGAAAAGTTTGCATACAATAAATAGGATTTTTCAAATTGTACTTTGGTAGTAAATTATTTTAGTAATTGTAAAATTTTATTTTAAACTTTTAAATTACGATTAAAGCTTTTTGTTTATTATTAATTAACGAAATTGTCACTTGTACTTACCTTAAATCGTTTAAGTATTTTAGCATGTTATTAAGTAAATGTTTATTTTAAGAGTAAACAATATTGGTGTTTTTTTTTTAGATAATGGTGGTATTATAGGAATTTTTAGGATTCTAGGTTTTGAGGATTTAAATAGGTTCTTAGGTTCAAATACGAAATACGTGATTGATTGGAAATTTACAGGAATTACTTGATTATTTGATAGGTGACGATTGTTAATTGTTCGACATTTTGAGGAAAAATTCTGAAAAACTAAGAAGTCCAGGTAAGCGGGGTTCCTATGCTAGACTTTGCATTAAATAAAATGAACTGAGGTCCTTTTTGGAAAATGTGCATGTTCTGCTATGAAAAGAAATTTGAAAACAACCTCAGATATTTGTTCTGCATTACTCATGAGATTCTGTTTAAGAATAACGTATTTTCTGTCATGACTGGTGTAGACATGAGCTTATTTTTGACATTTTGTTTCTGAACTTTGAAAATGAGAGCGAATATGAAATTTGTGCATAAATTATGTTGTGATATGATTTTGTTCTGTTCCGAAAATTTTTGTTCAGTACACTGTTTGGAAAAGACGTGATTTCTGAAAACCTTTGGCATGACTCTCTGATTCTGAATTTGATTCTGTTTCTGTTCCGTTCAGTTACGGCCCTGCCACGGGTGATAATAGTGGCATACGGCCCAACCACGGGTAATAATAGTGGATACGGCCCAACCACGGGTTATAATAGTGGATACGGCCCAACCACGGGTAATAATAGTGGATACGGCCCTGCCACGGGTTATAGTAGTGGTCTCTGTTTTGAGTGCACACCTTGGTGACAGAGTGTTTTATGTTCTGCTTGGCTATCCGCAGATGCACAACCCTACCACGGGGGTTATACATGGCCTCTGTTCTGATATGATGTTTTGATGATGACGATGATCATTTATGCTATGCCAAAGAATATTTTGAATGAAATTATTTCTAAATCTTCGCTCTGATATTTTGATAACATGTTCTGTTCCGCACTCTGAAAATGAAAATGTTTTGTTCTGCATTCTGATTTCTGTAAATGCTCATGTTTATACACTGGTATATGTTCTCTGCTTACTGAGTTGTTGATAACTCACCCCCCTTATCTCCATAATATTTCAGATGACATTGATGGTTCGGCTGAGGATCAGTATTAAAGTCTATGGAAAAGATTAGCATTGATTTATTGTTGGGTATCTCATGATATTAGTGTTGGTGTTAGAGGTTATTTATCTTTCTTAAGTTTACTTCAATGGATTTAGACAGTTTATGGAGACTATGTTAATGTTTTATTATTCCTAGTTGTTATTTGAGACATGAAGAAGAGTTGATTTTATTTGGGTTGTTGGATTGAATATTGGATAAATGAGTTTATTTGATTTAATTAATTGAAGTATTTACGTTCGATTTGAGGTTTGGTAAAATGGATATATTCTTGAATTTGGAAGTACTCTAGCCTTGTTAGAGTTGTTTATCAGGTGTTATGAGTTAACTCTCCGGACCCTCGGGGACGGGGCGTTACACTTTGTGCTCCATTCCTAACTAAAAGATATTGAAATAAAGTTTGTATATTTTTATTGAATGGATATTACAATGAATATGTGATGGCAAATATATACATGTGTAAGCCAACCACAATCCCATGATTAAAGCAAAGAATTTGTCAATATATAAATACAAATGGTAGCAAGTTGTTTGCATGAATTAAGGAGGATAATATATGTTTGTGAGATGGAGCTTGATTCACGAGATAGTTGATCGAAGCTTTCAATGTGGAGGATTTGTTGGCACGATGCATGGGAATTGTATGTGTGTTGTCACGCCCCCACAAGGTCAATATGGAGGAACAAATAGCGAGCTTGGAATGAAGAGCAAACAATTTTGTTGCAACTAGAGGCTTAATGAGTACATCAGCAGGTTGGTCTTTATCGAAAATAAATCAGACTTGGAGCTATCTAAGGCCAACTCTTTCTTGGATAAAGTGAAAATCAATTGTAATGTGCTTTGTACGAGCATGGAAGTGGGATTGATAAAGATGTACATGGCTCCAATATTATCACACCACAATGTGGGTGGTTGGCATAAATAAACACCAAGTTCTCAAAGAAGATCTTGCAACCAAATTAATTCGGTTGTGGAGTTTGCCAATACTTTGTATTCAGCTTCAATGTTGGTTCTGGCAACTAAAGGTTGCTTGCGAGAGCTCCAAAAAAATTAAGTTGTCTCCATAGAAAATGAGATAACCACAGGAGGAGTGACGATCGTCTGGGCAACCAGCCCAATCCACATCAGAATATGCTTGTAAGAGGTTGGAAGAAGTAGGTGAGATATGAAGACCATGCATAAAGGTGGCTTTAAGATAGCAGAGTATTCTTTTCACAGTCGTCCAGTGGTTTACAGTAGGATGATGCTTGTATTGACACACACGGTTTACTGCAAAGGAGAGGTCAGGTCAAGTAAGCAGGACATATTAGAGAGCTCCAACTATACAACAATAGAGAGAGGGATCATGAAATGCATCACTGTCACATAGTGTGAGAGCATGAGAGGAAGACATGGGAGTGGCTACAGGCTTGGCATGGGTCATATTGGTGTGATGAAGGAGATCCAAAATATATTTTTGTTGCGAAAGAAAAATTCCATCCAAATCGAAAGCAGCTTCAACATCGAGGAAATAATGTAGTTGGCCAAGATCTTTGATTGGTAAGCTAGACCGTAGATGGTGTAACAGAGAATTAACTGCAGAAGAAGAACTAGTGACAAGTATGTCGTCAACATAGACAAGACAAAAAGCTCAAAATTTTTCTGGCGATACATTAAAAGCAAGCTATCAATTTTGGAGGAAAATAAGCCAAATTCAAGAAGTCGAGAACTCAGTTTAGTGAACCATGAGTGGGGAGCTTGCTTACAGCCATAGATGGCTTTTCTTAATTGAAAAACAAGGTGCGAATATTGTGGCTAAACAAAGCCCGGTGGCTGGCTCATGAAAATTGTTTCGATAAGGTCACCATATAAGAATGAGTTTTGCACATCAAGTTGTCTGACTTTCCATTTTTGAGCAATTACTAGATTGAGAATGAGTCAGATGATCTGTGGTTTAATGACCAGATTGAATGTTTTTCCATAATCAAGGCTAGGTTGCTGATGAAAACTTTTGGCCACCAACTGAGCTTTATGGTGTTGAATGCTACCATTAGCATTGCGTTTGAGATGGTAAACTCACTTGCATCTGATTACTTCATCTTGGATTTGACTGGAACAAATTTCCATGTACCGGGTAAGAAGGCATCAAATTCATTGCGCATGGCTTTTCTCCATTCTGAGTATTTAGAAGCAATGGTGAAACACGTTGGTTCATGACCAATAGAGGTGCTGATGGAGAACAAAGCATAAGGAAGATAAGCTATCGTGCCATCGAGGTGTGTTTCGAGGCACCAAATAGTGTTTTGGAGCCTGATGCACGTCAGATGGACATGAGGAGTAGTTGGTGGATCTATTGGATTAGTGCGAGATGTTTGTGGGTTGGTGCAAAAATGGCAGCTAGTAGAAGAGTACTATCTGGAGAAGACAATGGCACTGTGGCATCACATGAGGGAGATGCATGAATATTTAATTGGACAACTGGAGGGCTGTCATGTGGACTTGGCGCAGATTATTGAAGTGGGCTAGAGGCATGAGTTGGACCAGCTGAAGGAATTTGAAAACACAAAGGTAAAAGGGCCTTAACTGATTAGCCCATTTTAGAAGGAAGGCTAGTGCTTGGGACAAAATTTTGAAAAGGAAAATGAATCTCATCGAAAGTGACATGCTGAGAGATGTATATTCGGCCAAATGAGAGATGAAGACAAGTGTAACCTTTGTGTGAAGGACTATACCCAAAAAAGACACAAAGTTGAGACCGATAATCAAACTTGTGTTCATTGTATGGGAGGAGCTTGGGCCAACAAGCACATCCAAAAGTTTTCTAGAAAATGTAATCAGGCTTTGTTTGGAAGAGACATTCAAGGGGAGATTTATTTTGAATAATGAGAGAAGGAAGTTGATTGGCAAGAAAACAAGCCGTTCAAAAAGCGTAAGACTATTATTGTGTGGGCACGTGAGCATGAGCCATAAGAGAGAGCCCAGTTTCAACAAGATGATAGTGTTTTCTTTCAACGGATCCATCTTGCTCATGAGTGTGGGGGCAAATAATTTGATGGACAATACCAAGAGGCTTAAAAAGTGTATTTAGTTGTCAATACTACCCACCCCAATCAGTTTGAATAGATTTTATTTTCTATCAAATTGATGCTCAACGAGTTTTTGAAAAATGTAAAAAGTGGGCTCCACTTCAGATTTTTTGGTCAACGGATAAAGCCACATGAATTTGTTGTAGTCATACAAGAAATGACATAGTATCTCTAGCCTTCTATAGAGGCTATAGGAGAAGGATCCCAAACATCTGAGAAAATTAAATCCAAACAGTTTTGAGAACAAGATGGTGACAAATGAAATGGTAAGTTAAGACTTTTAGCTTGTTTTAATAGCAAAAGTCTTATTTCTAGAAATTGAGAGTTTATTGGAACATAAGATTTTCTTGGCTAAATGGATTAAGGGATGTCCAAAGCGACTATGCCAAACATAAAGTGAAGCTCATTCGCCAAGGAAAACATATTTGAGTGGAGCATTGGATGGAGATGGTGAAAAGGTGTACAACTCATCTTTAGTTGGTCTGTGGAGGAAGAGTCTCCTAGTATTGAGGTCCTTCACACAAAAATAAGATGGATGAAATTTAAGAAACACATGATTACCACGAGTGAATTTGCTAAGGGACAACAAGTTCTTTTTAATAGAAGGAACATGCAAGAGTTGTTGTAGGTATAATTTTTCGGAAATAGATAATAATCAAGAAGCACCAATATGATGGATAGGTAGACCTTCACCATTACCGACCCTTATTTGATCAGTGCCAATATGTTCTTCAGCTTGGAGGTTTAGATTGTTAAAATCAGAGGTGAGATGATGAGTGCCAACTGTGTCAAGCTACCGGTTTGAATCATTTTGAGAGGGAGCAGCTAACATGTGTGCTTTAGGACCATTGGTTTGCTCAGTTTGATACACAAAATCTAAGCAGTGATAGCACTTGAGTGGTCTATGGCCTGATTTATTCCAAACTTGGCAGACTAGTCTTGATCCATTATAAGAGGAACTGCGTCCACACCCTCGTCCTCAAGAATGATTATTTGACTAAAAGGACTAATTTTTATTACCAGTAGTTGAGCCAGAAGAGCTACCTTGACTCGAAGAATGCCAAGAGACCGTGTTGGCAGACTGGCAGTAGCATTGAGTAGATTCAAGATGGCATATTGCTCCTACTCTAACCAAATCTCATAATTGAGGTGGACATATTATCTTGGAGATTCATTGCTTCAAGTCGAGGTGATAAGGGAATCATAGTCAGATCCAAGGCCTACAAGAATATAATGATCAGTACACAATGAGTGAGAGGTTGTCCTATGGCTGTCAAATTATCAGCATAAGTTTTCATCTCCTGAAATATTCAACAATGGAGAGTGCTTACCAAACTTGACGAGAAGTGTGAAGGCTATGACATGAGCAAGAACTCTTTGGACATAGAGGAAACAATGGTTGAAATGACAAGTTGATCCTACTCTTGCCATCGATGATAATCATGAATGGTAATAAAATCAAACCATGTGGTGTTATTGGCAGGTGCAGGAAGAAGTAAAGGAGGGGTTGGGGATGTAGCCATCCATGAAGCCATGCAAGTGTTGACGTTTGAGGTATGGGACCAGCTGAGCTTTCGATTACAATAGTTCTCCTTGTTCAACTTGATGGTAATAAGATAATTGATGTTTGTGAGAGGGAGAGCTGAGTTAGATGAAGCAGAGGAAGAACTTGTGGTGGAGGTAGAAGACACCATAAGAAAAAAAAATGAGGACATTAGGAACAATTGGCTCTCAATACCATCGAAGATATTGAAATAGTGCCAACCGCAATCCCATGATTAAATGTGTAACAGTCCGCTCCTTCCTTCTTACGTACGCTCCTTCCTTCTAACGTAAGCAAATTCAACTACGAGCCTCGTTATGCGTGCCAAACCTCGATAGTGTGTTTTAAAGATATTATGTGATTTCTAAAGTACGCCCAATGTTTTAAATATACTGGAAATATTTATATGAGGTATTTCCGGTATTATTAAATTAAGCTTGACTTTAAATAAGATAATTATAATATTTTTGAAGAGCTCCAAAAATATTATAATTGTCGGAAATCATTTTAATATCATTTATTAAAATGACTCCAGTTATTTAAAATATTATGAGATTTAAATTATATTTAAAACTCTAATTAAATTAAATGGTTTTATCCTTTTAAAGATATTAAATAAGACTTCATCATTTTACTAACGATGAATGAATATTATTTTATAAACTAAAAGTTTAGTTTAAATAATATTCTACCTTAATTACTCTAAGTGCTTTTAATTAAGTTAATGTTTACGCATTTTCAAATCAGTGTTTTAATCCTCCACCGTTAGATCGTTTTGAGATCCCAAGATAAATGGATCAAGATTAAAACCCAGACCCTCTCTCTTTCTCCCTCACTTTTCCCTCCCCTCTCGCTCTCCTCCCTCTCCCTCACACGTACGACGTACGCCTCTCCCCCTCTCACCGATTCTTCCTCAGCCCAGCCCAGCGCTGCTGTACGCCACCTGGCCTCACCGCCCCCACCGTCGGCATCCCCTCATGCCAGTGAGCCTCCACCACTGAAGCTAGCCTCCACCATGCAGCCCTCCCTATCCTTTCCATGGTAAGCAGCTGAAATGGGTTTTTACCCATTTCTCCTCCTTGCGCCACCGTATGCGGCCACCCACGGTCACCAAGCACCACCATGAACTTCCCCATCCTTCCCCCTTCCTCCTCCACTTGACCCGAGGCCCATAGCCTCCCTCCACAGCACGAGCTCTCTCCCTCACACGCACGGATTCCTTACCCATCCACCCACTGTGCACTACGGTGCGCAGCTACCTAGGCCACCGCACCTCCACCACCTCACACCGGTGACCTCCTTTCTCAAACCCAGCCACCATGGACCTCCCTCTCCCCCTCCGTCGCACACACGCACGCACGAAACCCATAAATGGGTTTTGCCCGGCTTCAAAGCCACCGACGGCCTTAGCGTCGATTTTAGCTCCACCAGGCACCTCCCTTGGCCACCATGACTCCTCCCCGAGCTCCTCCAAGCCAGCCAAGCTCTCCCTCCGATTTCCCCTATTGGAGACCCACAACCTTAGCTCCTCCAAGAGCCGCCACGTCTTTGACGAGTGCCACCTCGGCACTACTACGAGACCACCACTCCAGGACCACGACCCGACCCTCCTACGCCTAGGCCCGCACCTCTAGCCACCTCTAATGGCCAAGGCAACCACTGTACATGGCTAGATACATTGTGCACCGCCACCACGAGGCCACCATGAGCCATTCCAAGACCACACTTAGCTATCCAAACGCCCAAACAACCACTGTATATGGGTTAGCCGCCACGTACAACCCTTTCGATGTCATCGACCATGACGGTCAGCGAGCAACACACGGGTTATCCCGTCGATGGTATAACCCTCTATCCCTCGTTATTTATGTTAGATGTTAATTGGCTGATTAGGTTGTGGACTGTGCTGTGTAGTGTGGTTGTGGAATATGTGCTGTAATGGTAGCGTGGCGTCATGTGGATTGGGAAGAGAGTGTGTACTCACGTGGCGTAGTGTGGGATAAGAAGAGTATATGTAAAATATACTCACCTGGCGTATTGTGGGATGGGAGGAGTACACGCAAAGTGTACTCTGTGTGGTGTGAAGGGAGTACACGCGGAGTGTACTCCATGTGATGGAGTGATGCACCATATGGCGTGTACGCCATAGAGGTGATGTGGCGTAGCGTGTGAGGAGCACATGTGGAATGTACTCCATGAGGTGCAGCGACACATAGGTGAGGAGTTAGCGTAGGAATGGCACAGCAGGATCGTGACGAGATGTCACGATGTGTTAGGAGTACGTGAGGAATCGTACTCGTGATGAGTTAGGAGTTGGCATAGAAATGGCATAGCAGGATGTTAGGTGACGTGACACGGTCATGGTGTAGCTTGGGAGTAATCTTGAGCTATATGACGTGATGTAAGGCGTGGTTGGGAACGAAGTCTTGTCGTGTTAAGTGTTGGGATGAACCGTCAAAAAGGACAGGTAGCGTGAAGAGTCATGCTAGCCGGGTTAAGAGAAGGTTGGTATCAGTGTATGGTGCTTGTTTACACAAGCAGGTGATCAACATGTTATATGTTGGTCTTAAGTGATAAGGGCGTAAGGAACATGTGTAATCTGGTTAGACATATGTAATGGGTAATCTGTTCTAAGCATAGTTACACGTTGCTTAAGCCTTAGAGTTGGCTTAGAGTCGTGTGACGTGTATGGATGGGAATGAGGATTTAGTGTGAGTTAAGGTGCATGAAGATAGTGACGAGTGTATTGTGTAGGATTGGGATGCGTGATTCTATCGATCGAAATCATGCATCGGAATGTGGTTAGTAAGAAGAGTAAGACGAAGGTTTTAGTGTCTTAATCCTAAGTTGAATCATGGGTTCACCTTAGGGATGAGCACTCGAAGTAGAATGTCGAGTTTGGAAGAGGTAGCGACCGTGAATACATCCTGAAGGTTTTAACATAGTAAAAGGCACATAAGAGCACATGATAGAAGGAGAGTGTTCCAAGTGAGTTGTAGTTATGTCTTTTAAGTTTAGTTGCTTATGCATTAGATAAAGAATGACATCAAGGTTATGTGTATGCATGTAGGTTACAATCTGATACGCACATGAATGGACTGCATGATATGAAAGTAGCATGGAGTCCAGGTAAGTATTGCGTTCATACTCTTCTAGAGTTTTCTAAAATATAAGAAATGAAAACGGAACACTTTTCCTTTATGATGTAAACGACACGAAAGATGTTTTGCGAAAGCATGCTAAGTGTTCAAAGGTATAAGTATGTACGGTCCCTTCTCGGCAGCCCCTTTTTACGCACCCAAAAGTATTAATTGTACTCATGTGAATGGATGACTATACGCAGTATGTATTGTATGTATATTCAACGAAAAGAAATGTACTCAGGCATGTCCGTCCCATCAGCCATCATTGTTTACTTTTCCTTACAGGCGACTTGCTATGTGGGCAAGTTTGGGTCCTGGGGCCTGCCATCGGGGCGAAGCCCATTACTCTCGGCCGAGTGCCCAGTGAGATTATGAGTGAGGGGCAAATCCCCTTACAGTTATCCTACCAATTCCAATCGAATGGGTCTGATGAGAACTCTGTCTTTCCTTGATTAATCAGCTTTTGCAACAATGGCTATGCGGCCTTTTCTTTCCCGAGATGGGGGGTTGTGGATTTCTCGATGCTTACATGTCGCACTTTTGCTTTCTAGCCATATCTGAATGGCCTTTTTGTCTTTACACAATATCTGGCAGCAATTCACCTTCAGCTTGTATGGTTGTATTTCAATCGTTTCGATCCGCATTAAATGGCACCACTTCAGTCCTTTCATCATTATTCGCGTCAGGTGGTTACTTCTTTCCCACGTCGCATCAGTGGATAAGCTCTGCTGAAATCACGACGATCATGGGATTCCGATATTTATAGGGCGCATGGGTTCTCACTGCCTCGGGATGTCAACCATCAAGCTTGCCTATATAAGGTCTATTTCTTTCTTAGCAACGGGTTACTTTGTCTATTCTCTCTTCTTCTGAATATCTTGTGTTCCCCTTTCTCTTTCAAGCACTTCTCCTTGTGTTGTTCTTTTTTATTCCTCTTTCTTTCGTCCATGGTTGCTAATGGCCCCAAGAAATTCTTGTGCTCTTCCTGGTCGGCTAGATTTCCCGACTCCATTCGTGTCGTAGACAGGCAAGGCAACATCGTTCCAGAGGAGTTCCCTTTCTTCTCGTGGTGTTCGGAGGTGACTCCTGTCTAGTTGGAGTCGTTGAAGGAGACCTACAGGATTCCTTAGACCGTGGAGCTCAAGGTGTCTCCCCCTACCAAAGGGGTGGTAGATTTTAGGGTCTTGCCTCTAGAGTGGTGGTGTACCCCGCCATGTTCTCTAGTGACCTCAGATTGTCTTTATGTCGTCTAGTGCAAGAAGTGCTGGATCATCTCCTATTGGTGCCTACTCAGCTCCCTCCTAGCGCATGGAGGATCCTTGTGTCGTGTTGCGTCATTTGGTGTCACGCGTTGGAGGATGCCGAGGCTAACTACCCGGACCTCACAGCGTGTGAGTTCCTCCTCTTCCAAAGCTCACCCTCACTTTTAGCCTTCATCTTCGCACACTCCAGCACACAATACGTCTTCTTAAGCTCTAAAATTACCCTCTTATAGTTGTCTCGCCCTCTTGTCTTCACATTCTCCAACAGTTTCTCACACCTCTCCACAACTAGTGGGCGACTCTTGATGGCGTTTTGGCAGTTGTAGTCACCGTACAACCTAATTAGGTGCCTTATTACATCCCTTGTTGATTTTTTTTAGGTAACCTCTGACATTATCGACACGTCGTAATGATGGAGATCCCTATCTATCACTTCTACATGAATATGATTTGATCAGGCTTCGGTTTGCTTGTGCCTCTACGACTTTATGTTGTATCTAGTTGACTTATGGTGTATGTCATTGTAAGCCTGTAACTTGCAGCTTCACGTTGTAATTTGTTCATTGTAAGATTACGGCTTGATGTTGTAACCTGTCGTTACACGTTGTAACTTGTCCTTTGTAAGCTTGCGGCTTTTGGTTTTCAATAACATTATCATTTTGCTTTCTGTGTTATCTTCGGTTGTCATTCACTTTCAGGGTCTCTCCTTTCTTTTTTCTCTCTTTTTTTTATGGCCTGCCTGGGGTTTTGACGTAGGGAATTATGGGGTCCGCATTCGGCAGGGGGATTGCCGCCATCCAGAGTTTTACGACTCACCCCACCAGCGTCGAACCCATCCATGTCGACCCCACTGACTGGCGGCTTCTTGCTTATACTATCCTCGTTTGGCTTCATTATTCAGTCATCCTCTTAATGCCTCTAGCGATATTGTTTGACAAGGCCGATGTCTCTCCATGTTTTCGTTTAATCCAATTTCCTTCTTTTTGCCATCTGTCTCTCGGATACGCTCTACCCCACCTATTACTTTGGTTTTTCCATTTTGCATTGCCGTGCTTTATTTTCATATGGAACTGGAAAAAAGAAAAAAAGAAAAAAAAAAAGAGAGAGAGAGAAGTTTCATAAGCCTATGTCGACCCTCATCCACTGCCGCCAGCTTGGAGGGTATGGAAATTCCCTCTAAGAGTTAAGTTGTATCAAGGAGACTCCAGTTGCCTCATCGGGGGAGAGAGGCCGAGAAGCGTTTTACTAACCCGCCTCTATGTCCCTCCGAGTAGCACCGTGGTCATGGAGTCAAATTAAATAATATGAGCTGCTATTTCCTGCAATGGAGGCTGGGGTAAGTTATACAGGTAGCCGTGGGTCTAGTCATGCTCTCCCCTGGGGGAGACAAGGCAGCCTCTGGCTCGACCTGTCTCCTTGGTCAGCGAGGAGATAGGTTGTTCAGGCAGTTTGAACTAGACCCTCCTGCCCATTGACATTGAGTATTTAATTCCTGATTAAAAAATAAGCAAGTCATCATAACTTTACCCTTAACTTTGTAGGAGTTAGACTTCACAAACCTGGGCCCTTTGGCCTATCATGCGATGTGTTTGCTGCTTTTTACCATATTGTCAATTGACCCAATCTTTGGTGCAACATTTGGGCAGTCGAAGGACTCGACCCGCACTCCATTGGGGGAGGGGTCAGAATGCCTCATACCAAACCGCCCCTTTGTTGTAATGGGGGTTAGGGTAAGTTTTCAGGCAGCCTCAGGGTGGACCCGCTCTCCATCACGGGAGGGACAAGGTGGCCTCTAGCTCAACCCGTCCCTTTGTCCCCCATGGGAGGTAGATTGTTCAGGTAGTCTACTACTGAACCCGCTCCCGCCCGTTGACATCATAGGGAAGGGTAAGTTTGGGTCAGGCTGGCACTGATTCCACACTTCATCGTAGCAGAGGTAGGGGTAAGTTATTCGGGTAGCTGGGGGCTAATCCTGATCTCCGCAGCGGGGAGACAAGGTAGACTCTGGCTCGATCCGTCTCCTTGGTCCGCGGAGAGGTAGATTGTTCAGGTAGTTTGCCACTGGAACCGCTCCCACCTGGTAATGCTGACGAGGAAGGTAAGTCTTCGTCTTTGAATAACTATGAACTACTCGCACTCCTACGGGGAGGGGTCGGAATGCCTTAAGTCAAACTGCACATTTGCCCCCCGAGGAGGTAATTCGGACATTGATGTGGCTAGTTTGCTCCTTAGCCGCAACGGGGGCTGGGAAAGTTTTCGAGTTGCCTCAGGGCTAGACCCGCTCTACATCGAGGGAGGGGCAAAGTGGCCTCTGGCTCAACACATCCCTTTGTTCCTAGCGGGAGGAAAGTTGTTCGAGTAGCCTACTACTGAACCCACTCTCGCCCTTTAACATCGTAGGAAAAGGTAAGTTTGGGTCAGACTAGCATTGATCCCACACTTAGTCGCAGTGAAGGTCGAGGTAAGTTATTTGAATAGTCAGGGGCTGATCTAGCTCTCCACCGCGGGAGGGATAAAGCAACCTTAGGTAATACACTCATCCCTTTGGTACCTTCGCAGGGGAGTTAATTCAAATAGCAATGTAACTAGCCCACTCCTTCATCTCGATAAGGGTTGAGGTCAGTTTTTCAGGCCATCGAGAGGACTGGTCCCGCTCTCTCGGATGAGGAGGTTAAGTCTCCTGTTCACCTATCATCTTTCGTGGGGAGGTAGATTGTTCGGACAGTTTGGGACTGGACCCGCTCCCCCCGTTGACATTGTAGGAAATGGTATGTTTGGGTCAGGCTGGCTCTAGTCCCACACTTCGTCATGGCGGAGGCCAGGGTAAGTTTTTCAGGTAACCTCGGGGCTGGACCCACTCTCCGTTGCGGAAGAGAAAATGTGGCCTTTGGCTCAACCCGCCCTTTTGGCCCCCGAGAGGTACATTGTTCGGGCAATCTGTAACAGGACCCGCTTCTGCCTGTTGACGCTCACAAGAAAGGTAAGTCTTTGTCTTTGGGTGGCCGAGGGCTGACCTGCACTCCTCCGCAGGAGGGACAGAGCAGCCTTTGTCAGTACTAATCCCTTTGGTATCCTATGGGGAGGTAAACAGTTGATGAAGACTTTGTTGATGGAGATTACGTTGATGGAGATTCTATTGATCGAGATTACGCTGATCGAGATTCTATTAAGGGAGATTACGTTGATGGAGATTACGTCGATGGAGATTCTTTTACATTCCTGAAACTCGACATTGAAACACAACACCACTTCCATTAGGATTTGTAAGGTATGCATGAAAACATAAATTTACAATAATTAAGCTAACTTTAGCAATAAAATCTTCGTAGATGTTCGACATTCCAGGGGGCGACAACTCGTTTCCGTGGGATTCTTGGAACTTGTAGAAGCCCGAACGATTGGTGACGGTGACCATGTAGGGGCGTTCCCATTGTTGGCCCAACTTTCCCTCATCTCGTGTTGTTGTTGTTGTTTCTTTGAGTACAAGGTCTCTGACTTTGAATGCTCTAGGGTGCACTCGTTTGGTGAAGCAAAACTCGGCCCTCCTTTTGTTGGCGGCGATTTTTACCTCTGTCTTCTAGTCTGACTTCTTCCAGCAAATCAAGTTGTTCTTCTAGCCTTTTGTCATTGGAGCTTTGTTTGAAGTGCTGAACTCTGTAGGAGGGCATCAGCTCATGGTCATAAGTGAGGGTGAAATCCAATGACTTGAATACAATTTCAAATCTTTAATAAATTGTATATATCTATATATAATATAATTATTTATACATATAAATATAAAATATATATATATATGAAGCGGAGCAGGGGGCGGGGCGAGATGACCCGACGGGGCCCCTATAGGCTCATCCGTCCCCTTGCCCCTGCTAGTGTGACGCTCGCAGATTTCGCTTGGGATCGGACGGACATCTAAAGCGTTGGGACATGCAACACAAAGTTACCTGCCCCCGTTCATGACATATAAGATGCAGTGTTCCTAACATGCATCTAGCATTATACAATATTCGCAGCGGATAATTTTTTTTCTTCAGCAATACTATGCACCAAACTAAAATATCTCAAATACTTCAAACATACTCCATACTTAACGACATACTAAACAACTAAGATCACAATAATAGTCCATAAGGTTTTAATCAAAAGAGTGCTGGAGATTGAACTCCACAAATACAAGTAATAATCTGAGGTAACTATTGTAATACCATCTACGTCGCACCGTCGCTTAGTCGACCGTTTCCAGTTGGTCGATTCCTGGTTCTCCTTCAGATCCTATAACAAAATCTACCATTCGGGGGGAATAGTAGTTAGGACTACCACAGTGAGATTTGATTACAAATCTCAGCAAGTTAACAGAAAACTTTCACACAGGTTAATGATGCATGCATGGCAGTAAAAGCATGAATGCATAATCAAATCATAAATAATCATAGCATAACTTGACATACAACATAACACAACTGGCATAACTTAAACTGAAACTGAAGCTTAACATGAACGTGACTTGAAACATAACATGGACTTGAAACATAGCATGAACGTGAACTAGAAACATAACATGAACCTGAGCATGACATAACATAAATGTGAACTTGGAACATAACGTAAACGTAAACGTGAACATAACATAACATGAACTTGAAACATATTCTTCTCTCATGGGATTACCCTGATTGTGTGAACGAAAACTTGAACATAACATAACGTGAAACATGACTTGAACGTGAAATGCATGAACTTGGAATCTTATTCAATAGACTTAATCATTAAAGTGACCATATGGGTGCTACACAGGTCCCCTTGAGCCGTGTGTCCCTGCCGATTAGCGCATCACATCACAGGTTTCTATACCAGCTGTGAGTGCGTTAATACGTACTCCACAGTTGTTATGGTCACACGTATTCTACGTGTTACAATTGATGTGTCTCACGTAGTGTATGCTCCACAGTTGTTGTGGCCCCATGACTTATTTATTTGTGCCACACTTGCTGTGGACATACGTAACATAATGTGTGGCACCATCGACGTTAGTGCCTAGCGCACTCCGATGACCAGCTAATTAGGCCCCATTCGCAACCTGTTGACTGTACTTCGTCAACCCAGGGAATTTCACACCTATTTAGACACTCCAGCGTGAACAAAGGAGTTCCACTAGGATATTAACTCATCCTAGCGCTTAGGGTCGTGATTGACATGAATAACTTAAATGGCATACATGATATTTCATAACGTGACGTAACATGAACGTGACATAAAAGACAGAAGTCCTGACGTAGCAAAACGTGACATGAACGTAAGATGACAGACATGACATACTTCAAGATATAAATATAACAGAGTACATTTCATAACATGGCATACATGTAACATGCAACATTTCGTAACATGGCATACCATATAACAAACAACATTTCTTAACATGGTGTAACATGTGACAGTGAATATTACATGACATGAAATACGTGTAACAGATGGCATACTTAACTCAACATGACATACTTGCAATGTATAGCAATACGTGACAGAATATCTTTCGTAACAGATGAATAATTCATAGCAGAATAAATTCTGCGTAATAGATAAATTTGTAATGACTTGGCATGACACAAATGATAACATGCATACATACAATCATGACAGAATATCTTGTGTAACAAATGAATAATTCATGACAGAATAAATTCTATGTAACAGATAAATATGTAATTACTTGGCATGGCACATATGATAACATGCATACATACAATTTAGTTCCCTTACTTATCACTCATACACATTAAACTGATAGTAAGTTAAAAGCTAACTTACCTCAATCGTCGCGTTCTACTATAATAAAGTGCGAAACACAATGAACTGTAAGAGGGTATTCTAAAAGTTAGAAATTAATTACTAACAATTAGAAATGTGAAAAGAGACAACTTAGAGTAAAATTACCATTTTTCCCTCTACATATGGGCAAATGACCATTTTACCCCTAACTTAAAGATTTGACATCCTATTTCCAAAGATTACCAAAATTTACATTCCTCATGTAAATTTTGTCCCAAACTCAAATATCAACTCATAAAAATTTAAAACCAATCAGAACTATGAAAAACTCACTATGGCTGAAATCTACATAGGCCATTTGTCTTGATTTTGGTTGCAATTCTTTCAAATTTCAAAACTCATGAATAAACCAAAATCTTGTAACAAAGATCTTCCTATCCTAAGTTTAAAAACACACTTAAAAAAAATATCCATTAAGAAAAGCTAATTATTAACACCAAACTTTTTGTAAAAAGACCCAAACTTTTTAACAAAAAGTAAACCTTAAATCACAAGTTTTGACCTTAATAAAAACATCTCCAAGAATTCCAAAAAATCAAATCTTACTTCTAACATATTCATAACATCATCCTAAGATCAACCCTTCTTTAAAACATCAAACAAAAGCCACCAAAAATCACAAAACTACACTTGGAATTTTTGGTTTTAAACTTAATCCAAAACAGAAACTGTTTTTCCCAACAACTTTGATCAATCTCTTGCTCGATGGCTTAAAGACATGTGATCTTCAAACTAACACATCACATTGTCTAAAAATGTGTCCTAAAGAATATCCAACCATCAAACCTAAAATCACATGGCCAAAACTCAATAAAACATGGATCTAACCCATAAACATCAAATCTTAGGCCTAACCGAAATCCTCTTACATAGAAAAATCATACCTTTAAAACTAATACTAAATATCTTTAAAATAACATCCTAACATGTATATAAGAGGCTTAGGATCATCATATAAAAATATCAAAGCCTTTGGAATAAAATCAAACCACGAAATATTCAAACTTTCACAAAATAGAAACTGTTTTTCCACTTCCAGTTTTCAAGTTTCTAACTCTAAGAAAATCTATCATCAAAAACTTTATTCATGCAACAAAACCTCAATGAGAATTCATAAACACATGTTAACAACACTCCATAAAATTTTCGGACCAAGATAAGTCCATTAGCTTGGTCAAAACTTCCAAAACATAACATACTCTCTAGTTTCACGCCCAGAATGCCCTTTCCATGGTTAAAAATACTTTTGACCGATCAAATGAGAATGTAATGAGACTAATAATATATCCACGGAAGCTAGACTCAAAGACGAACAACTTATGTGAAGAAATGATCGTGCTAAAATACGTAAATGGCCACGCAAAAAGCCCCAGAAATCTGCCCGAGAGAGATCTTTCGGGTTTCTCTCTAAGAACGGGAGAAAGAAGTGATAAAATGGAGAGAAGTATGTCTTGCACGACTTTAGACTTCTAGAGGGGGAAGTTATGGGCTGGAATGACCCTTTATTGGAGGTGGCTATGTGACATAAAGTGGAGAATAGTGAGGGGGCAAAGACTGCCTGCAGCAGCTGTGAAAGATGGAGGTTGATGGAGTGGATTTCTCCTTCACATCAAGGAACTATTGGGTGCAGCCAATGGCAGTGGATGGTCTGCCAAGTGGGGGAGGAAACTTCTCCAAGAAGCTTTGCCAAGGTGGCCAATTTCGTGGGCCTTGTGGGCCCCACCAAGTGGGCTTCAATTTGAGGTTTAAAGGGGGTTTGGTTAGGGTTTGAGATGCTATCAAGCCCAAAACGAATTTTTCTTGGTCCAATCAAATTTCCAAGGTTTAAAAGGTTGGATAATGATGTCATAACAAGGATTTGATTAATTAATAGCATGTGAAAGTGATTAAACACCATGCTAGAAATCGGATTAAAAAGGGTTTGGAGGCCAACTTTAGGGTTTGGGAAAACCATTTAGGTTTTCGGTTTCAACCAAACTTTTGGGGTTTCAATTGGATTCCAACCATTTAGGGTTTTGCTAGGGTTGAAACCCTCTTTGGTTTGGCACAATCTGGTTGATCAGATGAAACAAAGTTTTACTTAGGTGACATGATGTCACACCTTGACTTCCTTCACAAATCCATCTAATGGTTCCTCTTTGTACCAAGTCTCTGATATTATTCACTATGTGTGGCTAAGATCTTGCCAAGTGTCCAAATAAAAACTCTTCCAACCTAATTTGGACATTTCACACTGTGATTTTGAAAACACTGCATTAGGTGCGCTTATCGAGGTTACTATTCACTCCAAAAAAATATATAATAAACTTAGTACTGAAAAATTCCAAATATTCATATTAACCTATAGTGAAAATCGTTTACCAAAATTCAACCCCGAAGTGCCCCTAAAAAATAATTTCACAATTTTCAACAGACGTTTCGTCCGAAATTATGAAAAATGGTTATTACGCCATAAAATCCTAAATAATCAACTGAGTCTAATGGCGTAGACCAAAACACAATCTGATACTTCTAACTACCTCAAATAATTAAACTTATAAATCTAGCACCACAGTAAGTGATAACACTGATTATGATAACAGACTAAAACTTGAGCGATTGATCGATTCGTAAAAACTTATGGGGTTTTCACGAGATTCCTAAAGTCAATAGAAATTCCACCAATGAATTTCTAGTGTGCTGTTACAGTTAGGCCTTCTACATGTGGGGCGGGGCAGATGGGCGGGGTACAGGGCACCGCTGCCCACCCCTAAATGCAAGAGTTTTATGTCTTTTGCAGAGGTATTCATAGCAAGCTGATCGCGTTTAGTGGGAATGTTCCTTTTCTCTTATAAATTTAATTGAGCATTTAATACTGGCTATTTTTCTGGATTATTTAATGTGAAACGTGTGCTGAGTACCGGATTAATTACGATAATCATATACTTACAATTATTTTATAATTAGTTTACATGTTATTTTAAATTAATCAATATAATTGTGACACTTCATTAAAAGATAATTACAATTTTAGTTAATTACTATTCATTTTAATTGTGACACTTTTTTTTAACTACTCCAATTTTATTGATAGCTCTCACTTATGGCGGAAGAAAGCCGTGATTACAAATTTTATACGCCTGGGATGTACAAATAAGCAAAATGAAAAAACCAACTCCCATACATCAAAATCAACAAACAACAAGCTACAAATGAAATGTACAGAAAGACAACAAAACCAAGACAAAACAACCAAAAAAAATCAAAACCTGCAAGAAGAAAAAACCATACAGACAAATAAAGATAGAAAGTCAGTCGGATTAAAATCCAAAACCGCATACCTGGGATAGAATCTACGAAATGCGTAGATAAAGAAGACCATCTATCCATTCTGAGAAGACCACATAACTGGCTAGGCAAATTATCACTATCATTGTACCAATCCATATCAGAACCCCCTACACCTCTCTTTGTAAGAAAATTAGCCACAACATTTCCTTCATGATAAACATGAGTGACACGATACTCCATGCACTCTAAATAACCAAGTAAATCCTTCCAATAATCCTCAAGATACCAAAGACGACAAACACCTTTAGTAAGCCAATTTACAAGAAGCTGAGAATCCATATCAATCTCAACCGGGAGAAACCAAACTGATAGCACCTCTTAAGCCCCTCCCACAAACTTCTCAATTCAGCAAAATTGTTAGAACCCTGACAAAAAAAAAAAAACAGAATAAGCCACTTGAAACCTACCAAGACTATCACGAATAACACCATCAGCACCACCCGAACCAGGATTACCCAAACTACTACCATCAGTATTTAGCTTCACCCAGCCCTAAGGAGGTCTTGACCATCTCACCACACGGACCATCTTAGGTTTAGGAAGGACTATAGGAATATCCAGTCTATTCAAAAACAGCAACATCCTTATGAGAAACCTAAGAAATTTTCATAATCAACTGCATGATCTTACCAATCCAAAATTTAATGACATGCCAAACAAAATCAACCATATTAGTCTATCCTCATAACGAGCTTTGCAGCGCCTGTTTCAAAGTTGTCACGAAACAATAAATGGGAGAAGACCAAAAATTAACTTGTTCATTCCAAGTATGGAAAACACCCATGTGCACACCTAACTGAATAGCATCCATACGCCAAATATGCCTAGAGACATCCCCAGTACAAAGAACATGATTCAAATCCTCAATCTGACCCAAAAAGCAACAATCACACTTAGAGACAAGAGGAATGCCAACAGATCTGATCTTCTCGTCAACATTCAAAGAGTTATTATAGGTCTTCCACATCATAATAGAAATCTTTTTAGGAAGAGAGTTATGCCAAATCCAATGAGCCCAAGGTAAGGAAGGAGCCCTAACCCGAATAAGATCCCACGCACTTTTAGTAGAGAAGTTTCCATCACTATCATTCAACCAAATTAAAACATATTGCCTATCCTTCCTCGTAGCGAAGAATTGACACAAATCAAAAGCTTTTTGAAAGACCACTAGCATTTCCAGTAATGGAATATCCCAATCATTTTCAATACGACATTCTTTAATATTCAACAGAGGCTATTCAAGAATAAGATAGTGGGAACTAAGAGGATCTTCCTCTACCCAATTGTCAAACCAAAAAGAAATATTCTCCTCTCGTACAATCCACGTTGAATTATTTAAAACCTTCGGGATACAGCAGACAAAGGATTTCCAAAATTGAGTACCCTTATTAGGCACCAAAAGAGATAAATGATTATTCCGGGCATATTTTGCTATAAAAAAAAATCCGCCCATAATAACTGACCCTTAATAAGACGCCAAGCAAGTTTCATATGTAAAACCCTTTGAATGTCCTCAAAATTCCGAATAGCCAAACCACCTTCCTCAGTAGGCTTACAAATATTATTCCAAGAAAGCCATTTTCTCTTTCATTTCCCTTCATAATCATAATCACCCCAAAAGAAAGAACTCAGAGTCCTATTCAAAGCCTTGATCACAGTATGAGGGACAAGTAAAACAGCCATAAGATGAGTAGCCATACTAGAAAAAACATAGCAAAGAAGGATAGTTTGGCCACCCACAAAAAGCAATTTCATCTTCCAACCCACAATTGTCTTATTGATTTTCCAAAGCAACTCACC
Organism: Juglans regia; assembly: GCF_001411555.2. Lineage (NCBI taxonomy): Eukaryota > Viridiplantae > Streptophyta > Magnoliopsida > Fagales > Juglandaceae > Juglans > Juglans regia. Next base: position 15,616,039 of record NC_049904.1, on the reverse strand, counting down.
AAAATCACTAGTTTTAAGTCTCCCAACCACAACAAGGACACCCAAATACTTAAAAGGATAGGACCCTTCAGAAAAACCAGTAATGCGCAAAAGAGAAGCTTCTCCATGAATAGGGATTCATTTAGAAAAATAAATAGCACTCTTCTCTTTATTAAGGACTTGACCAGTCCAAGATTCATAAAGTATTAAAACCTAGGTCAAGTTCCTCATGCATCTATTAACACCATTAGCAAAAATGATAATATCGTCGATACATAAGGTGAGAAATAAGGGGAGTGCCTCTAGCTTGAGTAAACTGGCCAATTTTATCATCCTCAACGGACTTTTTAAGTAGACGAGAAAGCACCTCTTGCATAATAATAAATAAATAGGCCGAAAGCGGATCGCCTTGCCTCAAACCACGATTCCCTTTAAAAAAACCCAAAGAGGTACCATCATCATAATAGAAAACCAAGGCATAGAGATGTAGGACTTAAAAAGATAACAAGCATGAGGAGAGAAACCAAAAGCCGCCAAGACATGAAGAAGAAAGTTCCAATCCACCCTATCATAAGCATTGGACATATCGAGCTTAACCAAAACATTACCCCCAGGATGCGAAAAACAACCAATTCGACCCCCTTCAAAGTTCTTGCGAGGTAATCTTGACATCTCCTCCATAATAATAAATAAATATGGAGAAAGCGGATCACCTTGTCCCATTCATCATAATGGAGAACCAAGGGGATTGAACACACTCCCTTACAAGATTACAAACCTGATGAGAAAAGCCAAAAAGAGGTTAACACATTCAACAAAAATTGCCAATTTACGCGATCATAGGGCTTTTGCCATCTCAATTTGCACCATAATGTTACCACCCTTTGTTTTCTTATTCAAAGAATGAAACAATTCCTGAGCCAAAGTGATGTTTTCAAAGATACTACGGCCTGGAATAAATGCTCCTTGTTCATGAGAAATCAACTGAGATAAATAAGGTGTCATCCTTTGCACTAGAACCTTTGAAAAAATTTTATATGCAACTAAACAAAGGCTGATAGGACGGAACTTGTCAAAACTCTTGGGATCCTCTACCTTCAGAATCAACACCAGATAAGATGTCGTGTAAAATCTAGGTAAAGAAGAACCCGAAAAGAACTCCTTGGCTGCCTCAACAGCATCCTCTTTGATCAAATCCCAGCAACTTAAATAGAAACCGGAGCCAACCCCATCTGGTCCAAGTGAGATCTCTTTCGGTATTGATTTCAACACAACTAAAATCTTAGTCTCAGACGGGGCTCTAGCAAGAGCCAAATTATTTTCCTCAGAGATAGAGCACTATATAAGAGGTGCAAGATCCACCTGTTCAACAGTAGAATCACTAGAAAGATAGTTCTGAAAATAAATTAAAGCTTCTTGATGGACCTGTTCCAGCGAGTTCAAAATGACTCCATTCTCTAGCTGCATGTTCTAAATGACTTTATTTTTTCTCTGTTGGTTAACAACTGCATGGCAGAAGTTTCCATTCTAGTCATCCTCTAAAAGCCACATCTTCTTTTGCCAATTGAGAGAGTCTAGATTCTTCACGTTGTTCCCATGTATCCAGTTCAAGTTTAGTCACCAAGAAATCACATTCAACCTCCTCATCATAGCCACCTTGTAACCGACTCTCTAAGACCTCCAATCTCTCTTCTAATTCTTTAATGGTCTGCCCCACATGCCCAAATGCCTATTTATTCCAAGCTCGTAGTGCAATCTTTTTTTTTTTCAACTTTTCCGCCAACCTTACAAGACCCACAAATGTAAAAGGTTTCTTTCATACATCTTCCACACATCACAAAAACTTTGCATGAGATACCCATATATTTTGAAAGCGAAAAGGATGCGGGTCGTAGCTTACCATTGGTCTTTGGGAATGAATGAGCATAGGACAATGATCCGATGTCTGCCATTGAAGATATTCAAAGAACGCTGAATGAAACCTATTTGCAAAATGGGTGTTAATCAGTGCTCTATCCAGCCTTGCCCAGCTTCAAGTCTGTCCCTCCTGGCCATTACACCACGACAGTTGGCATCCCACAACCTGAAGGTCCACTAAACCACATTGGTCAATACAATTATTAAAATTAGCCAAAGAAGCTAGCGGCCTTGGATGACCACCCACTCTTTCACTATCTTCTCGGATAATATTGAAGTCCCCTACCACAAGCCAAGGGGACCCATTGGCATCCATCACCTCTAAAGATTGCCTAAGCACTCTACGTTCCACGCTATTACATTTCACATAGATAAAAGATATGAGTATCTTCTCTTCACCAAACCGAAACCACCTAGAAAGTAATTGATTAGTCATAGACAACACTTTCTACTCATAATCGTCACTCCAGAAGATCCATATTTTACCATCAACTTCTGCATTAGAACAAAAATTCGGTAAAACCATCATACCCGCCGAGCGATTCATTTTGTCTACCCTAGCAAAAGGTTCCAAAATCCAAACAATAGACACACCATACTTTCTCACTAAAATTTTTAAATGATTCCGGGAACTGCTTAACCCTCGCAAGTTCCACACCAAAATTTTATCAACCATAAATTTAGTTTAGAGGGTCGAGATAAAAGCCGTTGTGATCGTCTCACTGACGTTTTTCTTTGCTTCAGTCAAGCTGCTGGGCTGGCTACTCTCAGGATCAGAATTGTACATCTTTTGTCTAACCAGTGTACCAAGAACACCATCATCCCCAAGATCTTATATTCAAGCCGTTTGTTCCTCCTCCACAATAACAACATTATCAAGTGGCCTTTGGGTTCTGCATTCCAACTCAAGTATTTTTTAGACCAAATATGTGTGACCCCCCTCAAGAAAACCTCTGCTCGGACCCTCTCCCATACCCAACAACTCAATAGTAAGACTTTCGACGTCAACCTGCACTGCATGATTCCCTCCCTCTCTTCCATGCCTAATAACCGAGTCACGTACTATGGCGGGTTCATCAGAGTCCTCTTCAACAGAGTATTCCTTCATGGCTGAGTCAATGCCCTGCATCTCCACAGCCCCATCCGCAACCAAGGCCATCTGTTGTTCCGTTACGTGTTCCTTCTCCTCCTTCAGCACAACCCCATCTGCAACTTCAACCGCAACCAAAGACATCACTTGGTCCATCATGTATTCCTTCTCTCCCTCCTTCTGAACCCCACCCAAAACCCCATCCGCCTCCAAGGTGACTTTCTCCTTCTCTCCCTCCTTCTCATAGGTTTCTTCTTTTTCACTAGTTTTTCCTTTCCCTCTTCGCTGGTTCTTGTTCTACACACGATTACTTGTCCCCCACCCTATCTTGCGCTGCATCTCCCTCATACGGTAAACCACTTTCGTATGCCCTTGTATACAACACTTAGTGCAATAAAAACCAATTTTTTCATATTGTGTTTCCTGCCAAATTTTTCTATTTGCCGATACGACAATCGGAAATCCTTTGATAAGTTCCTCCTTTAGAACCACTTCTACACACAAACGTGCCCCTATAGTCCTTGTTTTATTCAGTGTTGCATTGTCTGTGCCCAAGTAGTGGCCAAACCTCGTGGCTAAGATCTGTAGGCAATCGACTCTGTACATTTAAAGAGGCAAACCTGGTAGGAATATCCATTGGGCCGCCAGAGATGATTCAACATGGAGATCAAACTCCTTTGTCCATCTGAATAACCTAAACACACACCCATCAATCACCCGACCCTCTCTCGCCCAAGCATGCACGAAATCATGTTTGGATTGCAATTGTATAAGCACATGAAATTCATCCATAAAACTGATAAGCGGCGCCTCCAATAAACCCCATGACTTAATCACATTCAACCTAATCTTATCAATGGACGGCCTATAACGTGAGAACTTTAACACCAATGCAAAGCGGAAATCATTCGCTACTTTTGTCATCTCAGACACCGTAAAAATGAAACCTGGTTCACCATTCACGTCTACCGGATATCGCATAGAAAGTTTGAAGGAGGCTGTGGGCTTCCTCATCACTGCTTGTGCAAAAGCTTTTGTACCATGATCTCCATCATCTGGACCACCTGACGGCTTAGAAGACACCGGTGGGGGTGAGGGCACCGCCATTGGCTAACCCTAGAGTTGAAAGCAAAAAAGATTTTCCAAAAGGAAACTCCTAGAATCTCGAAGCTCACCCTAGCGTTTGTACAATTTGTAAAAGGGGGAAAAAGGTTGGTGCTCTGCAAACCTCCTTGCACTACCACCGAAAGCCTCTGTTTTTCCTCACCAAAAAATAGAGTGTGTGATCTCTTCCATGAGCCATGCAAACCAGCCACCCCACAACGTCAGCCTCCACTTTATCGCGACTTGCACATAGAGCGTCGCCAGACGCTACACGCCAATCCAAATTCGTCGTCCTCGCCTTGGTAAGCCACGCTGAACTCCCCCACTCTTTCTTTCAGTCACCCACACTCACGATGTGCTTATCTTCCCCCGAAATCTCTCTCTCACTCTCTCTCTCTCTCTCTCTCTCTCTCTCTCATGACGTTGCCTCTCTCTTTCATCACTCTTAGTTGCATAGTGATTGCCCAACTCGCCGTGAAGCACCACCACGCCCCTCCCACTTCCAGTCGCTGCTCATCCCCACTAGTTGATCACGATAAGCCCCTACCCTTGCCTCTCGCGTAAGCCATTCCCGAATGCATGAAACCAATAGAATGGATTTTAAGGGAGCTAGTTAAACAACAAAAATGCCCTTACTTTTTAGGATTAACAGTTGAGAGTAATTAAGTGTTAGGAAGATTTTAGGTTTAGCAAATATAGATTATTTTAGTAGTTTAGATTTTAAATACAATCACATGTTTGATTAGAAATTTATGCAAATTATGTGTTTATTTTTTTAGGCGATTGATTACACGCCAAAAATAGTAGATTAGCACTGCAAGGTAAGTAGCATGATTATACCCTTACATGTATGTACGGTAAATCACATGTTTTTTATAAAAAATATTATGCATGTATGCCCTCCTTTGAAAACCCTTTTTACGTACCCCAATCATGATAAAATTATAAAAATCCATGATTTTATGTGAAAATTTATGCATTAAATTATTTATGAAAATTCATGATTTTATGTAAATATTTATGCATTAAATTCATGATTTTATGAAAGAAGTTATGCTTTAAAAGATTTATGAAAGGTCATGAATTTATGTGGGAGTTATGCATGAAAATAATTTATAAAAAGCCATGCATGATTTTATGTGAAGATTTATGCATTAAAATATTTATGAAAAAATCATGATTTTATGTGAAGAAACATGTATCACGAAAATTTATGAAATAATGCGATTTCATTTGAAATCTATGATATGATATGACAAGATATCATAAGTATACATGCGATTTCTTTTGAAATCTCTTATATGACAAGTATGCAAGTATGACTATGATTAAGATATGTAACAACTTATGTTATGATATGAGAACGGTACCTATGTTTAGGACACATTACATTGCCAGGTCGTATATGCTAGTAGTGCACCCAGTATGTCTTCCTTATGTATGAATTCCACAATCCGCATCTACGAGCAGAATCAGAATTTACTTAGATTCGCTAACCCTAACTCACGGAGGTCAACAATGGGTATCAGCCTATGATAAATGAAAGATAAGTTCATGTTTATGTTAATTACCTATATATTTATGAGTATGAATAGTTTTCAAGAAAATTCAATGTTTATTATGTTTACTGTATGATGTGCTACTTAATGAGTATTCGCCTCATTTTTGTATGTTTTTATGTTTTAAACAACCCCAGGTGACGACATTTATGAGGATGAGACTGCAGGACAGGACTTGACCCCGGAAGGCGAGACAGAGGCCTAGAGAGATTATGCTATGATTAATTTCATGATTTAAGGTTTAAATAAATTATTTTGATAAGCACATAAGACTTTCGTAATTTTTATAAGTTCTTCTGCAGACTCTATTTTAAATTTGAAGTATTTATTAAAGTTTGTTTTATTTAGAGAATCTTTCACATTTGGCACGTTGTATAAAGGAAAAGTTTTTAAATTCAAGTTTAGTATCACACTGGCTCCATGAAAATTTTAAAAATGTTTTTATTGGGGAGCGGGGGTGTTACAATTGGTATCAGAGCCCAGGTCGTAAGATTTCGTAGACTTTTCAAAATAAAATAGAAGAAAACTTTTTGCAAAGAAATTTTTTAAAAGCAAAGAAGTTTTTGGAAAATACAAAATGAAGGAAATGAAAGTTTAGGCCAATGCCTCCCCAAGGCAAGTTATGTGCCATAGTAAGTATGTTATAAATTTTTCTTTTAGTATTTAAGTGCATTTTGATTGACATTGTTAAAACATGCATGTTAGAATGGCACCCCATGGAAGAAAATCACACGCACCCCACTCTGAGAATAATACCATACAAGATGAGAATTCAAAAGTATTTGTTGCTGCAACGACACGTTTCTTTCAAAGGATGGTCAATGGTGATATGGTGGCAAGTAGAATCGCACAGGTAGGATGCACATTAGAACAGTTTTCCCGCCAACACCCCCTACTTTCAATGGTAGATCAAATGCCATGGATGCGGAGAGTTGGATCGAACGATTGGAGAAGATCTTTAAGGCACTTTATTGCATGGACAATTAGAAGGTGACTTATGCTGCTTTCAACTTAACAGATACGACAAACAAGTTGTGGAAGTCAACACGAGCACTCTTGCAAATGGAACTAGGAGGTGGAGTCCCTATCACATGGGAGTGTTTTAAGAAGACATTTTTGGAGCATTTCTTTCCTTAGACACTTCATGAGTCTAGGGCCGATCAGTTTGCAGATCTTACCTAGGGAACGATGACGGTAGACCATTATGCTACCGAAGATCTTCTCCAATCGCCAGTTGGATCGAACGATTGGAGAAGATCTTTAAGGCACTTTATTGCATGGACAATTAGAAGGTGACTTATGCTGCTTTCAACTTAACAGATACAACAAACAAGTTGTGGAAGTCAACACGAACACTCTTGCAAATGGAACTAGGAGGTGGAGTCCCTATCACATGGGAGTGTATTAAGAAGACATTTTTGGAGCATTTCTTTCCTTAGACACTTCATGAGTCTAGGGCCGATCAGTTTGCAGATCTTACCTAGGGAACGATGACGATAGACCATTATGCTACCAAATTCATGGAATTGTCCCGTTTCGCCAGTTACTTAATTCCAGATGAGGAAAAGAAAGCTGAAAATAATGAGCGCGATCTAAATCGCAGGATTAGGGGAGTGTGTACGTACTCTCAGGATTCGAAGTATCACGGAGCTGGTCACCCGAGCTACCATTTCTAAATAAGACATTCAAGAAAGTATCGACTACAATAATCAAAGGAAGCAACAGCAGCAGCAACAATTCCAACTAGCATCACTTACGGATAAAAGGCCTTTTCAGGATAATGGACAACAGCCACGACAGGGCGAGACAAGATGGCTCCCCATGTGTAAGAAGTGTAGTAAGAGGCATGCAAGGAAATGTTTGATGGGGACTGAAACATGTTTCAAGTGTGGGAAGGAAGGACATCATCTTCGAGACTGTCCTGGGAAGAACATAGCTACTACTCAAGCTACAAGAGACGGACAGAAGAATATGGCACCAGCTCGAGTTTTCTCCTTGGCATAGTTGTGTGACACAGATGCGCCCGTCAATGAGATCACAGGTAACTAATTTCCTCAACTAGAAAATTGATTATTGTTGGAATATTAGGTATGTAGGTTGTGGTGTTCATGATGACTATTGGAAATATTTTATGTGCTATAGGTAACGAAATTCTATCTCAGCAAGAATTATAGGAGTTATGATCTGAACTTTGGAGAGTCATAGATTACGATTTATTTGAGGTTATTATTGCATGTGGAGAGTTTTATTATTCTATGTGGAGAGCTTTAATTACTTTTTTGTGGAATTTAGATAATCGTCTAGTCAAATTACTATTAGGTTTGTAATCGAACTCATAAGAGTATGAATATAATACTTACCTGAACTCTATGCCATATTCATTTCATGCAGTCCATTCATATGCGTGTAAGATGGCAACCTACATGCATACATAAACTTAACATCATTCTCTTCCTCAAGTACATACGTAACTAAAACTAAGAAAATACATAAACTTCTCTTCACTAGGACTTCCTTCACTTAGACACACTCTATCATCCAAGTTCATCTTCTATGCTTTTCGTTATCACGTTTCTTAAATTCTCAAACTCGTAGCTTGTGACCCACTTGAGGTCACCTTTCCAACACATAGCATTCTACTTCAAGTCATTATCCTTTAAAGTGAACATCCATGACTCACTTTAAAGTTAAGACACACAATCACCTTCATCATACTCTTCCTACCAAACCATCCATCCCGATGCATAACTTGGACCAACCAAATTATACAACCTAATCCTCGTCAATACACACATTCCTTCCTTCATTCATGTATAACCTAACAACCACTTCATCGTATTCCTAACCATGCATCATATAGAACTTTAAACCAACCTTGAGGCTCAAACATCGTGTACTCATACAAAAGACAGATTATCCATTACATATGGTAAATTTGTCCGGCACATATGTCCAACCACATTACACATGTACCCTGCCCTTTTTATCACCTAAGAGCAACATATAATCCATTGAACGCCCACTTGTATAAACAAGCACCATACTCCGATACTAACCTTCAACTCAAATCCAACTAGCATGACCTTTCATACGACCCGTCCAACTTCACAGTTCATCCTAACACTTAACGCAACATAACTACATTCACAACTACACCTTTTATCACATCACAAAGCTCAAAACTACTTTCAAGCTACATCATTATCTATCACTTCACCTGGCATCCCGCCACTTCACTACTGCACCATCTCCTCACTCATCACGTGCACGAATCCACATGCATTCCCCGTCACTTCATGACATCTCGCCACACAACCTCTACGTCACCATTACACCATTTCGTTACTTCACACATACTCCTAGTCACGACACCACTACACAATGACGCCCGTCACTTCCGACTACACGGTCGCATCACATCTACTCCGAGACATTGCTTCAAAGTTCCCGACACTTCACAATAAACTCTACACTATGTCACAGCCCATCACTTCACACAGCACAGTCCACAACACGACACAACACACTTCACAATACATAACCTCACGAACCACCACAACTACTCCGTTCACATAACCCAACATAGCAAACTCCACAACACAATATCCAACTTCACACTAATTAAACTAACGAGAAAAAGGAAGAGGGTCCATACACTGGGTCGGGATGACCCGTTGAGTTGCTCGCTGTCTGGCAAGACCCAGTGGTGTCGAAAGCCATTAGCTTGGGTGGTGGCAGCTCCTTGGTGGTCTCTGTCGTGACCTTACAACGGGACTATATTGGAGGACTGGATCTAGGGTTTCTTGGCTAGATCTAGGGTTTGGAGGGTTTCGTGGTGGCGGCAAGAGGTGGGCTTTGGTCTCATCGTGCTGGTTGGGGGTTGTTTGGAGGGAAACAGAGAGAGAAGAGGGGATCTGAGAGGGATGGTCATGGAAGGCTTGTGGTGTCTCAGGAGGAGCACTGCGGTGTTGGGGTGGCTAAGGCCGTGGGTTGCAAAACAGAGCAACAGGGAGGGAGGGCTCGGTTGGGCATGGAGGAGTTGGGCAGGCTCCAACAGCGTGCTAGCGACATCACGATGGTAGGTGGTGGCGCACAGCACCCCTAGTGGTGGTGGATCTAAGGATCTTGAGAGACAAAAGGAGCTACGGGGAGGAAAAGGGAGAGAGGGAAGATCTGAGTCAGGGCTGGGGCAAGAGGTGGCCAGTGAGGCGAGGTCGTCGGCAACGTAGGCTTACGATAGTAGAGCTAGGCGGTGGCGTATCTGGGAACCCAAAACAGAGAGGGGATAACTCTGGAGAGGAAGGGAGAGGTGTTGAACGTCGGCTAGGGGCTCGGTCCAGGGTGAGGCGACGATAGAGGTGGTGGTGGTGCAATGCGGCAACAATTGCCGACGGCACTGGGAGGAGTCGAGGAGAAGAAAGATCAGGAGGGAGAGAAGGGAGTGCGGCTACTGAAGGGGAAGAGAGAGAGGGAAAAAGGGAATGTGAGGGGAAAAAGCTAGAGTTTGTGGCTTTAAATCCCAACTCTTCATCTTGAGTCTCCATATTTGATCCGACATTGGGAAATTAAACACATAAATAAACTAACAAAAATAAGAGTAATTAAAATAGAAAAACAATATGATCAATTTAAAACCCAACTTTAATTCTAAAAAAATAATCTTTCATCATAATATAAAATAATGAAGTTTTCTCAACATTTTTTAAGAGGAAATAATTTCATCTAAATAAGTAGATTTTTTAACATAAAATGAAATAATGAATATTAAATAATACTCTTAAAGGACTAAAATCATTTAAATAAAATGATTTTCTAAAATTATATTATTTTCGGGACTTCACAATATAAAAAAACTTACTTTAAAATTAAGCTTAGTTCAAAAATACCAAAAATACCTCTCTTAAAAACAATTTTGGGCATTTAAGATATTTCAAAAACTTTAAAATACTGGGCTCCATTAAAAAATCATCTACTAAATTTAAAACTCAATCTCAAGATTTAAAACGCAAAGACGAGACTCGTGACCAACTGAGAGAAAAAGGAGCGGGTGGTCACATTAACACCATGCATGGCACGAATTATTAGCAATGTTTTAAATTCAGAGTGATTATTCTGATTTAGGTGTTGGAATAGAATATTTTGGTATCAGTGTTTCGATGTTCTGTTTCGAGATTTGCTATATATATATAGAAGAATTGAAGATTTATAAAATGAATATAAGTTAAAAGCATAACAAGGGTAATGGAAATGGTGTTAAAAGATAATATTAAAAAAAATAACAAACTTAAATTGAGGCTTAGAAAAAAACAAGGAAAAAAATCGATTACTACTAAAAATAATGAGGTGTAAAACAACAAAGAGGATGATGAGATATATTTAAAGTTTTAAAAAAAATGAAAATTATATAAATGACTATTAGATTTAAAATTTATAAAATTGTCATCTAAATTCCAAAAAATTACAAATTGACTATTAAAACAGTATGAAATGAAATTGGCCAAAATTGTCCGGAATGGGTCAAAATTGGCCTGAATTTAAAACAAAATAGAATGAAAATGGATAGTGTACCGGATACTATTGAAACCAAAAATTTTGAAAATCCTGACTATGGGTGTTAAAAAAATAATAAAAATAAAAAATGCCAATGGGTTTGGTCCGGTGCGGTACCGGTTCTTAAAAATCGAAACCGATCTTAAACCAGTGTTGTACCGATTTTCATATTTTGAAAGCTGGTTTACACCAATCCGGACCGGTATATAAGTATAACCTTTTATATTATATTATGTATTATATACTAAATTGCTAATTAATATAACATGAAATTGTAATTATATTATTCAAGTCTACTAATATTATAACATGAAATTAATATAACATGTGATATAACAAAAAAATTAATCTTATAATTTTTAATATAACATTTTATGTAACTTATATATTTTTTTCTTATAATATAAAGTTAATATAACATAAAATTTTAATCTAAAAATAAACATTAATGTTAAGTTATTAATATAAACTTTTATATATATATATATATATATATATCAAGAACAATACAAAACAATAATTCTAATAATAGATTAACAGTATCAACACGTGAACTAAAACAGTATATACAAAGTCATTTGTCGTTTTCCTGGATAATAATTTTGGGCCACGACAATAATCTGACAACTTCTATCTATCATGCTGACTAATTGAAAAAGTAGTAATCTTCTAGAATCAAATAATCTGGGGGTCATAAGTTGCTAATTCCAGATAGAACAGGTCTTGAGAATCCATCAGATGTACTGGATGATAAGGTGATTATCAACACAAGTTTTCCAATATACTTCATTGTCTTTTGCTTTGGGTTATCTTTGTAAAAATCTGTATCGGTGATTTCTTACTCTCTGTTTTTTTTTTTTTTTTTATAAAGCAATGATACTCAAATGGTTTATTACACTACTATTCATGTATTATTAGAATTATTGTTCAGTACTGTTCTAGTGTCAGTTAATAATGCTCATGTATTATTAGAATTACTGTTTTGTACTGTTCTAGTATATATATAAAGGAGTTATGTCAAATGGTGGAAAAAATACAATTATGATCATATCTTAAAAATATTTTCAAAAATTACCAAAACTCCAGAAGTTCTAGTCCAACGGAGCAAAATAAAATAGCAATAAAATATAATATAACAATATAATCACCAATAGCTCCGATACCAAAGGCATAAATCCCAGTTAATAAATAGATACTAATAATAGTTTAATGATAATAATAGACGGTAGAACCAGTCATATGCATAAAAGCAGATGATGTAGAACAGGAAGAAGAGGAAACAACTTTGAAGTAGGTCAGTAATTCTGGAGAAGCTAATAGTAAGAATGAATTGTAAGACAGTATGATATTTTGTGATAATAATTTTAATCTAAAACATAAACATTAATATTAAGTTATTAATATAAAATTATTATATATATATATATATCAAACTAGATAAATACATTTTTAGCATAATAAATTATAATATATATATTTTTTTTATAAATATATTTTTACATATTTGATCACATATATTCATATAAAAAGTCTAGAACTTATATAGACTATAATTAAATTTAATACTTTACTATTATGGGTTAATTATTATAAAATATTGTATTTATATCATAATATAAATAGATTAATAGTTTAACATATGTAAACATCATATTATTATAAATATAAATAATGTATAAAATCGAAAAAATTGAATCCAACTAAAATCAAAAGTTTTGATTGTGAATCTGTGATAATAAATCTATCCGGTATTCATTTTCAAATGAGTAGTCAGTTAATACTAACTTGATTTTAAGGGATTTACAAAATCGTACTCATGATGTCGTTGCCCTATTAAGAGCATTTTTATTAGCTTAGTGAAAGTTTAAGGATGGTTAAAATTTAGATAATATGTGTCAAAAAATTCCTACATTAGATTGGGCATTGATAAAATAATTTAGGTTTCAGCTATAATCATTCACCAAATAATTCAATGGGAGGGATTGAATTTAATCAACAGAACTACAAAATATGATAAAAATAAATTAAATTAAAAATATTTTATTATTATATAGAGAGTAAATGAATAATTCAATGTGAAAATTGAATTTAAATAGAATAGACAAATATAAGTTCATGTGATATTAACTAAATTCTGCAGATGCATTTGGTCAAGCCAATGAAGATGCTCTAAATCCAAGTGAAAGAACGAAATTAAAAAAAAAATAATAATTTGGGCTCATTTGAAAAGTGAGATGAGATGATAATTTTGTAAATAGTAGTAAGATAATTTGTGAATAATAGTAAAATAGTTTAAGTTAAGTATTTTTTAGGTTTTAGAAAATGAGAGACTAAAAGTTAAATATTGTTAGAATATAGATTTATAATATTATTTTTATTTAAGGATTTGAGAAAATTGAATTATTTTTTATTTTTTGTTTAAAATTTTGATAAAGTTATAATGATTAGTTTGAAAAAGTTATAATGATTAGTTTGAAAATTTTGTATTTAAATTATGTTTGAGAAATAGATAAGATAAAATAAGATGAGATTTATTTCTAAACAAGTCCTAATTTTTTGGAACGCCTCATCAAAATCCAGTAGCTTGCTACAATATTTAGAACAATGATTATTGAGTTTTGCTACTAATTATTTTCACATACGATACACTATATTTTTTATATTTATTTATTTATTTATATTTTATTTTATATTATTATAAAATTAATTAAATTATCTTATTCATAATTTATATCACATATTTAATACGAAAAAAATAAAAAAATAAAAATTATATATAATATATGATGTAAAGATGAATCAAGACCCAGTAGACCCCAGCTTGCCTGGAAAGAAATTCAGAACAATTATTATTGGTCCTTTTGAAACGACCCATCAACATCCCCATCTTGCCATGAAATTAATTCAGAACAATTATTATTAGTCCTTTACGAACAACCAATCAAATTACAGTAGTGCAAGGCCAGCTTGTCGAAATTTAACATGGATAATGATAGTCTACCAACTCAAATTCTTTTCAATTTAACTAATAAATAATAAAAATAAATAAAACAGTATTATAAAAAGTTATTTTATAATTTTGAAATATAATTTTTATATGTGAGTAGCAAATTGAATCAATTGATAGTAGATAAGAAAAATTATTTTCATTAATTATTATTTACCATCTCACACCTCATATTCTATAAAAAATATTTTCATACTCTCTGAAAAATATTTTCATATTTTATGAAAAAATTATAAATATATGATATGATAATGAATAGTAATTGATGTATAATAAATTACAAAATTTAAAAGAAGCTTACTTTAGATGGCTGAAAATAAAATTAAAAAAAAAACATTTTTTTAGTCACGTGTATTATCTTTCACACTAAACTTTAGATTAGAGATATTAATGACAAGTATAAAAGTAAATTTATCATATTTATTAAATATATATTAAATATATATTTTTTATTAGTTATCAATTTATATATACATATAAAAAAATATATAATTAATCTAAAACGATAGACCGGTGTCAGAATATTTTATTTTAAATAATTATGTAACAAAATTCAAAGCATTGCTTCTAATAATAAAAAGTAATGTTAGATATAATTATAAATTATGCAATTAACATGTATTTTTTTAAAGAATAATGTTAAATATAATTATAAATTTTACAATTAACATGTACTTTTTTTAAAAAAAATATATATGACGTTTTGGCATTCTATTACTATAAATATAATTTCTCCATTAAAAAAAAAAAGAAAAGAGAAGAGAAAACGAAATATCATATATGCTTGTCTGTATCCGCCAAGTCCCAGGTTTAAAACGTTTTCGAAACAAGGAAAAGTCTAAACGCAGGCATGATTTAAGCCTCCCCGCGGACGACTTCCTACGTGGAAGCAACACGCACCGTTTTGGAGTAAACAAAATGGTGCGTTTTGCTTCCATTGATATGCCTGCCCTCTGAAACAAAACGGTGTGTTTTGCATTGTTACTTCCTTCGATCCATCTCCCTCCCAAGAACTCTCTGCTCTCTTTGCCCCTGCGATTTCACATTCTTCTTCATTTCTCCCCGATCTCTTCGATCTTCTTCATCATTTCTCTTTGTTTCTTTCTCGAACTTTCTTCCCCTCACTTCTTCTTCATTTCTCTTCGTTTCTCCTTTCAGGAATCTCCCCCTACCCGATCTCTCTCCCAAACTTCTAAACCTAACCCTAACGCAGCTGTGCGACACCGAGGAAGATTCGCGGTCCAGCTATCCACCAAGCGGTGCCATCCTATGTAACTTTCCCAACCCTATATACATGTACATAACCAAATATACGTGTATTAATTATTAAGAATCTCTCCATTTCATGCTATTCGTTTGTTATAGTAAAATAGAAGATATTTTTTTTATCATTTGAATATCCACTATCTTAACTTAAATCAATATGGTACAATTTATTTGAAATTGGAAAGTTGCTGGATGGAATTAGAAAATTTCATTGCTACTATTTTTATCCACAGTATCTATGTTTCGCTCTTTGCAAACCTGTATTGTTTCCACTGCTCTTTTTAGCTTTTACTTGTTGGTAGTTAACTGAATATCTCATCACTTTTCATGTACTTTTAGTTACAAGATTATACATATTATCAACATGGGGGGTTTAGGTGATGCTAAATCAGTCCAAGCGCTACAAAAAATGCAAAGGTTTTAAGTCACTTCCAATATTTTTTGCCTATTTTTTCTCAATCTACTTAAGATTCATTATTGATTCTATGGGTTTACACAACATGATGTAGTTTTCTCTTGTTCACTTTAGGTGACAATAGGAGGCAGTCCTTCTCCTTCTCCTTGAGTTCTTCTTCACTGTTATAGAAACCTACCCAGTCTTCATCTCTGCTCTCATTTGAAAGACACACCCATAACTATTGTTCTTTGACAATTTCAAATACCAATCACTTGTTCTAAAGCTAAAATTTCATTTAGAAAAAGTCTTTCAATTGCAAAATACCTATGTCAATGATCAATGAATTAATGAAGATAATTATTAAGTCTTTAATGCTATTCAATTCTGCTTAATGAGTAAATATATTTGTGGGGGATCAACTGTGTATTGTTTTTGTAATTCATGGTATGCTTAACAACTGTGTATTGTTTGTTTAGAAGCCCAAAGGCCTCACAACTGTGTATTGTTTTTGTTTGTTTGTTTAGAAGCCCAAAGGCCTCACAATTGTGTATTGTTTTTGTGCCTTCATGGTATGCTTAACAACTGTGTATTGTTTGTTTAGAAGTCCAGAGGCCTCACAACTGTGTATTGTTTTTGTGCCTTCACGGTATGCCTAACAACTATGTATTTACAACCATCTTAAGCATTCCGCGATCTGGTCCTCAGAAGCCCAGAGGCCTCACATGAGGTATCATGTTGTATATGCTTTCTTCACTACTTTATTAAGTTAGCTGCTACCCAAAATTTGTAAAAAACCAAATAATTTGCTGGTCATTTCATCCCAAAAGTATCACTACCATTCAATCTTCATTTTTTTTTGCCCCCTCAATATTTGGTTTTATCTTTTAAGATATTCAAGTAATGAGCGTCCTAAAGTTTCATCTCATTGGATGTTGACATAGGAATTGAGAGCTGATTACAAGACCAATTTTCAATTTTTGTTTTCCTTCTCTTTCATTTGAAATATTGGAGGTTTTATGAACTGTGTCTCATTCATAGCCTAATGAAACCTGTTACTGAACCATGAATTATGTTTTAAAGTAGTGAGAAAAGTCTGGATTGACTGAACCATGAATTTTGCAAAGGAAGGGTTTGCACACTACAATATACAAACTCCTTAGCCTCACTAATTTCTTCAACAGAATTACTTTGTTGCACTTTATTTTCCTATAAAATAGGAGAAAAAAATATTATATGAAAAAAATATATTCTGGATAATGTAAAAGACAGTGCATGTGGAGAATCCAAGACATCACCTCACTGTCACATGGATATGGGTTGGTAGAAGTTGGAGGAATAAATGTTGGTAAAGCCGAACAAGAGCTAGCAGCGACACTAGCGCTGGTTTGTACACTAGAACTGACAGCTACACTAGAGCTGACACTACTTGCGGAACTAGACATAGGAGCAGAAGTAGAGATCCATGGGTGTTGCTACAGTTTTCTAAAAGAAATGTAAACATAAATAGTTAGACCAATATTCAAGTCTAACATTAACTATAATAAATACTCTAAAAAATTATCACCTAGTGGCTCCATGGATATGGGTAGGC
The DNA here is from genome assembly GCF_001411555.2 of Juglans regia. Lineage (NCBI taxonomy): Eukaryota > Viridiplantae > Streptophyta > Magnoliopsida > Fagales > Juglandaceae > Juglans > Juglans regia. The sequence continues at coordinate 15,598,579 of NC_049904.1, read as the reverse complement.
AGTTGGAAGAGGTCTCATCATTAGTTTGGCAGAACTATACAAGGCAGCAGTACTTGACGTGGCAACGGAGGTAGTGTTCCATGAGAGTTGCTGCAGTTTTTCATAAAAAAAAATTAAACATAAATAATTAGACGAAATATTCAAGTTCAGAAAATTAAAGCACACTAAGTGCAATAAATATTCCAAGAAATTATCACATGGTTGCTCCATGGATATGGGTAGGCAATTGGAGGAGGTCTCATCATTGGTATGGCGGAACTTAAGGTGGCAGGGGCAGTAGAGCTCCATGGGTCTTGTTGCAGTTCTCCCAAAAAAAATTAAAAATAAATAATTAGACCAAATATTCAAGTTCATAAAATAAAGCCCATGAACTACTTTACCATCCAACGATCACCTGGTTGCTCCATGGATATAGGCTGGCACTTGGAGGAGGTACAAAAGGTGGTAACCACGCATGAGGCACTAGACTGTAGTAATTTGGCATGTAATTTGAAAAGTTTGGATACAATGGTCTTGATATGTCCTAACATATAGCAAAATAATATTAATCAATCCAAGTGGACAATGACTACACATAAAATAAACACACGCCAACTGTTGAAAGAGGTTTACAATACCTGGGTTGATGGATTGGTGATAGGAGCTGTTATGCGGGATGCATCTTCTTTCTCTTTCTCCATTTACCTCAACAATGAAATCAAGTGGGTCTTACTTTTTACGTAAATACTGCAGCAACACTGAATGCAACTTTTTACAATAAATTTTTATACAAATATGTAGCAATATATATACACAATCAAGTTGGGTACACAACATTTTTTCACTCGGCATTTTTTGAGGAAAAAAAATTACAATCAAGTTTGGCACTTATTTATTATGAATGCAAATGTTCATCTCGGAAACAATCTCCCTTTCAGATGCAGGAAATTGTTAACCATTTCCTGGTCGTTAAAACTTATCAACAAAAAATAAATAAATTAAAAAAACAAAAAGATCTAAACAAATCCATTTTTTTCAAACAAGAAGTAACTTAAGCACCTAGATTGAACCATACCCACTCGACGCTCTAGATTGTACAGGCTCTCCCACTGAAAAAAAAAAAAAAAAAACACGAGATGGGATTCTCACCGGTAAATTCCCTTCAGGACTATTTTCTCTTTTTTTTTTCATATATCATCCAAACCGAACCTGGAATTGCCATTGCCACAAAATAAAAAGCCTAAAATACTATAATAAAATGCAATGAGTCTGAAATTGAAAGGAAGATTATTACTAGGTTCGGTTGCAGCAACTGGGTAGCGTAAATCTGCTTCTATTTTGAACTGGGTAGCGTAAATCTGCTTCTATTTTGAACTGGGCAGCGTAAATCTGCTTCTATTTTGAACTGGGTAGCGTAAATCTGCTTCTATTTTGAACTGGGCAGCGTAAATCTACTTCTATTTTCTCACTATTTTGTAAAATCTACTTTTCTCAATAATGACTGAACTGGGTAGCGTAAATCTGCTTCTCTGCTTCGATTTTCAATTTCTGCCGCTCGTTCTCTCCTTCTCAGCTTTTGTGCTTGTTTTGTTTTTTTAATATATGATTGCTGATGTGGCAAAACGCCACGTCAGTGGCGTCCGTAAGCAGGCTCGGCATTGTGCCTGCCTGTAGCAGTACTCTCAAAACAATGTCCTAAGATACTTCACGTCGTCATGGGTCTTCCTATAAATTGGATCGAAACATTTTTTATAAGGATAATAATGATATACTTACTATCTCCTATCTCCTATTTATTATTTTATAATATATTTAAAATTTTTATTTTTTTCTTTTTAAGTATTTTTTTAACATCTATAATTATTAAGAAAAAATTAAAAGAATATATAACTTCACTAATAGTCAATTTCTCAACCATTAAGTAAAAAATAAAAAATAAAAAAAATAAAAGAAATAGTAAATAGGTGGTTGGAAATAGTATTTCATTTCAATAATTATGTAACAAAATTTAAAGCATTGCGTTTAATAAAAAAGAGTAATATTAGATATAATTAGAAATAGTGTAATTATAGTATTTTTTTTAAATAAAACTTATTATTAAAAAATTAATTAATTTATATAAATAATATATATTCATTTTTTTAATGCATGACAAAAATGTGGGCTAAGAGTACTCCTAATAGATTCTTCATCCTATCCTTTAAAATATATAATCAAAACTCACTTTTTCTATTTTACATACTAACTTTTACAATATGACATCCATCAGTTTATCTATTTTTTCTCTATATCATTTAAATACTCTATTTTTATTCGTTTTAAATATTTCATTTCTACCAATAAATTTACAATATCCATATATTTTTTAATATTTACAATTTATTTTTATATACAATGTAAACTAATTCAGTCCTATATACATAAAATATATATATATAAGCCAAATAAAAATTAAAAATAAAATCAAAATATGAAAAACTTGTTTTCAAAATATTTCCAAGATATTTTTTAGAAAAAAATGAAATATATGTATTTTAAATGGTGAACAATATAAAGAATTTGCTTACATGATAAAAATCAAAACAAGAGAAAATGAGGTAGTACATGAAATATCAATAATAAAAAAATTTAAAAAAAACAATTACAGGATGAACAGTACCCACTACATATAGTGGGTTATTGTAGCTAATTGTATTTTATAATTTCTTTTACATGATCGGATGAAACTCCTTTTTAGATCAATTATTCTAGTAATTTATATTTTTTGTATAATACAAAAGCAATTGAGAGTGATCTAAGAGTAGTCAAATCCCATGTTATATCGTATATGCTTGTTTGCTACGAATGTGTTATTGATTGATTGTCAAAATATTTATGATTTTTCCATCCAACTGCCTCACTCTTTACAAAATATTAAATTTTAATATTAATACAAAATATTAAAAACGAAATTCCATGCTATAGCGTATATGTTTGTCTAAAAATTCTATTTATCATTTCCACACACAACACACCATATTTGTTTTTTAAATGTTTTTCTCTTACTAAATATGTGGTATATAAATAATGAGTTGAATAACTCAATAAGTTTAAGAATAATAAAACCAACAAAATTTTTTTTAAAAAAAAAAGTATAGTGTAAGATATGATGTGAATGATGAGTAACAAAGTTCATGCTTGTCTATATCCGCATACGTGTGTTAAAGATTGATTGTCAACCGCCAAGTCCCAGGTTTAAAACATTTTAAAAACAACGTCCTAAGATACTTCATGTCGTCAGGTGTCTTCCTATAAATTGGATCGAAACATTTTTTATACGGGTAATAATCGTATCCTTACTATTTCTTACTATTTATTTATTATTTCAAATATTTTTCTTCTTTTTTTTTATTTTTTATTTTTACGTAATAGTTAAGAAAATGAATATTAGTAAAGTTATATATTTTTTTAATATTTTTCCTAATAATTAAAGATGTTAAAAAAATATTTTAAAAAAATAAAAATAAAAAACACTACAACAAATAAGGTCTTTTGGAATGAAAAGTTTCATCCCAAAATAATTTTAGGGATGAAAACAAATGTCCCAAGGTCATCCTAATAAAATTATCCCAAAAGGTATTTTGGGATGAAAATCACAAATTCGTCCCAAAAAATATCTTTTGGGATGAAACTGAGCTGGATCGTTCGATCGCATTTGAATGGATTTGTTTTTCTGGGACGATTTAAATTTTTCTCAAAAAGTCGTCCAAACGGCATAAATAACGTTCGAACAAAGAATGACTGTTCGAACGGATACTTCATGGTTGGTTGATTGATACTAGTTCGTTTGACCAAACAATCGAAACAGTGATACAACCGGCTGACACGTCAACATTGTGGCTTGCCATCTCGTGGATCTAAAGCAATCTTCAGTTTGGGTGTTCCATGTTTTTAGAAGTCCATCATCCTCCTAAGTATTTGGCGCTCTCCCTCCCTCCATCTCCATCTCAATCTCAATCCTCTCCCTCTCCCTCTCCCTCTCCCTCTCCATTTTGTTTTCTTCTCCCTCTTCCTCTCCATATCAAATCCTCAATTAATCCCTCTCCATCTCCATTTCTTCTGCTTTTCTGCTTTTGGGTGTCCATGGAAAAGTTTTTGAACTTTATTTTCTCTATTTTTGATGTTGGCATTAACTTTTTTCTCTCTATAAATTCGAGTAAATAATTGTTCTCATGTTAAATTAAATATGCTTGAAATTAAGGGTTTTTTTTTTAATACTTTTTTACTGATTTGGGCATCTGGGTATTGTTGTGATGGGATCGGATTAGTCCATGACATTTCAAATAGAGTTTGACTTCATAGAACTTCTTTAGTTGGATATTCTTGAGGATTTTGGTGATTAGGGGTTCTGGCTATTATTGGGTTTGTGCTTTTGTGACCTCAATGTGTGCATTTGACTTCCATCTGCTTCTGTAATTAAAAAAAAAATGTGCAGATTTTTTAAGCTAGTAGATATTTTCTGGCTCCATGGCTTTGGATCCGAGTTAGAAGAAAAATAAGAAGATGCGAAGATGATGGACTTTGGGAGAGAGGCTTGAAGGATGCTCAAGAAACAACACAAAGAAGTTCGTATGGGTCTGTGAGATTCTGAGAAGACGAAGTGAGGAAGATGACAAAAATGAAGAAAAAGATGAAGAGGAGGTGGTGAGTCTAAGGGCAGAGTGAGTTTCAAGGAGAGAAAGTTCAATGCATATATAGTGATATAAACGACACCGTTTCTTTTATGCCACATGGGCAACGTTTACCCGGCGATTCCCCAGCCGGTTGTATTTAGCATTTTTCTCAACCAAATACACATGAAGAAACATTCGAACAAAAAAATTGATAATCGAATGCAAGTAGTGAATTGCTTGTTCGAATGCGTTCGAACAGTGCACAACTTTTTTACCGTTCGAACTTTAACATGTGATGCTCGAACAGTTGTATCCGATTTATATATGTTTGAACATTTGAGAAGAGTTCGAACGGTTATTATTTTCATGGACAATACTAATTTAAAACCAAATAGATATTTATATTTCAAAAATACATTACAAATTGTTCAATACAAATAAAACTAAACTAATTTAAATAAATAAAATACTAATAATAGATCTTTCTACAAGAGACATTGTTAAGATATAAAGTCAATATTAAAAACAAACTATATAAAATAAAATAAAGAGTGCATTACCAATTTCTGAGAGAGGCAATGGAAAGATCTTGAACTTTCATGATGATGAATCTTCAACTTCGATCTATTTATTTTGTTTATAGAACTTCACTCCAGCATAGAAGTTGTAAAGTTAGTAAGTAAAAATTACAAATATGAAATATAAAAAATTCATTTAATTTACCTTATATGATGGATCCTCGAACATATTACAAAATTGTTCTCATTCTTCAAGTCGGACATCCTGAAAAGGATGTTGGCGAGCATCTTCCTTGTTCTTGTACTTCTTATAATGCTCGTGATACATCGCCTTATACTTGCGGAATGTATTACACATTAGCTCTTCGACAATCCTACGCTCCTCTCTCCGACCAAAATTTAGTTCAAAATCATCATTAAAAAAATATATACACAAAGATATTATCATTTAGAATATTAAATAATATCAATATAAATTTATTATTTAAATATTAAGTACTAAACAACACTTCTTTATAAGCTTTTTTACATTGTGCGGGACTTTATGTCATGAACTCGAAGCCAAATGTGCATAAATCTGTGTAAGAGCACCCATATGCATTGCAAGCTAAGCTGCTTATTGTCCCTCGCCACCGATATGTTCGTCAAGAGTGTTAATCTTAATCTTACCTATTTTATGATATTTCTCTAACGTCACGCCTCTAGTAGTGCCTCGTCCGTGACGAGATTTTACTATTGTCTCTATAAAATAATATTAGTTATTTACCTCATATCAATTATCATATATCTTAATTGAAAAAATAAGTATTAACTATTTATCTTATTCCGTAGAGTCAGTCTCTAATGGTGAATCAAACGGAGAGCTAGGAACAGGTGGAGATGGGATGTGAACTTCTTTCCTCTTTGGTGGCATAATTTTGAGATACTGTATAATGTGAACACAAAACTGGTCAATCATCTGTATCAGTTTCATCTATAGATTCGCTCTCATCATCTGTAGATACTTCAGATGACTCAACACTTTGATCAACAGATGCCTCAACTAGTTCAGCCTCAATATCTTCCCTATGTAATGAGATCATCTCATACTGACTCAAGTTCACAAATAAGGTATGACTATCTTGTTATGCTTCTTGAGTAGAGGGATCATCTTCTTCTTCATCTTGTCCCTCCGTCTCAAGGATAATGTCATAAATATTCATACACTTCCACGGTGGTAGATTATACGGCACAAGTACAACTGGCCAAATACTATGACTAGTACTCATGTTCCCAAAAGGATTAAATCTATCTGTTGCTAACCCAAGTCAAACATTACGAGGTTCTTCAGCAAACCATGAGTGTTCCAAGTCAAATTCCTTCCAAACTTGAGAGTCTGCAGGATGTGACAAAACATTATCATTCTTGACTCTAGATGATGAGTGTCATGTCATATCCATATCCATTGAAGGTGACATAATAACCGTTGTAATCTATATATCAATGGAAAATGACGTACAACCTTCCGCGACACATTCTGCTTCTTAGTTTTCCATCTTGATTCATGGCAAATGGGGCGCTCGTTCAACTGCTCATTTTCTCGCCACAATAACACACAATCATTCTTACATGCATGTATTACATTGTAATCAAACCCGAGTCATATTTTCAACTGTTTTGCTTTATAGAAGTTGCGGGGTAAAATATTGTCCGATGAAAGTGCCTCTTTAAACAGCTCGAGCAACATATTGACAACTTTAATAGATATTTGGCACATGGATTTTATACGAAGCAGTCTGACTATAAATAACAACTTACTGTGCCTTCTACACCCTGGATATAACTCACGCTATGAATCATTCCACGAGCAAGTAAAAGTGTTATGGCACAGATCATTTGAATTTGATGGATCTGTTCCACTTTCATCCATAAACATTCTTGCACTAATGTCGTTCAGCATTTGCTTCATATCATCTTCAGGATCGTTACCAACAACCTCAGGATGTACATCTTCTTCGATGTCTTCTTCTTCATCATCTCGAAGTTTGAATGACATTGGATACGGTTCTCCATGTAAGACTCAATCGGTATAACCTCGGTCTATACCTTTGACAAACAGATGCTCTCTCACCAACTCTATCTTATGAGAACGCAAATTCTTGCAAAGTCGGCATAGGCATATAATACGACTATCATTACTAATTCTACAGGATGCAAACTCCAAAAATTTCCTAACTTCTTCAACATATCTATTGTAATCCTCACCCAATCGATCTCTAACTCGCATCCAACTCTTATCCATGTCTAATATCCTATTTCAAATAGTAGGGCTGTATAGAAACCGATGGCACCAGCCGCCACCGACGCTAATCGATCGGCCGCGTCAGGAACTGGCCGGAACCGGTGGAGAACCGGTCGGTGTGCGGTGGAAATGTCAAGAAACCGACGTTCAGCGGTTCGATTTATGTTTGAAGCTGGACTAGACCGCTGAATCGACCGATGTAAAAAAATCTTTTTTTTTTAATATACCATTATCAAAACGACGCCGTTCCACTTAAGTTTAAGTGGGACGGCATGGTTTTAGTTAATAAGTATTACAACAGGTACGTGAAACGACGTCGTTTGGCATCAAACCAAACGGCGTCATTTTATTAAGGATGTAAGAAAAAAATAGTAAGTCTGAAACAACGCCGTTCCACTTAAACTTAAGTGGAACGGCGTTGTTTCGATATGAGTCTTCTTCTTCCCCAATCCCCTTCTTCCCGAATTCGATTCTGCAACTCTCTCTCTCTCTCTCTCTCTCTCTCTCTCTCAGTATCTCTCCTCTGTAACTCTCTCTCTCCTATGCATATCTCTCTCTCTCTCAGTCTCTCTCATTATTTTCTCAGTAGAACCGTCGAGAACCAAAGCCGACCGAGAACTGCTAGAGAACCACCTCGATTGGTGTTCTCCTCCCCCATCGAACGGTTACGATCGACGCCTCACCCATTTTTCCAAACGTCGGTTTTGCCCAAAACTCGCGCCGACAACGTCGATTTTCACCCCTAGAAAATAGTCACATGCATCAACAAACAATCAATTATCTAACATATTGTGCAATTACTTCATTTTACCGGGTAGTTGGTCCTATCCCATTTGAGATTGTAAGATCATAATCGCCAACCTACCAACTATTATCTGTCATGTCCAACAAAATTTCGGCAGCATCTTCACATAGTTCTCTAAATATGCTCTTTTGGTCGTGCACGCCGACAAGTAATACAGTGATACACCATCGCCGAAACCGCATATCCAGAGAACAACAAGGGTTGACTCTACCAAAATCATAATGGCGGATGCAACAGATATAGTTTAATAGTTTGTAAGAATGATCTTACAATCCCAAACTATCCACTCTGAACAATTCAAGAGTTATCAATCAACCGTTCAACATGATTGATAACTCTTGAACGAGTCTAAGGTTATTTCAATGGCATATAAAAGATACGATATTAAAATACAATAATAATAAAAAATACGAGAATACAAGATAATACGAAAATAGAAGATACGAGAATCTCCAAATCTTAATTATGTATTTTAATTATCAAACTATTTTAAGTATCTATTTATATCATGGGTATTTTAAGTATCCCAAAGATTTAAGTGTATTGTAAGTATCCTAATTATATTAGTTTTTTAATATTAAGTGTATTTTCAGTATACTTAGTATATTAAATTTTACTTAATTACTTATTAGATTAATTATACATTATAGTTATTTTAAAGTATTAATTAAAATTTCATTTGATTATTTGTTAAGTTAGTCCTTATAGTTTTTAATTAATTATCTTTTAAATATTAATATGAATTTATGTATTAATAATAATTATGTTTTATAATATAATTTGAGCCCCTTTTAAGTTAGTGGTAAGATAGTTTTTACAACTATTATCTTTTAAGTATCAATATAAGTTTAAGTATTATTAATTCTTATGTTTATTATTTTAAAGTTATTTATAATTTAATTTTATTATTTTTTAAGTTAGTTGGAAGATAGGTTTTACAACTATTATATTTTAAGTATCAATATGAGTTTAAGTATTATTAATTCTTATGTTTATTATTTTTAATTTATTTATAATTTTATTTTATTACTTTTTAAGTTAGTTGTAAGATAGTTTTTACAACTATTATCTTTTAAGTATTAATATAAGTTTAAGTATTAATAATTCTTATGTTTATTATTTTTAAGTTATTTATATTATAACTCATGAGCACAACCGTTCTAACACTTAAATGACTGTTCGAACTCATTTATCTATTCGAACGGAATATTAACTCATTTGAACGGTCTCAACCCATAATCCAAACACCACTCAGTTCAGACGAAACACAATCCGTTCCACCACTACAATAATCCATTCGAACAATGATAAAGGACATTCAAACGGTAATCCAGAGTCATTAACTGGCGGGATATTTTTCCACCAATGCAATAATCCATTCGAACGATGACAAAAGACTTTCGAACGGTAATCCAAAGTCATTAATTGGCGGGATATTTTCTCACCACTGTATTAAACCGTTCGAATTTTTTTTTTCATATGTTCAAATGCAAATAAAGCCTTCGAACGGTTTACGGAAACCCTTCGAACACATCACCTTAATGTTTAAATAATATTTTTATTTTCATCATTATATGAAAACTGTAAGATCAGTTGTATTAGTAAGATATACTATCATATATATAGTATCAAATATATTCTACTATACTAAAGTATACTATAAAAATGTAAGATGATATCTATTAGTAATATATACTATCATATATATTAGTAATATATACTATATATCATATATATAGTAGCATATATATTATACTATACTAAAATATAAAGGAAAATATAAGATCATATGTATTAGTAATATATACTCACATCTATATAGCCTTAAATATACTAAGATCATATAGTAAAGTATAGAGAAATTTATAAGATGATAGTATATTTGTAATCTATGCTCTATATATGATGTATAGTATCATATATAACATATATAGTAAAGTATAATAGAATTTATTGTATGATATATATTAGTTAAGTATAAACTCATATATATAGTACCATATATTATCATATATATATATTGTCATATATAATATTTGATAGTAAAGTATTATAATATATTACTATTATCCACTATAATAAAATATATATATAAGTTATTATGTTTTCATTTAAAGTATTATACAATCACAATATATATATTATATTAAATTATAGGACTATAAATATAATAAACTGTAATATAAAGTTTTACTAAAATTGAAACAAATACATTCCAATGGCAAATAATAACATTCGAACAATAATTTAAAACCGTTTGAATGTTAAATAAACCGTTCGAACGGTTCTGCAAATATAAGTTATCGCAGGTAGAAGTTTTTCTAACGCCGTCGTCCCCACTGTTTGAAAACGATATTCAACATTTAAACGCTCATCAATCGCCGTCGTCTGCCGCCGTAATCGACACCTACATCAAACACTCTTCCTCCTAAATGAAGGTATGCACTTTAAAAGTTATTTTACAGTTTATTTTTATAGTTTTATGATTTTATTCATTTTTTAAAAAAATTATATTATTTCATCAATAGTCACAGTAGAACACCAAAAATCTACCGTAGGATGTTTAGAAATGAAGAGTAGTATGTGTTTTCTCAAAGAAACCCACAGAATCGATGCATTTTTAAGTGTTTTCATGGTCGTTGAGTTGACTCAACCATGGGCGAGCTCAATCTATTTTCCGCTCAAATGCGTTCGAACAAGTTTAACCTGCCGTTCGAATATGTTTTTAAACATTCGATTGAACCAAACAATTTGTTTTCCATTCGACCACTTTTTTTGTCGTTCGAACATTAAAATTGCCATTCAACTACTTTATATTACGTTCAAACGATTTACTTTGTATTAGCTTATTATATTATTTTCATCATTTTCTAAAATTGTTCTATCAATTAATTTATTAAATTACTATTAGTATATAATTTTGTAAATATTTTCTCATATTAGATTTTATCACTAACGTTGAATATATTTTTTATTTTTAAAATTTCAGGTTCATAATAATGTCTTATAAGGGCTGTAAACATGGTAGATCAGGAAAACCTTCCATCCAAACAATTCGAGAGCGGATTGTTTTACTTGAGCGGCAGGTAAAACTGTTTGATTTTGTGACTCTTATATGGGAGGGTCATTCCCTCCCATCAATATTCAATGATCGTGGTTGAGCTCCAATTTTAGATCAGCAAGAAGAATGAGTAGAGCTCATTTCCTACATTGATATCGTTGTTGAGTTCTATAAAAAGCTCGATGATGTCAGCCTAGACGATGGAGGGGCATACAGGATCTGTGTTTGAGGAGGTCCTGTTACATTTTCAGCGGACCTACTCGCTGCATATCTTGGTATTCCTAGGCTGGTTGATACCTATCCGAACCTGCCGCCTAGAGAGTCTGATCCTTCAGGTGATGCAAAAATGTCTCAGAACGAGGGACCAGTATACACAGATGAGATCGACACACTTGCTGATCATGAGGTTAGAGACTTGATTATTGGTCCAGATGCTCCAGTGTACGATGAGATGAAGAGCATTAGGCAGTCAGATTTATCTTCTTTCTTCAAGATCATGAATTTGATCATCGCCAACAATATTAACACTAGGCAGCACAAGACTGAGGTTGGCATGGATCGAGCGACATTTTTTATACGGGTCGCTCATGGCATTCCGATCGATCTCGTGGGGTATATATTTGAGAGGATCCAATTAGAGGCTCGATACATTACGACAAATATACTGTCGTTTGGGATCCTGATCACTTAATTTTTGCTACATTCCAGGATCGTGCCAGAAGATGCCGAGCGTGCATGGGAGCCAATGAGACAGATCAACAGCACCACCCTATCACAGAACACAGGACACTCGAGATTTCGTTTCTGTGGACATGTTCCTAACAGGGCTGATATTCAGAGAGATGCACAGCTTGGAGATACTGAAATATCGACTGGTGAGGCATATACACAGGCCAAGGCATCACGCACATTTACTCACGAGAAGATGGCCGACATATTGCATGCTGAGATCGGCATACACACATTAGCGTTGATTGATGCAGTGTATACTGCCATGTCTGAGATGCATACAGAGATTACTGCTAGAGTCTCTGAGTTACGTACAGAGATTAATGAGTTACGTACAGAGATTAATGCTAATAATGCAACTCAGGTCACACTCAGTACTCGACTGACACAAGTAGAGAGACAATTAATTATAGTCGAGAATGTGTGTAGACACCTCGCATCACAGTAGTTTCTATATTTTATTTTTTTATTTTTTGTTATAGTCATGGACAGTATATATGGTGTTTTGATAATTTGTTTTAGTTGTAAATTAAATATTTTGTCTTTTCTGGAGTAATTATTGATTTATATTATGTAGTATATGAATGATAATATTTATTTAACTAAAAATCTTATTTAACATAAAAGAAATCATTACAATACTTTTAAATTAATTATATAAAATTAATTAATGAATTTGTATATATGATGTATATATTTTTTATATTTTGAGTTACGTACCGAGATTAATATTGTACGTTCGAATGTATAAATGGGGTGCTTGAATATGTTCGAATTAAATATATTCCATCCTTTAGAAACCTTCTTGCCAGGTTTTCCACCAAATATTTTCCGTTCGAACAAAAATAATTATCGTTCAAACGGTTTTGAACTTTTCCCGAAATAATAAATTATTTCTCCGCTAAGATTTTTATGTTCGAACGTATTTTTTTGCACTCCAACGAAAAAAAAAATTTTGAGACGATTTAATTCGTCACAGAAAATACTGTTCGAACGGATATTTATCCGATCGAACGGTTTTGTAAAGTTTTGGGACGAAATTTAAATTTCATTCCAAAAAATGACTTTTAGGAACATTCCTAAAAGTCTATTTTGTTATAGTGAAAGTTTCAAATACACTATGAAATAGTAAATGAATAGTAAGAGTAGTAAGTTTATCATTATCTTTTTTACACACCTGTTAAACTCTCAAATTAACAAAGTTAATGAAGTACAAATGATTTTTTTAAACATTTTTAACCATTAAAAAAAATAAATTAAAACATATAAATGGATATATTAGATGGGCAAGAGTGATCGTAGCATTTTCCATACGGAAATGAGAGCACAAGGTAGTCCTGTACGTATGCTTGTTTTTCAGACCATTGGTGATATTTGCACGCTTTTTCATGAGACTTGGGCTAATTTGGTTAAACAAAATAAAATTATCTTATTTTATTTTATATAATTATTATAAATTTTTTAAATTTTTATATAAAATATAATAAAAATTTTATTTTTTAAAATTTTAAAATAAAAATAATATTAAAAATATATATTATAATAATATTTTATTTAACTTTTAACAAAATATTTCATTTTATCTCATCTAAGTGCGTGTCCTTATTATCGTATGGTTACGTGATATGCAATTATTATTGTTTATGCTTTACCCAGTGCTTTTTAGATAAGAAATGCTGGCCCCTATTTTGGTTCGAGCATTTTTATTATTTAATAATTAAATATTTTTTTTTGATTATATTGTAAATTTTTTAAAAAATATATTAAAAAATATATAAATATGTATTAAAAAAATAAAAAAGCACTTATTTTAAGCGAATTTTGCGCCTAAGGTTTAAAAGAAGCCTACTTTAGGTTCCTGAAAATAAAATTGAAAAAACAAATCAATTTTTTAGTCACGTGCATTATTTTTCACACTAATTTCTAAACTTCAGAATTAGTAGATTAGAGATATTCACGACAATTAAAAGTTTATTTCTAATATTTATTAAACACTTAATATTCTATTTTAGTAGTTATCAATTTATATATTCATCTAAAAAATGAAAAATTCTATTCCTAAGCCTCATACACCACACACCATCCTTTTTATGATTTCTTTAATTTTATTCTCTTACAAATGTGTGGTATATGGATTATGAGTAGAATAATTCAATTATTTTAAGAATAATAAAACCAAAAAAAATTTTAAAAAAATAAAAAAATTTTGGTGTGTGGTGTATGGATTTATGAATAGTAATGCTCATAAAAAAATATACATAATTAATATAAAATGACACACCAAATGGACCGGTGTCAGAATATTTCATTTCAATAATCATGTGCAAAAAATTTTAAAGCATTGCGTTTAATAAAAAAAAAATATTAGATATAATTATAAATTATGTAAAATTATCATATATTTTTTTCTTAAAAAAATGAATTCTATTATAGGCATATATTCCAGGTAATAAATAGATATATAGATAATAATAAATAATATTAATAGAAATAATAGGAGGTAAAATCGGCCATATACATGATAGCAGATAGAGTAGGCGATATAACCGACCATATGCATAAAGAAGTAAATAATATAGGAAAGAGATATGAAATAAACTTCTTCATTAGAAACATAATACTTACAAGGAGACTAATTCTCAAAGGAGTTGGAGGTTGAAGACATGAGGAAAAGAAGATTGGGAGATTTACAAAGTGATGAGGACTGGAACAGAGAGGTTTGGGCGAGAGATGAAGGGATTTCAGATCAGGAATTCTAAATGCCCTTCTTCCTTCGGGAACCCCTTTATATAGAACAATATAATACAGTAATTCTAATAATACATGAACAGTACCAGCTGACACTAAAAACAAGAACAGTATCAACCGACACTAAAAACAAACTAACAAAATACAGGACACGTAAACTAGTTTGTACAATAATCTGACATGAATAATCTTCTAGGTAGATAATATTCCTGTCAACTTCCGTCCATCATGTTGACTAATTGAGAAAGTAGTAATTTTTTGGAATCACATAATCTGATAGTCATAATTCGTTAATTTCAATTCAAACGGGTCTTGAGAATCCACCAACTGTACTGGATGATAAGGTGAGTAATCTTGAGAATGAGAGACGGCTTGGTTACTCTAAGAATGAGAGGCCTGATGGGCTGATGATAATGCGGGTTTCTGTAATGCAGATAATCTGGCTAAATGTTGTGTTTTTTCTTCATCGTCATTGTATGAGACCTATGACATTGCTTTAGCTAATTTTTTCAAATCCTTCTTGTTGATAACGGATGCTAGTTGAGGTTGAAATCTGTTTCATTGGACTATAACTTCTGGAGTTTTAGTAACTTTTGAAAACATCTTTAATACATGATCATAATTGTTTTTTTTTCCACCATTTGACAGAAACTTGGCGGGCTATAAACATAATGAATTTGAGAGAGGGATGAGGTTTGATGACGTATTCTCATTTCATAATCCAATTTAATTTTGTTTTGAGAAAGTAGAAATGGTGAACAATGGTTTAATTCTGGTGGACTGTCATTTTGTGAAGTAAAAATTCGGAAACTCTCTTAAAAGGGAAGAGGAAGGAGAAGAGATTCGGGTCCGTAATATTCCCACCATAGTGAGAACCATTTTGGGAGTGTGTTGATTTCTTATAATTTGTCAAAATGAAGAAACCACGAATGACGCAAATTTTTATTTTGTTTCAAGAATATTTTTGTCCATGTTTACTGATAATCATAATAATCATAATAAGGTGGATCATAAGGATGAGAAAACTTTCTTGTTAAATAGGGATTTTTCCCCATTGTTCCAGAGTGAGAACCTGTTTAATGATGACTTTATGAAAAACAATAATTGGAGATGCAGGCGGAGAAAGTTGAGTTTGAAGAGAACAAGAAATTTCAAAGAGAATAATTGAGTCGGTGTCTACTAATATGAATTCATAAAAATGTTGAGTTTTTTTAATATTTTGAGGAACATAATGTCAATCTGGTAAAAGAAAGGCATCAAGTAATTTTTTAGGGTCAGACAGATGTTGGATTTCAAATTCGATGGAGAAGACTGGGTGCTAATGAGATTTGACGATAATAGGAGATGAAGAAGGTTGTGATAGTAATTGAAGATTAATAATTTGAGAAGGAGATGAAGAAGAATGAGAAACAGTTTTGGAATAGGTTGGTAATTTTGGAGAGACTAATGGTGAAAATGAATTGTAAGATGGTCTAATATTTTGTGGTGATGACCCTAATACCGTATATGGTCTTGGAGTTGCAGAAGGACAAGGTGAAGGACAGGGAGGAGATGGTGGTCGTGCGTATGAAGATTTTGACTTTACTTTTGACTTTGAAGTTGACATGATTTTTCTTGTAAGAATTCTCGGGATAGAAAATTAGGAAGATAATTAGATTCTCCTTTATTATATTCAATATCAAAATAAAAAATATTTAATATAACTTGTCATCTAGCAAATATTTACCTAGCAACCAAGTTTTTTACATCTTTAATCAAAACTTCCTTGGCTGATTTATAATCTATTCTAAGTAAAAACTTTTGATTCAACAAATCATCTTGAAATTTAGAAATACATAATACAATAGCTAATTTTTTTTAATAGTACTGTAATTCTTTTGAATAGGATTCCAACATCGGAATAGAATCGAACAATCTGTTCCAAATCAGTTGATAATTTTTGTTTCATAATTCCTCCATATCCAATATTAGAGGCATGGTAATTTCTCAACATGAGCCTTAATTTGTTTTATAATATTCGTATGTTTCTCTGTCCAAGGAGGTGGATTCTTTTTTAATCTTTTAAATAATGGTTTACATAATGGACTGAAAGATTGATAAAATTCTGCAACATAATTGAGGCTTACTAAAAATCTTTGTAGTTGTTGCTTATATTTTATTTCATCTGAAAATTTATCAGCAAATTCTATTGCTCTGCTAATTGGTGTAATAGTTTCTTGATAAATCTCATGTCCAAGAAATCTAATTTTATCTTGAAATAATTTTATTTTAGTTGATGAAATGACTAATCTATTTTGTTTGATGATTTGAACGAAAATATTTAAATGTTTCCAATGTTGTTCAATGGATGAAGAAAATATTAATACATCATCTATATAAACTATCGAAAAATGAGTAAAAGGGGTAAATATCTCATTCATAATATTTTAAAATTCACTAGGAGCATTTTTTAATTCAAAGGGCATAACATTCCATTCAAAATGTTCAAATGGAACTGTGAATGTTGTTTTATAACGATTTTTTTCAGCAATTTGGATTTGCCAAAATCCACTTTTCATATCAAATTTTGAAAATACTGTAGTATTATAAAGTCGAGATAATAAATCTTTTTTATTAAGAATTGGGTATCTAATCCATTGTAATACTTTATTTAGAGATTTATAATTGATGACTAGACGATTAACTCTTCTTTCTAATTCTGCCTGTTTTTTAATATAAAAGGCAGCACAACTCCATGGTGATTTACTTTTCCTTATTAATAATTTTGATCTTAAATCATTAATTTTTTTTACTGTATTCTAATAATTCATTATTCATTTGAATAGGTCTAGCCTTGGTTGGAATATTTTTTTCAGAAAAATCTTTTTTATAGGGTAATTCAACTATATGCTGTTTTCTGTTACAGAAAGCATTAGGTAGGTTAGAGCATACTTCATTTTCAATTATAGTTTTAAAATTTTCTATTTTTTGGGTTAATAACGGGTCTTTTCGTTGTTCTTGAATTCTTTTATATTTTAATTTTTGTTTCAAAAAACTTATCTGATTTTCTTTTCTTCTAATTCTATTTTTTGTTAAAAAATTAATTTCTTTGGTTAATGAGACTTCTTTTAAAGAATTAATTTCCTTTGATACTGGAGGAAATAAGAATTTAAATTGAATTTCCTGTTCAACTATTTTAGTAAAAAACCCTTATTCTATTACAGAGAGATGAAAAAGTAGGGCAAGAAAGAGATTTCTTAATATTACTTTAGTATCAATATTTATTACTAAAATAAATGTTGTTTTAAAATAAATTCCACTATTACAGATATGTGCATTGGATAATTTGTAATTTATATTTAATTTTGTTTCATTGGCTTAGGATAATGTTTCTTTTGTTTTTTCAAAATATTTAGAAGGTATTAATCCTTCTTATATACAATTTAAATCTGCTCCTGTATCTAATAGGACAATTGTAGTAAAAGAAATTCTTGATTAATAGAAACTGTTATTTCAGCATACCATTATTTGTTTCATCTTTTATAACTAAAGTTGAACATTCTCCTTGTTCTTTATTATGTTCTTTATCATGAAAATTATTTCCTTTTTTATCTATTTTTAATAATATAATTTCTTGTAATAATTGTTCATTTGAAACTTCTAATTTAAGATTTGATGTTTTTAAATTTCTAATCTCCTGTTTTATCTCATTGATTTCTTATTATATATTTTGTATCGTAATTTTCTGTTTGTCGGTTTTAAATCTTCCTAATATTTCTGAAAAATTGTAAGGTGTTGAGGATGACGTTACTGAAGTATTTTGATTATTAAAAGTATCATTTAACTTTTCTAAGTAATATTTTCTTTCTTGAGGGTTACTAATTTTGTCTATTAATTCTAATATAATGTCTTCTTGTTTAGACAATTACAAATCTGTACTTCATCTTCTTCGGATTCACTATCAAAAAATGGCTCTGAAAGACTTGATTATTTTAATTGATAGATTTCTTCTTCTTCTGAATAACTATTTTCCTCTTCACTTGAATGTATTATAAAAAATGTCTAATAATTTGTCTTTTAATGCTTCAGATATATCCAGTTCATTAATCTTTTGTTTGACTTTATAATTTGATTTATAATGTCCAGCTTTTCCGCATTTATGACAAACAATTTATTTTTTCTTTTTATTAGTCTTTTTAGGGCTTTTTAGTGGTTTATTATATGTTTGTTTATCTTTTATCTTTTTATAGGATTTTCTGTATTTTCATTTTTTGTTAGAATAATTCTTATAAATTTTTTTCCCTTTTGTGTCTTCTTGAAGGGGTTAATAACGGAGTATAACCAAACTGTTCACAAAAGGTACCTAATTCTTTTCTAGCAAATTTCTTTTCTTTCTCCATTTGCTTTTTTAATCTTAAATCATTGCACATAGTTAAACCAGTTCTATTAATATTACTTATTATATCACCATATGTGAAATTATGAAAATCAATAGGTACATCTGATTTTGATAATGATTCTCGTACTTTTTGGGTGAAGTAATAAGGAAGTCCGACTATGAACTTTTCCTTCCAGTATGGCTGTTGGCAGTCATTTCTGATCATAACTTTAGTTAGAAATACATCTTTATACCAACGAAAATCAGATAATTGAGGGCATTTTAAATTAATTAATAAATCACTAGTTTTTTTTTGAATTGAACAGGATCACCAACAAAGTGTTTAGTTGATGCATATATTAAAGTATTTACAACATTTTCTAAAGGTAAATCATTTTCTGTTTTAATTACTTGCATGTTTTCATCATATTTATAAGCAGTTAATATTTGTGACCTTTGTTCATATGAAAGATAGTGATCCCACCAGCCTTTTAATTGGCCAGTAAACCCTATGACAATAATCTGTGCTACTTGATAATCAGTTTTTCTATTACTTTTATAGACGTTAGCAACCATAATCATTCTTGGAAATGATTTAATATTTCATACACAGATAATCCATCTATATTTCATTCATATAATACATTTGGTGCGAATGCAGTCTTACTAGATGCTCTCTCTCTCTTCAAATTGCATATCTGGAGGAGTAGGCCTCGGATACCAATTACGAGTAATGGAAACATGATATTTAGAATCTTTAGCTGAAAAGCTATTAACATGATCTCCTCTAATCTTATTTATTTGTAAATCTAGATTTTTAAATTGGTTTTCAATATTAATAATTTCAGAGTTAGATAATAGATGTGAGTTTGTTTTAGTTAAAACATTAATATGGGGTTGTTTTAAGATAGATGCAGCATTACTAATAGTTAATTTTTTTAATTTACTAGATATTTGTTCTAATAAATCATTTTTGTTTTTAGAAAAAATAGTTTTTAAATGAGATGAGATTTCATAAGGGACAAACAAATGAGTTTTGTTTTCTTCTTTAATAGTGGGTTTTATAGGAAATATTTGGGTTTCAATTCTTTCTAATTGTTTACTCATGGTTTTTAGATATAAATTGGTATAATTGTTTTGTTAGATTATATTATCAAGATTTTATCAGTGTTTGTAATATTATGTTTTTTTATTGGCGAGGCCAAAATTTGAGTATTTCTCTGATTGAACTTAATAACTTCAAAAGGGAGTATTCTTCATAAATATTTGATTATTTTCTCCTTTAATCCATTTATTTGTAGTTCTATTTATAGTAGACAATTGATTTGACTTATATATTTCAAACCATGTAAAGAAATGTATAGTAATCCGTATTTTTTCTAAATACTCGTAATATTTTTCTTGAATATAATCTCTTTCTATTTTTGTAAAAGTTGAGAAAAATATTAATATTTTGTGACTATTTTCTACTTTCATATAATCTTGTTTGAGATCTTCTTTGTTAATTTTAAATTCTTCTTTATTCAGGGTATATATTTGGACATCATCTCCAACTACTTGTGAATATGTTGGAGAAGAATGTTCATTTTCAGGATTATGAGAGGTGGATGCTTTATCAGGATGGCTAACAATATATACTGGCGTATCAATAATATTTCCGGAAATAATTCCTCGAATCTGTGTGTCAAGATTCTGGAATCTAGTGTCAAAATTTTTAGATTTGGTGTCAAAATTTTTAGATTTGTTTCGAGAGATTGATTTAAGAGCAGATCTGGGTGTTTGTTAACTAGATGGTGCTGGAGAAGAATAATGTGAAAAAGACATTCTAAAAGGTTGAAAAGCTATTTGGACTGTTCCGTGCACTTTTTGATCTATATATTCAAGATCATCCTTAAAATTATTTTCTATTTTAAGTAATGGGGTAATATTATCTAATTGCCATTCATTTGGAAGTGTAATTTGATTCAAATTAATTTGTTTAGGAATTTGTATACTAGAGTTTTGTGTACTAGATTGTAATAATAATGTATATCATTTTGGATTGGTAATAAGAGCTTGTGGTTCTAATATTGTTTTCATAAATTTATAGTGGATTCTATAAACTACTGTTAAAGGATGTGATCCTTTCATCATTTGATAGCCATTTGTTTTAATATTTAATATTAAAGTGTGTAAAATATTAGCATCGAATAATGAAAGAGAATAATTGGGATAACAATTAAAATAAACTGGTCCTTCAAACAGGCTTGATTCTACCATTCCAAGTAATGAATCATGAAAATTATAATATCTTCTGTCTCTTAAACAGAGTAATACTGAGGTGTTTAATCCACTTCTAGTAAGTGGTTTTATAACTACTTGAACTAGTCCAATATGTATGAAAGAATATTTCTGTTCTTTGTGATGATTAATTGCTTCTTTTATTAATAGTTGTAACGATTCGTAATCATTATTTAAACTAATAGTTTTTTCTACTGTTTTAATTGTATAATTTGTAAGAAATAATAATTTAGAATAAAAAGTAGAATGTTTGTATATTTGAATTTTTGGAACATTAAGAATTGTCCAGTCTTGTAGATTTCTTTCTATATCTTTTATACTGTAATCTTCTTGGTTGATGTTATTAGGTTCTGTAGAAATAATATCAGTGGGTTCCTTAGGTCTGAATAAAGAATTCATTGAGACAGGTGTTTAAGCAAAAATTTCCTATATCCAAAGATAAATAAGTAGATTAAGAATTTGAGGGAACAACACTGAAACCACCCTTAAAGTATTCTGGCATAAATGGGCTGACCATCAGTTTTTCATGGCTTACCAACACAAACTTCCCAATATACTCCGTCTTCTTTAGTTATGGATTATCTTTGTAAAAATATGTATAATGATTTCTTACTTTTTTTTTTCTTTTTAAAGTAAGAATCCTTAAATGATTTCTTACACTTTTAATTTTATTTCTTAAGAAGTTGCAATCAGCTTCATAATATTCTATTGCCGCTTGTCTATTTTGATATACATTATATTTAGTCATCACACTTAATATTCTTAAAATACATATATTTATTTTAGTAGTTATCAATTTATATATTCATATAAAAAATATATATAACTAATATAAAACGACACACCAAATGGACCAGTGTCAGAATATTTCATTTCAATAATTATATGACAATTTAAAGCATTGCGTCTAATAAAAAAAAAGGTAATATTAGATATAATTATAAATTATGTAAAATTATCGTATATTTTTTTCTTAAAAAAATGAATTCTATTATTAAAAGTTTAATTACTTTATATAGATAATATATATTCATTTTTTTAATGCACGAAAAAAACATGGAAAGAGGATTCTTGTTTGTTAAATTACAAAAATGTCCTTACTTTTTAGGATTATGTGAAGATTTATGCATTAAATTCATGATTTTATGGAAGAAGTTATGCATTAAAAGATTTATGAAGGGTTACGTCAGAGTCATGCAAGAAACAAATTTATAAAAAGCAATGCATAATTTTATGTGAAGATTTATGCATCAGAATATTTATGAAAAGATCATGATTTTATGTGGAAAACATGTATCACGAAAATTTATGAAAGAATGCGATTTTATTTGAAATTTATGATATGATATGACAGGTATGCATATAATTTCTTTTGAAATCTATGATATGACAAGCATGCAAGTATGATTAAGATTAAGATATGTAACGGCCTATGTTATGATATGAAGACGTTATCTATGTTAAGGGCATATTGCATTGCCAGGTCGTATATGCTGGTAGTGCACCGTGTATGTCTTCCTTGTATATGGATTCCACAACCGTGGCCACGTGTGGAATCAGAATCTACTTAGGTTCGCTAACACTAACTCACTAGGGTCAACAGAGGGTATTGGCCTATGATAAGTGAAAGATAAGTTCATATTCATCTTAATTACGTATGTATTTATGAGTATGAATATTTTTCAAGAAAATCCGATGTTTATGATGTTTACTGTACGATGTGTTGCTTATTGAGTATTCGACTCATTTTTGTATGTTTTTTTGTTTTAAACCACCCCAGGTGATGACATTTGTGAGGATGAGACTGCAGGACAGGAATTGACCTCAGGAGGCGAGGCAGAGGCCTAAACAGATTATGCTATGATTAATTTTATGGTTTAAGGTTTAAATAAATTATTTTGATAAGCACATTAGACTTTAGTATTTTTAATAAGTGCCTCCGCAAACTCTATTTTAAATTTAAGTATATATTAAAGTTTATTTTATTTATGAAATCTTTCACATTTGGAGCGTTGTATAAAGGAAAAGTTTTTAAGTTCAAATTTAGTAGTACATTGGCTTCCTGAAAATTCTAAAGATGTTTTTATTGGGGAACAGAGGTGTTATAGTTGGTATCAAAGCCCAGGTCGAAAGATTCTATAGACTTTCCAAAATAAAAGAGAAGAAGACTTTTTGCAAAGAAATTTTTTAAAAGCATCGAAGTTTTTGGAAAATAGAAAATGAAGAAAATGAAAGTTTAGGCCAATATCTCCCCTAGGCAAGTTATGCGCCGTAGTAAGTATGTTATAAATTTTTCTTTTAGTATTTAAGTGCATTTTGATTGACATTGTTAAAACATGCATGTTAGAATGGCATCCTGTGGAAGAAAATCATGTGCACCCAACTCTGAGAACAATACTGTACAAGATAAGAATTCAAAAGTACTTACTGCTGCAGCGACACGTATCTTTCAAAGGATAGTCAACGGTGATATGGTGGCAGGTAGAACCGCACGAGTAGGATGCACATTAGAACTCCCACCAACACACCTACTTTTGATGGCAGATCAAATGCCATGGATGCGGAGAGTTGGATCAAACGATTGGAGCAGATCTTTGAGGCACTTTATTGCACAAATGATCAAAAGGTGACTTATGCTGCTTTCAACTTAACAGACGCGGCAAAAAAGTGGTGGAAGTCAACACGAGTACTCTTGCAGACGAAACTAGGAGATGGAATCCCTATCACATAGGAATGTTTTAAGAAGACATTTTTGGAGCGTTTCTTTCCTCAGACTCTTCGTGAGTCTAGGGCCAATCAGTTTGCAAACCTTACCCAGGGAACGATGACGGTAGACCAATATGCTACCAAATTCATGGAATTGCCCTGTTTCACAAGTTACTTAATTCCATATGAGGAAAAGGAAGCTGAAAATTCTAAGCGTGGTCTAAATCGCAGGATTAGGGAGCATGTACAAACTCTAAGGATTCGGAGTTTCACGGAGCTGGTCACCCGAGCTACCATTATTGAAGAAGACATTCAAGAATGTATCGACTACAATAATCAAAGGAAACGACACTAGCAGCAACAACTCCAACCAGCATCATATAGGGATAAGAGGCCTTTTCAGGATAATGGACAACGGTCATGACAGGGCGAGACAGGATGGCTCCCCATGTGTGAGAAGTGTAGTAAAAGGCATGCAGGGAAATGTTTGATGGGGACTGAAACATATTTCAAGTGTGGGAAGGATGGACATCATCTTCGAGAATGTCATGGGAAGAACATAGCTACTACTCAAGCTACAAGAAACGGATAGAAGAATATCGCACCAGCTCGAGTTTTCTCCTTGGCTTAGTTGTGTGACACAGACGTACCTGTCAATGAGAGCACATGTAACTAATTTCCTCAACTAGAAATATTGATTATTGTTGGAATATTAGGTATGTAGGTTGTGGTGTTCGTGATGATTATTGGAAATATTTTAAGTGCTATAGGTAACGAAATTCTATCTCAGCAAGAATTATAAGAGTTAGGATCTGAACTTTGGAGAGTCTTAGGTTACGATTTATTTGAGGTTACTATTGCATATGGAGAGTTTTATTATTCTATGAGGAGATTTTTAATTACTTTTTTGTGGAATTTAGATAATCGCCTAGTCAAATTACTATTAGGTTTGTAATCGAACTCATAAAAGTATGAATATAACACTTACCTGGACTCCATGCTATATTCATTTCATACAGTCAATTCATGTGCCTATCAGATGGTAACCTACATGCATACATAACCTTAACATTATTCTCTTCCTCAAGTACATAAGTAACTAAAACTAAGAAAATACATAAACTTCTCTTCACTTGGACTTCCTTCACTTAGACACACTCTATCATCCGAGTCCATCTTCTATTTTTTCAGTTTTCTCGATTCCTAAATTCTCAAACTTGTAGCCTAGGACCCACTTGAGGTCACCTTTCCAACACACATAGCATTATACTTCAAGTGCTTATCCTTTAAAGTGAACTTCCATGATTCACTTTAAAGTTAAGATACACAATTACCTTCATCATACTCTTCTTACCAAACCATCCATCCCAATGCATAACTTGGACCAACCAAATTATACAACCTAATCCTCGTCAATACACACATTCCTTCCTTCATTCATGTATGACCTAACAACCACTTCATCGTAATCCTAACCATGCATAATACACAATTTTAAACTAACCTTGAGGCTCAAATATCGTGATTTATCCATTACATATGGTAAATCTGTCCGCCATATATGTCCAACCACATTATACATGTACCCTGCCCCTTTTATCACCTAAGAGCAACATATAATCCACTGGACGCTCGCTTGTATAAACAAGCTCCATACTTCGATACCAACCTTCAACTCAAATCCAACGACCTGACCAACTTCACAAATCATCACAACACTTAACACGACATAATTACATTCACAACTACCCCTCCCATCACATCACGTAGCTCAAAAATTTGGAGAAAGGGAAGATCGGAGTCAGGGCTGGGGCAGGAGGTGGCCGGTGAGGCAAGGTCGCAGGCTTGCGACAGTAGAGCTAGGTGGCAGTGTAGCTGGGAACCTGAAACAGAGAGGGGAGAACTCAGGAGAGGAAGGGAGAGGTGTTGAATGTCAGGTGGGGGGGCTCGGTCCGGCATGAGGCAACGGTGGAGGTGGTGGTGGTGCGGAGCGGCAACAACGGCCGACGGTGCTGGGAGGAGCCGAGGAGAAGAAAGATCTGGAAGGAGAGAGGAGCGTGCGGCTATTGAAGGGGAAGAGAGAGAGGGAGAAAGGGAATGTGAGGGGAAAAAGCTAGGGTTTGGGCCTTTAAATCTCAACCATTCATATTGAGTCTCCATATTTGATCCAACGGTGAAAAATTAAACACATAAATAAACTAACTAAAATAAGAGGAATTAAAATAGAAATACAATATGATCAATTTAAAACCCAACTTTAATTCTAAAAAAAAAAAAATCTTTCATCATAATATAAAATGATTAAGTTTTCTAAACATTTTTTAAGAGGGAATAACTTCATCTAAATAAGTAGATTTTTTAACGTAAAATGAAATAATGAATATTAAATAATACTCTTAAAGGAGTAAATTCATTTAAATAAAATGATTTGCTAAAATTATATTATTTTCGGGACTTCACATTATAAAAAAGCTTCATTTGAAATTATGCTTGGTTCAAGAATACCAAAAATACCTCTCTTAAAAATAATTTTGGACATTTAAGATATTTTAAAGAGTTTAAAATGCTGGGCTCCATTTAAAAATCATATGCTAAATTTAAAACACAATCTCAAGATTTAAAATGCAAAAACGAGACTCATGACCAACCGAGAAAAAAAGGAGCTGGTGGTCACATTAACACCATGCATGGCACAAATTATTTGCAATGTTTTAAATTCAAAGTGATTATTCTAATTTAGGTATTGGAATATAATAGTTTGGCATCGGTGTTTTGATGTACTATTTCGAGATTTGCTTTATATATAGAAGAATTGAAGATTTATAAAATAAATATAAGTTAAAAACATAACAAGGGTAGATGAAATGGTGTTAAAAGATAATATTAAAAAAATAACAAACCTAAATTAAGGCATAGCAACAAACAAAGAAATAACGAGGTGTAAAACAACAAAGAGAATGATGAGATATATTTAAAGTTAAAAAAAGATTATATACATGACTATTAGATTTAAAATTTATAAAATTGTCATGTAAATTCCAAAAAATTACAAATTTACTATTAAAACAACTTGAAATGAAATTGCCCAAAATTGACCGGAATAAAATGGGCCTGAATTTAAAACAATGTAGAATGAAAATGCATATTGTACTGGATACTATCGAAACTAAGAAATTTGAAAATCCTGACTATTATGGGTGTTAAAAAAAAATGAAAAATCAGTGGGTTTGTTCTGATTTATAAGTGGTCCGGTGTAGTACCGATTCTTAAAAATCGAAACTAATCTTAACCAGTGGGATACTATTTTTCCTATTTTGAAAATTGGTTTAAACTAAACCGGACTAGTATATATTTATAACTTTTTTTTTTATATTATATTATGTATTATATGCTAAATTGCTAATTAATATAGTATGAAATTATAATTATATTATTTAAGTCAATTAATATTATAACATGAAATTAATATAACATGTGATATAACAAAAAATTAATCTTATAATTTTTAATATAACATTTGATATAACTTATAAATTTTTATCTTATAATATAAAGTTAATATAATATAAAATTTTAATCTAAAACATAAACATTAATATTAAGTTATTAATATAAAATTATTATTATATATATATATATATCAAGGATAAATACACTTTTAGCACAATAAATTGTAATATATATATTCTTTTTATAAATATATTTTTACATATTTGATCATATATATTCATATAAAAATTCTAGAACTTATATAGACTATAATTAAATTTAATACTATATTACTATGGGTTAATTATGATAAAATAATGGATTTATATAATAATATAAATAGATTAATAGTTTAACATATGTAAACCTCGTATTATTATAAATATAAATAATTTATAAAATCGAAAAAATTGAATCCAACTAAAATCAAAAGTTTTGATTTTGATAACAAATCGATCCGGTATTCATTTTCAAATTTGTAGACAGTTAATACTAATTTGATTTTAAAAAATTTACAAAATCGAACTCATGATATTGTTGCCCTATTATGAGCATCTTTATTAGCTTAACCAAAGTTTAAGGATGGTTAAAATTTGGATAATATGTGCTTAAAAAATCCTCACATTAGATTGGGCATTGATAAAATAATTTATGTTTCAGCTACACTCATTCACCAAATATGGAAGACTACAGTAACTTCAACAACAATCAAATATGAGTATATTGCTAGCTACATATTTGGTTAATAACTAAGAAATTTGTATAGAATTTTAGATGGGTTTAATCAAATATTCATGGTTATTAGCATTAAATGACATTTGAAAATATGATTTTTTAATATTACTTTAATTAGAATATAATTATTATTAACATTTAAATAAATAATTCAATGTGAGGATTGAATTTAAATAGAATAGACAAATACAAATTCATGTGATATTAACTAAATTCTGTAGATGCATGTGGTCAAGCTAATGAGGATGCTCTAAATCCAAGTGAAAGAACGAAATTCAAAACAAAAATTATTAGGACTCTTTTGGAAAGTGAGAGAGATGATAATTTTGTAAATAATAATAAAATAATTTGTGAATAATAGTGAGATAGTTTGTGTTAAATATTTTTTAAGTTTTAAGAAAGGAGAGAGTAAAAGTTAAATAAAAAATATTATAAAATTAAAATATTGTTAGAATAAAGATTTATAATATTATTTTTATTTAGCGATTTGAGAAAGTTGAATTATTTTTTATTTAAAATTTTGGTAAAGTTATAATAATTAGTTTAAAAATTTTGTATTTAAATTATATTTAAAAAAGAGATAAGATAAATGAAATGAGATTTATTTCCAAACAAATCCTTAATCTTTTGGAGGCACTCATCAAAACCTAGTAACTTGTCACGAAATTCAGAACAATGATTATTAAATTTTGTTATTCATCATCCTCACACAACATATGTGATATTTATTTATATTTATTTTAATTAATTAATTTATTTTTTGGATTTATTTTTTTCTAAATTAATTAAATTATTTTATTAATAATTCATACATTATATATTTAATAAGAGAAAAAACAAAAAAGTAAAAATTATATATAATATATGATGTAATGATGAATCGACCCATCAAAACTCTGTACAGCCCATCTTGCCTGAAAGAAATTCAGAACAATTATTAATAGTCCTTTTGAATCCCATCAACATCCCCATCTTGCCACGAAGTTAATTCAGAAGAATTATTATTACTCCTTTTGAAACGACCCAAAAAATCCACATCTTGCCGCGAAATTAATTCATAAGAATTATTATTACTCCTTTGGAACCACCAACCAAATCACAGTAGTGCCAGCCCAGTTTGTCCAGATTTAACCTGGATATTCGACCAACTCAATTTCTTTTCAATTTAACTAATAAATAATAAAAAAAAGATAAAACAGTATCATAAAATGTTATTTTATAATTTTGAAATATAATCTTTATTTGTGAGTAGTAAACGATAATAAATAAGAAAAATTATTTTTATTAGTCATTATTTATTATCTCACACCTTATATTTTATGTAAAATATTTTCATACTCTCTGAAAAATACTTTCACATTTTATGAAAAAATTATAAGTATATAGTATGAGTGTGAATAGTAACTGATACATAATAAATTACAAAATTTAAAAGTAACCTACTTTAAGTGCCTGAAAATAAAATTAAAAAAAATCAATTTTTTAGTCACCTGCATTATCTTTTACACTAAACTTTAGATTGGAGATATTAACAACAAGTATAAAAGTAAATTTATAATATTTATTAAATATATATTTTTTATTAGTGATCAATTTATATATACATATAAAAAATAAATATATAATTAATCTAAAACGATAGACCGATGTCAGAATATTTTATTTTAAATAATTATGTAACAAAATTCAAAGCATTGCTTCTAATAATAAAATGTAATGTATGATATAATTATAAATTGCGCAATTAACATGTATTTTTTTAAAAAAATAATATTAGATATAATTATAAATTTTGTAATTAACATGTATTTTTTTAAAAGAACATACAATGTTTAGGTATTCTATTACTATAAATATAATTTCTCAATAAAAGAAAAAAATAAAACGAAATATCGTATAGGCTTGTCTGTATCCGCAAACGTGTCAATGATTGATTGTCAACCACCAAGTCCCAGGTTTAAAACGTTTTCAAAACAACGTCGTCACGTCTCTTCCTATAAATTGGATCGAAACATTTTTTATAAGGAAAATAATGATAGATTTTCCTATCACATATTTATTATTTTATAATATATTTAAATATTTTATTATTTTTAAATATTTTTTTAACATTCATAATTATTAATTAAAAATTAAAAACATATACAACTTCACTAATAATTAATTTCTTAATTACCACCTATTTACTTATTATCTCATACCATCTATTTACTATTTCTTTTATTTTTTTTTAAATTTTTTATTATTTTATTTTACTTAATGTTAAAGGAGTCATTATAATTGAAATTGCAAATTTTTTTATATTTTTAATAATTATGAATGTTAAAAAAATAATTAAAAAATAATAATAAAAATAAAAATTTCAAATAAACTATAAAGTAATAAATAAATGGTAGGAGTAGTAAGCTTATCATTATTCTATTTACAGATCAATCAAACTCTCAAATTAATAAAATTAATAAAGTACAAATGATTTTTATTTTTATTTTAATTTTTAAAAATACTTTTAAACATTTTAAACTATTAAAAAAATAAAAAAATATATAAATTTTTTAATAATTAATTTTTTAATTATTAAAAAAATAAAACATATAAATGGATATATTTGATGGGCAAAAGTGATAGTAGCATTTTCCTTACGGAAATGAGAGCACAGGGTAGTCCTGTACGTAGGCCTGTTTTTCAGACCATTGATGACATTTGCACGTCTCTTCATTGTCTTATTATCGTACGGTTTCGTCATATCCAATTATTACTATGACATGAGAAAGAAATTTCCTTACTCATTTTACCGATCTAATGCTCGGAAAAATTTTGTTTTTTATTTTTAATTAATAATTAAAGAAGTAATTTTAAGTGTATTAATATATATTTTTTAAAAAATAAGAATAAAAAAAATTATAACAATAACTAATGGACAAAATGAAAAGACTATTCTAAACAGTAGAGTAGCCTAACTCGTTGAGAAATGCTAGATCGTATTTTGGTTCGAGCATTGTTATTGATATCTTTTTTTATTTAATAATTAAAAAAATATTTTTTGATTATATTGTAAATTTTTTAAAAAAGTATTTAAAAATAAAAAATAAAAAAGGTTTAAAAGAAAAATAATATTGAAAATACAAATCAATTTTTTAGTCACGTGCATTATCTTTGACACTAATTTCTAAACTTCACAATTAATAGATTAGAGATATTAACGACAAGTAAAAGTAAATTTATAATATTTATCAAACACTTAATATTCTAAACACTTAATAGTTAATATTCATAAAATACATATATTTATTTTAGTAGTTCTAAATTTATATATACCTATAAAAAAAATATATAATTAATATAAAACGATACAACAAACGGACCGGTGACAGAATATTTCATTTCAATAATTATGTAAAAAAATTTAAAGTAGTGCGTTTAATAAAAAAAGTAATATTACATATAATTATAAATTATAAATTATAATATATATATTTTTAAAATAAAACTTATTATTAAAAAATTAATTAATTAATATAGATAATATATATTCATTTTTTTAAATTAACAAAAAAAATCGTGGATTAAGAGTACTCCAATGAATTATTTATCTTATGCTGTAAAATACATCATCAAAACTTATTTTTTTTATTTTACATATTGACTTTTACAATATGTCATTCATCAACTTATCTATTTTTTATCTATATCATTTAAATATTATTTTTTATTCTTTTTAAATATTTCATTACTACCAATAAATTTATAATATCCGTATATTTTTTTATACTTGCAATTTATTTTTATATACAATGTAAAATAATTCAGTCCTTTACACATAAAACAAAAATATATAAGTCAAATAAAAATTAAAAATAAAATCGAAATATGAATAAATTGTTTTAAAAATATTTCCAAGATATTTTTGAGAAGAAAATGAAATATATGTATTTTAAATGATGAATAATAAAAAGAATTTACTTACGTGATAAAAATCAATGTAAAAAAAAAATGAGGGAGTAATCAAATATCAATAATAAAAAATTTTACAAGCTAGATGAAACTTCTTTTTAGAGTAATTATTTAAATAATTTATATTTTTTGTATAATACAAAAGCGATTGAGAGTGATATAAGAGGAGTCAAATCCCACGCTATATTGTATATGCTTGTTTGCTACTGCGAACGAGTTAACGATTGATTGCCAACCAAATCAATATCTGTGAAATAAAATTTTTGTATTGGACTAGTTAAATGAATATTTGTGAAAGAAAAAATCTACTTGCAAGCAAGTTCGTGTACCAATTCGTGTACCGATATTAATATATAATATATATTTTTAATGAAACGATGTTAATTAAAGATAAAAATAATTTTTATGATATAGGAGATTTTATTCTTCTCTCAAAATGTTTTTTTTTAAATAAAAAAAATTATCGATATACGATATAGTGCACAAACTCGCTTGTACCTAGAAAAACTCTTTGTGAAATTTTAAATTATAATAATTTAGGACTCTAATAATATTTGACGAGTCAATGTAAAAAGACCAAATCAATATCTTATGTTTTTTCCATCCAGAACATTACTGCAATGCTCTAAGATACTTCATGACGTCATGTGTCTTCCTATATATTGGATCCAAGCATTCTTTACGGACCTATCAAACTCTCAAATTAACATAATTAATTATTTGCTTCTTATCGCCATGGCCGCCTCCATGTCCGCTAAAACTTTCTTTGCTTCCACGAATCCCCCAACTGATCCCAACAGAATTCATAAAACTGCAAATTCAAATCCCTTCAGCCTTACCTCATTGCCAAGTGCCCACAAACATTGGAAAAATTCCCAAGATCATGATGATACATTTACTTCTACTCCGTTAGAATATCCAAACTACGGAACTAAGAAGCATGATTTTGTAAGAGTATTGTGCATGTCACCTCTCTTTATCTGTTTGATCTTTTGATTAATTTCTGATCGGAGCTGTGTTTGATTGATCTCTTTGTCTGCAGGGCGGGCTCAGCGTCCAACATTCCCATAAATTAGAAGCATGTAGGCGTGCACTAAGGAAAGTAGGAAAAGATGATGGTTTCGAATGTTTAAACATGATTAATGCCATCCAACGCCTCGGCATTGACTACCACTTCGAGGAAGACATTGATGCAATTTTAAAAGGGCAATATGCAAAATACATTGCTCATGGTGATTGCGGTCAGAATCTTCACGAGGTTGCGCTACGCTTTCGACTGTTGAGACAACGAGGTTATTATGTTCCTGCCGGTGAGTTACTCCCCGCCGTTACCTGTCTTGTTTCTTTCTCAGTTTAAAATAAAAGCGATGATGAGAATAATTCTCACCCGTCGATTGTTTGTAACAGATGTATTTAACAACTTCAAGGACAGGGAGGGAAAGTTTGACAAAGAACTGGAAAACGACATAAACGGATTGATGAGTTTCTTCGAAGCTTCACAGCTAAGTATAGAAGGAGAAGGCACACTAGATGAAGCTCGCAGCTTTTGCGAGCAGCTTCTGAATGCGTGGCAAATCAGACATCCAGATGACAACCAAGTCAGTGTTGTTGGGAATACTTTAGGGAATCCTTACCACAAAAGTTTGGCAAGGTTCATGGCCAAGAAGTTTTTTGATAATTTGAACGGCACAAATGGATTATGGTTGAATGATTTACACCAACTAGCAAAAATGGATTTCAATATGGTCCAATCCATTCACCAGAAGGAAATTTTTCAAATGTCCATGTAAGTGTAACAACAACTTGATGATTTACTACTTTACAACAGCAGTGATTATTTTCCTTATCTAAAAGTCAATCTCTGTCATCTTAGATGGTGGAAAGATGTTGGTCTGGCACAAGAACTGAAGTTTGCAAGGGACCAACCGCTCAAATGGTACATAGTTTCCATGGCCTGTCTTACAGACCCAGATCTATCAGAGGAAAGGGTTGACCTCACAAAACCCATATCTCTAATCTACATAATAGATGACATTTTCGATGTTCATGGAACGCTTGAGGAAGTCACCCTCTTCACAGAAGCCATCAATAAGTATATATGCATCTTAAAATAGGATTACTTCCATATATATATATATATATTCCCCTCCCAACCGTGGTTCATTACCAGATTATTGCATGCAGATGGGATCTTGCTGCAGTTGAGGAGTTACCCGAATACATGAAGATATGCTTAAAGGCTCTTAATGACATCACTGATGAAATTAGCCACAAGATATATCAAAAGCATGGGTGGAATCCTGTAGATTCTTTAAGGAAGACGGTAAATGCGTGTCCATATATGATAAATATATATTGCTTATCTTAGGAATAATAAAACATGTTCATGAAAATCACGATCGATCGAATTGTTGCAGTGGGCGAGTTTGTGCAATGCTTTTCTAGTGGAGGCTCAGTGGTTTTCTTCTGGGCAATCACCAAAAGCTGAAGAGTATCTGAAAAATGCAGTTGTTAGTTCGGGAGTACATGTGGTACTAGTTCACATTTTCTTTCTGTTGGGACATGGAGTAACCAAGGAAACTGTCCATCTTGTTGACAATGTACCAGAAATTATATCTTCACCTGCCACAATACTTCGGCTCTGGGATGACTTGGGAAGTGCCATGGTGAGTACATATGCTACATGATGAAAAATTGATGATCAAAACAGCTTTACATATGTTTTTTACTTCAATTTTTTTTTTTTTAAAGAAAATCGCTGTAAAACTGCTCAATGGAGTCGTGTATTGAGAATCGAATTTGTTTTCAGAAGATCACTGTTGGAAAGATGTTTAAAAAACACACCTCAAAGAATGCTTTTAGGGTTTTTTCTATACATGATCTGTAAAGTACTTGGTCTGGATAATAAGAGCATCCACGTCCGGATGAGTACATTTTTTTTTATTAAATTTTAACTAAAAATTATCTTGTAGTAAATATTTTCTTAAATTTTACTCATCTTTTTAAAATCTCTTATATCTCACTCTCTATTATTTCTCTATTATATTAAAATAATATTTCTTTATTCTTTTTTATTATTTTTTCTCTCACTTCCCTTTACAATATTAACAACTCAACTATTTTATCTTTTTTTCTTATGCTATGAACTATTTATCTAGAGAATATTTTAAACAAAAATTTAAATTATTATTTTGTGGGCATAATAATATTTTTAAAATTATGAAATTTTTAAGAATAATATAATTTTTTTGTCAAAACTTGCCTTTCCCAGCTGTAATATTTTGTAATGATTAAATCTTAAAAATTAGTAAGAAATTGAAATATATAATTAAATTCGAAACAAAAAAAATCTAGAAATATATAATTATTAGGGCATTGAAATCTTAGCACTATGAAAATGTGTGTTTGTTAATAAAAATTTGTTAAATTTATAGTAAAGATGACTCTATTTAATATTAATATTGAAATATATAAAAATTTTATCTACCTCACATTAACAAAAACAATTAAGAAAATTTAATTTTTATGATATGGTTTATAGTTTGGAAGAAAGAGAATAACAAATATATCTACATATATATAAATTTGGAATAAAAAAAAAATAGAAAATAATGATTTAGGCCGCTTGCTACAAATTTGGGGCCGGATCGAGCAAGTAGCAATCGCCTAAAATCAAAACTTAATTTAGGAATCAGATGAGTTTTCTTTACTTTTCATGTTTTTTTCCTATAACTTGGCTAAGGGTTAGTTTTAGGTATGCTAAAGAGGTCATTCAAAAAAATAGATGAGTGGACCTCCTGAACCATGTGTATATATTGTAGCTTTCGTCCTTTAACTGAACATCAATGTACCTTTAATATTCCTTTCTTCGTTTTGTGAGAAGTGAGAACCATGCATGCATCTACAAGGTTGCTATGCTAGCAAACAAAGCATCAAGTCAGTTTTCACCAACTTGCATCCAAAATGATCGATATAACTTTATTATAGACACTCAACACATGACACCATGCATAGCCAACGGCATTTAGCCTGATGGCACAAGACCCACATGATCTCCAAAATGGAGATAATGGTTTCGACCCCCTCTCTCAATGTATCAGAGGAAAAAAAACAAACACCATGTATACCTGAACGTACGGAGATGATAGCTGGGACAAAACTACAACCTTATAACTAAAACCCATGTATACCATGATAGGCAGTTTCCGATTCAAGGATGAAATCTATGATATTTTTTAAGGAAATAGCTATTTAAACCGATAATTTTGACCGATAAATGTAACAAATTGACTTTTTTATTTTTTATTTTTTTACTTAATGATTAAGAAAGTGATTATTAGTAAATTGATATTTTTTTATTTTTTAAAAATATTTAAATATATATAAAAAATGATTGAAATAAAAGAGAAAAAAAAAGTGCATTTGCACTTATCGGTCAGGTTTCATCGGTACTTCTTCGGTTCCTCTAACAGCGTCTATTTTTTAACAATTGCATGTATAACTCCAATGAGACTGACTCTAGTTATAATGGAGATCAAATCCTTCCTCTCCTTGTAAGCTTTTTCCATGTAAACACCATTACAACTTTCAGTTATGGAAAAAGCTAGCTAACAACTAGTATGGTTCATGCATGTGATTGCAGGATGAGAGTCAAGATGGCCATGATGGATCATACATAGATTATTACATGAAAGAACACAAGGATTCTGCAGTCAAAGAAGTACGAGAGAAGGTTGTCGATATGATTTCAGATTCATGGAAACGCCTAAACAATGAGTGTCTGATCTCTCCAAATCCACTTCCAGCAAAATTCAACGAGGCTTGTCTTAATATGGCAAGAATGGTGCCCTTGTTGTATAGTTATGACGACAACCATGACCTCCCAAGCCTCGAGGAACATATGAAATTTGTGCTTTATCAAAGTGTGTCTATGTAGGGTATGTATCCTAAAGCATAGAAAAATAAAATCCAAGCTTTCTGCTTAATTAGTTCAAGTTGCAAACATGCATACATATATATATATATATATATATATTTATGGTTTTGACCACATAAATATATACAGCCTAATTCCATGAAGTAAAATTACTTAATAAACTAAAAAATTCCTTTTATTTTGTAGAAATCATATTTCTATTTCACTTAAAGCTTCTACTTCTAATTATTTTTAAGAGATTTAAACTATCACAACTTTCATAACTGAAATTTAAAATTTAGATTTTTGTAAGTTCACACAAAGCAATGTGCGTGACATTTTTTTATTAGATTAAACACGTGGCCCAAAATACACAAGTATAACCTCGTATTTTGGGTGGTCCATAAGTAGTCACTGCAACAAAAATTTGTTTTTGGGACGATTTTTGTTTGGGACGAAATAAAAATCGTCCTAAAAAATGAGATCTAGGGACAAAATTTAAATTTCATTCCTAAAAAACGACGAAAGGTGTTTACCATTCGAACACGTTCGAACGATATATGTAGGGATGGAAAATTTTGTCTCTAATAAAATAAACATTTGAACATTCAGAAAAAAACATTTGAACAAAATAAAATAAGCATTCGAACAGAAATTATATATGCTCGAATGACAATTTGTCACGTTAAGTGACAAAATTTAACGGGACATTGACTTACCGTTCGAACATTATAAAATAACGTTCGAAAGTCAAGGTTAATCAATTTTTGAACAAATATCATATATGATCGAAGAGAAAATTGGCAGGTTGAGTCAATAAATTTAGCAGGACATTAACTTACCATTCGAATAACATACAAAACGTTTGAATATTAATGATAATCAATATTCGAACACATATTATATATGATCCAGCAGGAAATTTGTGGTTTAAGTCAGTAAATTTAGCAGGATATTAACTTTCCGTTCGAACATATTACTATACCATTCGACCTAATAAGTTATCAATGTTCAAACGTAAAATAAAGTGTTCGAACGAAGACTAGACACGTTCGAACGTGAAATATTTCGTTCAAATGGTTACAAATTTTTACAATTATTGATGGAAATAAAATACCTTAATTATGCATAAATATTTATATAAAAGTTAACAATTAAATAATAGAAATAAGTAATTAATTTAGAAAAGATAAAAAGATTTAATTCATAATTAAATTAATTTACAAAACACCAAATATTCTTCATACCAATAATAGAAAAAAATGTAAATAAAAAATAGAAACTACTAAGATCCCAGCTCCCTGCATACATCCTCGACTGCAGCTAGGCATATCTTTAGCTGTGTTAGTCGAGTACTGATCGTGACTGGAGTCGCAGAAATGACATCAATCTCTATATGTAACTCAGAGATGCTAGTATTAATCTCTGTACGTAAGTCAAAGATTAATCTCTGAATGTAAGTCAGACATGGCAATATGGATCTCCGTACGGACTGCATCGATTACCACTGATGTCTGTCCGTTGATTTCTACATGCACTGTATCAACCATCTCCTTACGAGTAGCTGTGCATGATGCCTCTGCGTGGATGTCTCACCGGCTGATACTCCACGATCTCCCGGGTATCCATCTCTCTGAGTATCGATTGGGTCTAGAATAGGACCATGAAGACGAACTCTTGAGTGTCCAGTGCTTCATGACAAGGTTGAGTTGTTGATCAGTCCCATCGGCTTTTGGACACGCTCAACAATATCTAGCAGGACCCCTACATGTAGCAGAAATCGGATGATCAGGATTGTAAATATAATTTATGTTTGGCTAGGATTAGATGAGTCTGTATTTAAATTTGAATTATGGATTAATGTAATTTTAAATAGGCCTCTAGGATTGCATCCGATAAGGATGAATATTTGAATAGAAGTTATCCGATAAGGATAAGTGTTTGAATTATAATTCTTATAAAATCTTGTTTATATTATAAGATAAGAGTTTATAAGAGTCCTATGTATATTTCGAGTCTAAGAGTCAGTTGAAGAGATAAAGATGCAAGCTTTATTGAAGAAACTGAAGTTGATTTGAACTTGATGCAATCCAAAAGAAGTGATCCAGTCCAAGATGTTCACAAATAGTTAGCAACATATCTGACTGAGATTCTGGATAAACCTGTTAGCAGAGTCATTCTCCAAATCAATCACAACATTGCCTATTTATAGAAGAGTCGGCTGAGGGTTTTAAAGATCACTTGAACATCACATATTCACAAGTATTGAGAGCTTGAAGATCTGGGTAGAACTTCAAGAGATCGTGCAAGAGAAAATTCTTGAGAGAATGATTTTCCAAAAAGCTCAGTTCGTGGGATTGAGTGAGAGCATACTCCAAGGGGAGTTGCCGTGTTCGAGTTCAACCACTGGAGGTTCCAATAGGAAAGACAAAGATTGGAGAGTGTTAGAGATTCTGACTACCTACTGCGGTAGAAGACAAGCGAATCACGTGTCTAGTTACAAAGGTTTTGTAAATGTTTTACTTGTAATACTTTCAATTGATAAAATTGACTTTTATGGGTTTAGTTGCCCCGTTTTACTTTTGAGGAGTTCTTCAAAGGCTTTCCCTTTGTAACCAAATTATTGCTTTAACTTTTGGTTTAGCATTAACGTGCATAATCAGGGGTACTTGGGTAATTTCAATTGGCATCAGAGCATGGTTCACTCAATCTGAGTGTGATCAGTTCCCCTAGAAGATCATGGCTACACTATCATCACCACCACATTTCGATGGTGCTAACTATGCCTACTGGAAGGTAAGGATGAGAGTGTTTCTAAAGTCACTTGATGTGAAAGTCTGGCTAACCGTGGAGCCAGGATGGACAAGGCCCACAACACCTATAGAAGAGTGGACCAAAGAACAATCAAGTAGCTGTAATTGGAACAACAAAGGTCTAAATGCCATTTTCATGACAGTTTCTACTGATGAATTCAAGAGAATTTCCATGTGTGAGACATCCAAGGATGCCTCGAATATTTTAGAAACCACACATGAAGGGACCAAAACGGTGAAAAGTTCCAAATTACAAATATTGACCTCAAAGTTTGAGGAGATAAAAATGCTGAAAATGAGACTTTTAATGAGTTGTATGCTAAATTAAATGACATTGTTAATTCTAGGTACAATCTCGGTGAGAAGGTGAAGGAGGCACGAGTTGTGAGAAAAGTCCTAAAATCCCTGCCTGAAAGGTTTCTACCAAATGTGACAGCCATAGAAGAAAACAAAGATTTAGATACAATTCGAGTAGAAGAACTGGTAGGTTCTTTGCAAACTTATGAATCTACTATTCCACAACAAAAGAAAGGTAAGTCCATTGCACTCAAAACTACTAAGGAAAAAAATCAGTCTAATGATGAAGATTTGTGTAATAATGACTTAGCTCTTGTGGCCAGAAAATTTAAAAAATTTATGTTTAATAAAAAGAATTCTAGTAAGTTGAAAAAAAGTAAGAATTTCACTAAAAAGAATGAATCTGAAAGTGGAATAGAGACAAAATCGAGTTTAAAGATAAAGTCCAATGTCATGAATGCTCTGGTTTTAATTACATAAGAATGGAATGTTCAAATTTTAAAAGAAAGACAAAAGCTTTGAATACTACTCTGAGTGATGATTCTGACTCTGAAAGTTCAGATACATCCTGTGATAATGAAACTGTCTTTATTCATTTCTTTGCCTCTGTCACTGATTGTGCTGACACGAACAAACAATGTGCTGAGGACAACATTGTTTGCTGATCTTGAATTAAGAGTGTATGAAGCATATGAGGACTTATGTGAAGAGTTTATGAAAATCCAAAAGATAAATAAAAAGTTTTACAAAAACCTAACCACCATAGAGAATGAGAAGAACAATTTGGTGGAGGCATTGAAAGTGATGGAACTAGAAGTGACAATGCTACGCGCACAAAAAGAGGTGCTGGAAAAGAAGTTGGCAGCTTGTCAGGAAGTCAAAAAAAGACTTCCACTAAAAAACTCAATGAACTACTGAAAGTTCAAAGAGATAGTTCCAATCACACAGGGTTGGGATACAATACTTTCAAATATTCACATCGTAAAACATCCGCTGCCTCTACATCCAAAGGTATCACCTTTGTAAAAGGAAGTAATGTAGAAAATGTCTCAAAGAAACCTGTGAACAAAGGCAAGTCAATAATGACTTCTCCAGGTAAGTCCAAAGGAATGTTTCTCCCTACTTGTTATTATTGTGGAATAATTGGATACAGCAGAACAAATTGCTTTAGACTTAGAAAAGAGAAAGAAAAAAGAAATAGAAATAAGTTTTCAAGTAAGGATACAAACCTAGAAATTAAGGTGGACAAATTGAGCAATCAAATAAACACCCTAGGTAAGAAACTTGGTGAACTATCCGAATTGTATTTTCCTAAAAATATGAATAATATGAATATCAAGATCATGTGGGCAATGAAAAAAAAAGCCGTATGTCTAGTAGCACACACAGCACTCAAAGCTATAAACACTAGCATGTGGTATCTAGATATTGCTTGTTCTAGACATATGTCAGGAGACAAAGAGTTGTTTAACAAGATTGAGTCCATCAGTGGAGGATCCGTAACTTTCGGTGATGGAAGTACATCAACAGTGGAACGAAAGGGACGTGTAGATGTTCCTGGTTTACCTACTCTTCATAATGTTCTTTTTGTTAATGGCCTCAAGGTCAATCTATTAAGTATTAATCAGTTTTGTGATGATCATATTTCTGTGCAGTTCTCAAAGGATGAATGCAAAGTCTACAATAATGATGGAAAATGGATCTTGAATGGCACCAGGACTACTAATAGCTGCTATGTAGTTTCTCCTATGAACACGATGCATTGTCACAAAGTAGAGATGGATGAAACTGAGTTGTGGCACTACCATCTAGGCCATATCAACTATAGGGACATGCAGAAAATCTCAAAGAAGGAAGTTGTACGTGGACTGTCCAAAATTTTGAAAAACAAGAAGATGGTGTGCAGAGCCTGTCAGGAAAGGAAGCAGACCAAGGCACAATACAAGAAGATTGTTGATATTCTGACCTCAAGACCACTTGAGCTGTTACACATGAACTTGATGGGTCCTACTCATACTAAGAGTCTAGGCGGAAAGAAGTATATAATGGTCATCATGGATGACTACTCAAGATATACATGGATCATTCTGTTGAGAGACAAAATAGAAACCTTCGACCTTGCGAAGAAACTGTTCAAACGACTACAAACAGAGAAGAATTCATCTATCTCTCATATTCATAGTGATCACAGGAGAGAATTAGAAAATACTAATTTCTCCTCTTTTTGTGATGAATAGGGGATATATCAAGAGTTCTCAACCCCAATCACTCCACAACAAAACAGAATTGTGGAAAGGAAAAATAGGGCAATACAAGAGATGGCTCGCACCATGCTGAGTAACAAAACATTGGTGTTATACTTATGGGGAGAAGCTGCAAACACTGTTGGACACATCTTGAACCGTGTAGTCTTTCGTCCAGGCACCAAACTCACTCCCTATTAGTTATGGAATGGAAAGAAACCCATGGTAAAGTACTTTAAGGTGTTCGGGAGTACTTGCTACATTCTGAGAGACAGAGAGAATGCCCACAAATTCGATAGCAAGAGTGATAAAGAAATATTTCCTAGATATTCATCAAATAGCAAAACTTACAGAGTTTACAATCTATAGACTAAAACAGTGATGGAGTCAGTCAACGTAGTTGTGGATGACAACTCTAAGGAGATGACTAAGAAAGAACTTGATAACCTTTTCGAGAAGGCTGAAGAAAACTCAACCGATCAAGAGGACACAGATCCAGTGGAACCTGCTACACTAAGCTTAGTTTCACCCCATGAAAAAGAGCCCTCTACAAGGATTAGCCACAATCATCCAAAGGAGGACATCCTTGGAGAATTGAATGAAGGTATGAGATTAAGAAAACATGTTTTAAATTAAGTCTCATATGTTTACTATTTGTCTCAGGTTGAACCTAAAAAGGTGGAAGAAGCCTTACAAGATGAAAGTTGGGTCAACACCATCCACGAGGAATTGCACTACTTCACTTGAAATCAAATATGGGAGCTAGTTCCAAGACCTAAAGATCACAACATCATTGGAAGAAAATGGATCTTCAAAAACAAGTCAGATGAACATGGAACCATTGTTCGAAACAAGGCCAGACTGGTAGCACAAGGATACACCCAAGTTGAAGGAATTGACTTTGACGAGACCTTTGCACCAGTAGCTCGTTTGAAATCTGTTTGCATATTGCTAGCAATTGCAAGCCATTTAAATTTTAAGCTTTATCAAATAGATGTTAAAAGTGTTTTTTTAAATGGCATACTCAATGAATAAGTATATGTAGAACAACCAAAGAGATTTTCTAATCACTTGTTTCTTGACCATGTTTTCAAATTGAAGAAAGCTCTTGATGGATTGAAGCAAGCACCTCGAGCATGGTATGAGAGTAAAGAAATACTTGCTTGAAAATAACTTCGTAAGAGGTCAAGCTGACCAAACACTTTTTTTAAGAAAACCTGGTAAGCATCTACTTATTGCACAAATTTATGTAGATGACATCGTGTTCAGTTCCACTCTTGACAAACTCTTACATGACTTTTCCAAAGAAATGAAAAATGAGTTTGAGATGAGTATGATTGGAAATCAAATTTCTTCCTTGAGATTCAAATTAAACAAACTGAGGGAGAGATTTTTATTTCGCAATCTAAATATGCTAAAGATCTTGTTAAGAGATTTGACATCGAAGGGAAGACACTTGCTCGCACTCCGATGAGCACCTCAGTTAAAATATGTTCAGATTCTATAGGTAAAAGCATTGATCCTACTCTGTATAGAAGCATGATAGGAAGTCTTCTTTAAATTACTGCTAGCAGAACTGATATTGTTTTTAGTGTAGGTGTTTGTGCACGATTTCAGGTAAATCCTAAAGAATCACACCTCACAGCAGTAAAAACAAATCTTGAAATACCTGAGTGCTACTGTTGATTATGGCATATGGTATTCAAAAGATTCAAATCTGAGTCTGGTTGGCTATTCTAATGCTGAATGGGCTCGTAATGTTGTCGACAGAAAAAGCATCACAGGTGGTTGTTTCTATGTCGGTAGCAGTCTGGTAGCATGGATAAGTAAGAAGCAAAAATCCATCTCCTTGTCCACTGCTAAAGCCGAATACATTGTGGTTGGTAGTTGTTGCACTCAGCTTCTTTGGATGAAAAATATGCTTAAAAACTATGAGTTCTCTCAAGATACTAGGACTTTCTACTGTGACAATTCAAGTGCAATTAGTATCTCGAAGAACCCTTGCAACACTCAAGAACCAAGCACATAGATATAAGACATCACTTCATAAGAGACTTGGTTGAAACAAAGGTAGTGTCTCTGGAACACGTTAATACCGAACACCAGCTAGCTGATTTGTTCATTAAACCTTTAGATGGTCTAAGGTTTGAATTTCTAAGGAAGGCCATTGGTGTGTGTGACATGCCCTAATTTTTTTTATAATAATAATAATAATAAAGGGAAAGGTGTTTGGTTTGC
The DNA here is from genome assembly GCF_001411555.2 of Juglans regia. NCBI lineage: Eukaryota > Viridiplantae > Streptophyta > Magnoliopsida > Fagales > Juglandaceae > Juglans > Juglans regia. The sequence goes on along the minus strand of NC_049904.1, from coordinate 15,553,782 downwards.
TTGTTTCTTCAACAAAAAAAAAAAAAAAAAAAAAACACTACATGTTGATATCATTTTGCAAGGTACAAGCTTTATGAGTGTACCGGGTCTTTGAGTTTTGTGACTTCACCAATTCATTTTGCTGGGATCGAGGTAGATCTTGTCTGGTATGTGTTTTTACTTTTGATGCACAACTCTTAAGAAAGACCACACAAGGATTCTATTTTCTGCAATGTGAGGAACTTAAAATCTGACTTCCTAACAATTTGGTGACAATAATGCCCAAAGAAAGGGGGAGTCTATGCCTTGAATTGACTAAAACTGGTTGAACCTAGTACCAAATCAAATAAGGTCTCCTCTTGCCATGCATTAAGGTCGATCCTTATAGAAAAAATCGGGTGTTCAAAAGTCATTGAGGAAAAAGACGAACACTCATATATAGATCTAAACTCTAAAAGTCATTGTAGAAAAACATCGTTGTCTCAGTCATTGTGGAAAACGATGAGCAATACAAAATGGACATATAGAGTGAATATGGCTTTGTGCTTGGAGGGAGTTGCTTTTTCAGGTATCTAGGCCCTAATATAAAGTTTGACTTTTAAGAAAAGTTCACCCTTATTGGAGCAAACCTGATAAAATTATAAAAGAAAAAGGGAGTACAGAAAATAAAGAAAAATAATAATAAAATTATGTTGGAAAGATATTTTTTCCTCACTCACACACACGTGAATTCTTGGCAAGTCATCAATTAAGAAAAAAACTAAACTGTAAAGATTGGCCAATAAGGAATACTTCTCCTAAATAAATGGAAAAATGTTGAGTATAACAAAGCTTGGTCAAAGAAATTACTCAAAAAGGCCCAAGCTTTGTGAATGAAAAATACATGATATTTTTGCTTTTCTGGTTCTTTAAAATTATTTTCGTTTTCAAAAATTTGAAAACAAAGAAAAAGGGCATGAGTAACTGGAATTGGAGTGGGGTGTTACCTCTTAAACATGCTCTACGTGTTGGGAAAAGGGGGGCCTGCATGCATGGCAAGTTCTAGGCTTTGGGCGGGAAATGAAAAAGCTGCCCTGTAGCATTAACTGTACGTCAATCACCCTTAATCACCATTAAGCCTCGATTTTCTCTTACATTCACTCTATTTATCTTCTCCGATACACTCTTAGAGAGAAATGCATCACTTTCAGTCCCTGCATCTCAAGAAATTTGTGTTTATCTTCTGCACAAAATCAAGGTAAGTCTTCTCTTCGAAATGTATTTCTTAAGTTTTTGTTGCTTTAAGACTCTTTCTAGGGTTCTCTCAGTCTCCGATTCCCTAAAAGTCTCTAAAGTCTTTGAAGTTTCGAAAACCTAGTTGGTTTAGGACTTGAAAATCTTTTTGAAAGGGTTAAATAAGGCTTTGAAAAGCATTCGTGGTGGGTTATTGTTGTAGAAGGTAACGAACAAAGGCTGCATGTGAGTCTGTTTGGCTATTTTCTCAATGTCGTCGTCGTCCACCCTCTAAAACATTGGTCTTGTGCTTAGGTGTAGATATTTTTTCTCATCTGGTAAAAATAGTTAAACATTTATGTGCTTTCTGGATAATTTCCTAGAAACACGTGTGTGATTGGATTTATTTTTTTGAGGAATTATCTTGACATTCTTAGTCCTGTTACGTCGATATTTTGGGAGAAAAGTGAATCTGGTTACCTCATTACATTGCACATTTATCATGCTTAGAAAGGATTTTTTTTTGCAGATGAAATACAAGTCGATTGCAAAGAAAACGAAGTTTGATAGCAAAGCACTTCCAGTACATTTCTCTAGTGAAGAAGAATCTAACTCTCGTGTGAGAACTCCAAAGAACTTTCTTGAAAAATTCAAGGCAATAGATAAAGGATATGTCCCTTCTAAAGGAGTGGGGAGTATATCAAAGCATCCTACCAAAGGATCAAAATCACCAAAGTTTGAAAGTGAGGAAGCAGAGACAGCCTACAAGACTGTGTTCTCCAAGAGGAATGTTCTTGGAGAACGAGAGGTAACTATAAGTGATGTGAATAACCCTGCGTTTAAATTTATTACTCACATATTTGTTGATAGAGGATGGGAGAGAACTACTGAGGGAACCCCTGCCCCCTATATTGAAATTGTGAGAAAATTTTATGCCAACTCTTTACTGAGTGTGGACAATAATTTCATTACATCCACTGTTAGGGGTGTTGACATGATCATAACTCCCGAGATTATTAAAGAGTTCTATGAACTCCCTAGTGTGGAAAACCCAAGTTTTCCATATAAGGTTATGGGGATCCCATCAAAAGCTCAAATGAAAGATTTGTTTGTTGGGTCCAATGCACCAGCATGGCCCCTGAAGACTCATATACTCTCTATGAAGTCAATGCTCCCCGAATATAGATTCCTTGCCAAAGTTGTATCGACAAATCTTTAGCCCATCACTAGGCATACCGAGCTAACAATTGAAAAAACCCAATTTATGTATGCTCTAGTTAAAGGTGTACTTATAGATCTTCTCTCCCATATAATTGATGTTATTTCCAAGGTCAGGACTGACATGACTGATAAGGAAAATCTGCCATTTGGAGGTCTCATTACGAAGTTGGTAAGAATTGCTAAATTTCCTTTAAAGAGCACAGAGGCCACATTAAAGATGTACGGGAAGATCTCCTCTAAAACGGTCACCAAGTTAGAAGTTGTGGTTAGTGGAAAGAAAAGAAGCCAACACTGAGGCATCCACATCTTCTCATCCTGCCTCAGGACAATCCACCGAAGTGCTTGAACAACTTTAGATTTTGCAATCAAAATTTGATTCTTTTGTGGATAAGTGGGAAGCAAAATGGGAAAAATGGAACAAATGCTAGCAGACCTGCAAGACGAGTAAGAGAAGGTGAATGATAGGCTGCAACAAGTTGTTCTGGATGTGGATCAGATTCTGAAGACAGTAAATCCACCTGAAGAAGAAGAAAAATCAGATTCTGACTGACACTGACAACACATAGGGGGAGATGGGATGAATCTGTCAACAGAGGGAGCAGTAAGGCAGTGCGTACAGAATGCAGACACCACCACCATCACCTATTATTATTTTTTAAAAAAATTTTTTTTGGTTTGCATATTGAACAATGATTTACTTATCTTATTTTGATTTCACTTGCTACATTAAACCGATATGTGTGCGGTTACGTTAAGACTCATTGTGACACTTCAAACATTTTGCCTATGATGAATTTATTGATATGAAGTATAACTTTCTATATGTGATCTTTGCTGGTGGTTTTGTTAGTTGTTTTTGCAGGTTTAAATCACATTCATCCAATATATACTTTTGTCATCAATCAGCAAAAGGGGGAGATTGTAAATGTAATTTTAATTTTGGCTAGGATTAGATGAGTCTATATTTAAATTCAAATTATGAATGATGTAATTTTAAATAAGACTCTAGGATTGCATCCAATAAGGATGAGTATTTGAATAGAAGTTATCTGATAAGGATAAGCGTTTGAATTATAACTCTTATCAAATCTTGTTTATATTATAAGATAAGAGTCTACAAGAGTTCTCTATATTTTTCGAGTCTAAGAGTCAGTTGAAGAGATAGATATGCAAGCTTTATCGAAGAAACTGAAGCTGATTTGAACTCGATGCAATCCAAAAGAAGTGATCCAGTCTGAGATTCTGGATAAACCTGTTAGCAGAGTCCTCCAAATCAATCACAGAATTGCCTATTTATAGAGGAGTCGGCTGAGGGTTTTAAAGAACACTTGAACAACACATATTCGCAAATATTGAGAGCTTGAAGATCTGGGTAGAACTTTAAGAGATCGTGCAAGAGAAAATTCTTAAAAGAATGATTTTTCAAAAAGCTTAGTATGTCGGATTGAGTGAGAGCATAAGGGGGAGTTGCCTTGTTCGAGTTCAACAATCACTGGAGGTTCCAATAGGAAAGAAAAAGATTGGAGAGTGTCAAAGGTTCTGACTACCTACTGCGGTAGAAGATAAGCGAGTCACGTGTCTTGTGTAAACGTGTCTAGTTACAAATGTTTTGTAAACATTTTACTTGTAATACTCTCAATCGATAAAATTGGATTTCTTGGGTTTGGTTGCCCCGTAGGATTTTACCTTTGAAGAGTTTTTCAAAGGGTTCCCTTCATAACCAAATTATTATGTTAATGCTCTTAATATTTTTTATTGGTTACTAATCCGTGCTAATAGCTTTTGGTTTAGCATTAACGTGCATAATCAGGGGTACTTAGTGTAATTTCAAGAATCCCGAATGGTAATATATCCGTCGTAATGTACCAAGCCTCTGATCGAATCTTGTCGAATATATAACCCACTAAGTCGATAGTAACGCCACGAATGACGTGTATCATGAACTTCGTCGATCCATGCCAACCTCTGTCTTGTGCTGTTAAGAATTAATATTATTGGTGATGATCAAGTTCATGATCTTAAAGAAAGCAGATAGATCTGCCTACTTGATGCTCTTCGTCCCATCATACAGAGGAGCATCTAGACCAACAAACAACTACCTCACCTCATGTATGTCCCTCCGTACAGGTGAAAATAGTACTGAAGCTCCTTGGATAGAGATCATGTATGTCCCTCCGTCATCTGGGCTGGTACCATCATGCTTCATCCTTCTGATCGAGGATTGCTATGCAACCATGATCATCGAAGATTGATGTAAAAAAATGACCCTCCAGGTAAGAGTCAGAAAGTCAGAAATCTTCACTTGACGCTCTAATAAGATAGTCCTCTCTTGAACTGTTTCGATAGAAGGTTGACCTCGTTTGCCACCCTTATGTCCCCTATAAGACATTATCAATAAATTATAATACATAAATATTGAAAAAATTATATACTAGTTAAAAGAATTAGAAACTGTTTTCTGTTATACTGTTCGATCAAAACCATAACCGTTTGAAAGTATAAATTTTTACATCACGATTCAAACGTGTGTATATATGTTCAAACAGGGATATTAAATTATGTTTGAACGTATGGTGATAAGATCAAACGTTCAACGTTTGAGTTCCTACAATATTAAATTTGTATAACATTTGTTCGAACGGTTTCTGAATCAAACTCAGCCATAGTTGAGTCAACTCAGCGGCCATGGAAAATAAAGGAATCCACCGATTCCTTTTGTTTTTTCCATAAATATCAACTACACAATGATTGGTAAACAGCCTACGGTGAATTTTCGGCCACCTATGGTGGCTATTGACCGAAAATGGTATTTTTCCTATTTTTTTTCTAAATAATCTAACAAAACTTAGAATAACCCAAACGAGGTATATAAGGAGTGTACCACTTGAAAGGAAGGACTCTTCGACGATGGCGATGATGGCGTTTGATTGGCTACAGGGTCCTTTTGAGTGAGTTTGAAAGGTTGATTGTGGGCGGCAGTGGTGTTGAAAAGCCTCCCCTAATACCTTATATATACAATACCGTTCGAACGGTACGTTATACGATCAACGATTTTTGACTTACCATTCGAACAGTATTATTGACCGTATGAATTGTATTCATTTCAAATTTAGTAAATTAATTGATTTTTGCTATTAATATATTATATACTATATGATATTATATGTATTATATATCATATGGTGATTTCATATATAAATACTACAATATATAGTATTAGTATATTAGTATATACTATATGATAATATATTATATGATATAGTATTATAATATCATATAATATATACCATAGTATATCATATGTGTTGGCATACTCCTAGCAGCAGTTTTCTGCAAAGAGCTTGGCATAACACAATGTCTGTTGGAGGGGGATTCAAAGCAAGTAGTAGATTTAATGAACCATCATCCAAAGAACTGGAGTTTGGGTGGCTGTCTGGTGGAAGATGCAAGGGTGGTACTAAATTCTTTTGCTTGCTGGTCAGTGGTGCATACATTTCGAGAAGCTAATATGGCAGCACATCACCTAGCCAAATCTACCCTGGAATGCACAGAGGATCGATATGATCTTGAAACATGCCCCTCATGTATCTTTTCTATTGTCACAAAAGAAATGAAGTAGTTGTTTTTACTCTACTTCTGTTTGTGAATTCATGTAATTGGACTTATGTCTTAATGAGATCAGTTTCTTTTATCAAAAAAAAAAAATATAGTATATTATATGTATATCACAGTATATGTATGTATGTATATTATATCATATAACCCATAGTATATTATATTTATGTATAGTATATCAGTATAGTATATATTATATATCACTATAATATATATCAATATGGTATATATCATATATCAATAGAGTACATATATTAGTATTATATAGTACATATTATATCGTATATATAGTACATGTTATATACTATATATATAGTATTTTATAGTACATGTTATATAGTATATGATAATTTTATATCACTATCATATATGATAGTATATATTATAGTTTATATATTTATAGCAAAATTGTTGATGTGACAATTAAAAGTCTCCTCTCTAGTTCTCCCTAGAGAATAGAGGTGGTATTCTAAGTTTGTCGTTTGCCATGGAAAAACTCCAAGATATGTGGGAGAATTTCCAGTTGAACAAAGAAGTAGGGGAGGCCATAGACATTGAAAGGGAGGGGTTTCCAGAGGTTGTTCGCAAGGGTGATCGCAGTTTGATTAGTAACATTTGGTCGGATAGGTAGATTGGGAAGAATATAGTTGAAACCACAATGGCTAAGGTTTGGAGGCTTAGTAAACCTGCATCTTTCACCGAAATGGGGAGAGACATATTTGCTATCACTTTTGCTAACCATGCAGATAAGAACCATGTGGAGAGTGGGAGACCATGGTTCTTTGATGGTCATATGTTTGTGATGAATGCTTTTGATGTTTACACTCCTCTCAACAAGATGTCCTTTGATGTTGCTGTGTTATGGGTTCAATTTCACAATTTGCCTTTGATTGGAATGTCACGGGAGTGTAGGGTGAAATTGGGAAGTTCTTTAGGAGTGGTGGAGGAGGTGGAGGTGGATGCAGATGATGTGGGGTGGGGCATGTTCTTTTGTGTAAAAGTCTTATTAGACTTAAGAAAGCCCTTGGCTCGGGGACGTACAATCACACTGCAAGGGATGAAACCTAGATTCCGATCAAGTACGAGAAGCTACCATGCTTTTGTTTGCAGTGTGGAAGAATTATTCATAAGGGCATAGGGCGCCAAGAGTCTGTTCCTATGGCGATGGATAGCAGGCAGTTTGGTAACTGGCTACATGCAGAGTTAGGAGGCAGGAAATTTCTTGCCTCAAATGAAATATGGAATAGTTTGATAGAGAAGAGTAAGCAACTGGGGAAAGGGAAGTCTACGACAGAGGTGGGTGGCAAAATTGTTGCATTTAATTTGGTGTGTAATAGTGGAGATTCATCTGATCATTCAGTTATGGGAAGGAGATTTTTAGGCAATGATGTAGGAGGGGATCAACAGGATACTAATCCAAAGTCAAATGGAGATAAGGGAGATCTGTTTGAGGGATCAGGCCTTAAAGATTCATATCAATTACAGAAGGAAGGTTACGATCATGAGGCTCCAGTAACTGATAGTTTGGAGGGAAGTGGATTTAACAATATTTTGAATAATATCAATGTAGAAAGTCTTGGGGTGGGCTGGGTGAATGAGTGGGCTTCTTTAGCCCATGAAAATCCTATATGTGAGGCACATTATTCTTCCATGATGCCACAGGGGAGGTCTACTCAAAACACTTGGAAAAAAACGTGCTCGTCATTCAGGGAATACTTCTAAGAATCAGACCATGATTGCATGCAAAAAATGTTGTCTTGAAGATGGATGTAGTGTATCTCTACCAAATGAAGGAAGAAAGAGGAATAGGTTGATGAGGGTGACCAAAGGAGATTCTGTTACTCTAGTTACTATGAGTCAAGATCTTGTTCATGCTAATTTCACATCAGCAGAGGCTGTTGAGCATCCCTATCAAACCCAATGATTCTCCTTAGTTGGAACTTCCATGGGCTTGGGAACCCACAGGGAGTTTGAGTACCTACTGATTTAGTTAGAGAGGAAGATCCCAAGGTCTTGTTTTTACAAGAGACCATGTTACATGAAAAAACAATGGAGAAACCCAAGTATAGGTTGGGTTTTGAGAATTTTTTGGCAGTAAGTAGTGTGGGGAGGAGTGGTGGAATTGCCTCTATTGGAAAAAGGAAGTTAATGTGGTTATGAAGAATTTTTCAAGGAGACATATTCATGCCGCTATTCATGATACTAATGATGCATGTGAACCATGGTTTATTACTGTGGTATATGGGCAACCTGAGGCTCATAGGAGGCATGAAACTTGGAGTCTTATCAGATCCTTAAAGATGCCAAGAGATCAAGGTTGGCTTTTGATGGGTGATTTTAATGAGGTGTTGAGCAGTCATGAGAAAAGTGGAGGGAGAGATACAACAAAAAAGCAGATGCAAGACTTTCGAGCAGTAGTTGACAATTGTGAGCTATTGGATTTGGGCTTTTAGGTTGTTCCTTTTACTTGGTGTAATAAAAGAGAAGCTGACCAATGCATCAGTGAGAGATTGGATAGATGTTTGGCTAATCTAAAATGGAAGGCTTTATTCCCCATGGCTAATGTAATCCATGGTAATGTGGCATATTCTGATCATGTGCCAATCAAGTTACAGCTGCAGAATGACACGTACCAGAGGAGAGGGAAGAGGCTATTCGTTTTGAGGCAATGTGGGTAGAGGATAAGAGTTGTTAAATGGTTATTGAGAATGCGTGGGTGGATTGTTTTGGAGATAGAACAATGGAGGGGGTGATGAGGCGGATTAGCAGTTGTGGTGAAAAGCTAGAAAGGTGGAACAAAAATAGCTTTGGTCATGTGAAGAAAAATCTAAAACAGGCAAAACTAAAGCTCAAACTGATATAAGATACAGATCCTAAGGGGCATAATTGTGAGGAAATTAACAATGCTAGATCAGAGGTTCATAAATGGCTGGAAAAGGGTTAGATCAGTGGAGACAAAGGTTGAGGGCTCTATGGCTGACTGAAGGGGATAAAAATACTAGATTCTTCCATCATAAAGCCTCACAGAGAAAAGCTAAAAACATGATTAAGGGCATAAAGGATTCCAATGGGTGTTGGCAAGTGGATGAAGCACGAGATGCAGTGATCCTCATTTTCAAAATCTCTTTACAACATCTACAGAGAGGGGCAATGTGGACTTCTTGGACAATTTGGCTGGAAGAGTGACTGATGATATGAAGCAGCAGCTAGAGGTGGACTTTGTTACAACATAAGTGGAAGTGGCTCTTAAGGAAATGAACCCTACAAAGGCTCCTGGAGCTGATGGTATGGCTCCTTTATTCTACCAAAAATACTGGTCTATTGTTGGAAGAGATGTTACTCATGTTGTTTTACATGCTCTTAATACTAGTAGCTTCCCTTCCAAGTTGAACCATACTTTTGTTACCTTGATTCCCAAAAGGAAAAAGCCTGAGTTAGTGTCTGATTTTAGACCTATCAGCCTTTGTAATGTCATGTATAAGTTGGTGTCAAAGCAAACCGGCTGAAGAGTGTCTTACCTAGTCTGATTTCAAATTCACAGTGTGTTTTTGTACTAGGGAGGTTAATTTCAGATAATGTGTTTATTGCTTATGAACTAATCCATTTTATTTGAAGGAAAAGGCAAGGAAAGAAGGGTTTTATATCCATTAAGTTGGACATGAGTAAGGCTTATGACTGTATAGAGTGGAAGTTCCTTGAAATAGTTATGCAGAAAATGGGGTTTGGAGCAAAGTGGGTGAGATTGATTATGCATTGTGTGCAATCTATTTCTTTCTCAATACTGGTTAATGGGGAGCCTAAAGGTCCAATCTATCCTACTAGAGGTTTAAGGCAAGGGGATCTCATTTCCCCTTACTTATTCCTTTTATGCACCGAAAGACTTATTTCTCTTCTACAACAAGCTGATATGAATGGGGCAGTGGAGGGGATTCGGGTGTGTAGAGGTGCTCCAAAAGTTAATCACCTTATGTTTGAAATGATAGTGTCTTGTTTCGCAAGGATACTTTACAGACCAACTTGAATATAATGCATCTGTTGGATGTTTATGAAAAGGCCCAAGGACAGAAGGTGAATAAGGAAAAAACCTCCATGGTGTTCAACAAAAATTTCATACCTAGTCAGCAAGCAGAGATCATGCAGTTGTGGGGAGTATTGCAATTCCAAAATTATGATAAGTATTTGGGACTTCCTCCCATGGTGGGAAGAGGGAAATACCAAACTTTTTCTCAGCTTAAAAATAAGGTATGGCAAAAACTTCAAGAGTGGAGGGAGAAGCTTCTACCATAAGGGGGTAAAGAGGTTCTCATCAAGGCTGTAGTCATGTCTATTCCCACCTGTATAATGAGTTGCTTCAAACTTCCTATTTCTCTGTGCATTGAGTTGGAGAGCTTGATTGCAAAATTGGTGGGGACAAAAGAAAGAGGAAAACAAGATAAGGTGGGTTAGCTGGAGGAAATTGAGGACATTTAATATGGCACTCCCAGCAAAGCAGGGATGCAGAATTCCTAAAGAGGATGACTCCAATTGATACACAGGTTTCAAAGCTAAGTATTTTCCTTCTTCTAATTTCAAACATTCTAAGCTAGGAGCAGCACCTTCTTATGTATGGAGGGGTATTTGGGAGGCTAAGAGTTTGCTGTTAAAAGGGTGCAGATGAAGGGTAGGAGATGGAAAGACCATTAACATATGGTCAGATTATTGGTTGCCTAATCATAAATTAGTTCCAGTTTCATCTTCTATTACTCAATCTCAATTGAACTAGACAGTTGCTGATTTGATTGATGGACATACAAGACGGTGGGACATGGAGAAGGTAAGAAGACTCTTACCTCAACGATGGCATGGTTTGGGAGCATGAGCATAGTGAATAGTTTAGTGTTAAGAGTGCCTATAGATTGTTTATGTCCTTTGGTGAGGAAAGGCAGTTTGGTGAGGTTTCATATGGGGAGGAGCAGAGGAAATTGTGGAGGAAATTTTGGAAGATGCCAGTTCCTAACAGAGTGAAGATATTTGCTTGGAGGGTGTGCAAGAATGGCTTGCCAACCTTGAAAAATCTACAAGTAAAGAAGGTGGTGGTAGAAGTAAGATGTAGATGGTGTAAGTCGGAAGAGGAGGAAATTAACCATGCTCTTCTATATTGTTCAAGCTTCAAAGATGTACTGTAGGTACAACTTTTTTTCATGCAAGAGAATCAAGTTCAACTCGACTTTCTGCAGGTTTTGGCTCAATTGCTCAGAATAAATAAAACAGGTGAAATTGAGAAGCTATTTTTATGTTCTTGGGGATTGTGGTATAGAAGAAATCAATTGCTCTATGAGAATAAGTGCTAATATCCAGAACAAGTCTTGGATCATGCTCTATCAAGTTACAATGAGTTCACTTATGTAGCAAAGGAGCAGAAAAAGGGTTATAAGCCTCAATGTGGTTGGAAGCCTTCACCTTTGGGTGTACTGAAATTGAATATTGATGGTGCTATATTCCAAACCATTGCAGATCAGGTGCAGGCATGGTTCTTCGAGATGAGGGTGGAAGAGTGATCTTCATAGCCAGCAAACCAGAACATGAGGTTATCGATCCAATGGAAATTGAACTCTTGGCTTTGTTGAGGGGTCTCCAAATTTCTTTTCCATTGGGCATTAGTGAGCTTCAAGTGGAGTGTGATTCAATTTTGGTGGTCCAAGAGCTTACTAAAGAGCTGGAGTCTATGTCTATTTGGGGGAATTTGATCCATGAGATTAGGAGAATAGTCTTAAGATTTCCAAAAGTTACCATTCAGCATGGAGGCTGTATGGCAAATGCAATTGACCATTGTTTGGCAAGACATTCATGGCATGTCGATGATCTAGTGATTTGGTGGGACTCTTTCCCATAATTTGTTTCCCAAGTCATTTGGCATGATGCAATGATGTAATTTTTTTTTAGGAATAAAACAGTAAGCAATGTTTATAAAAAAAAAACAAAATTGTTGATGTGACAATTGAGAAAAATGTTGAGTCATCTGAAGTATCTACAGATAATGAGGGTGACTCTACAAATGAAACTGATATAGATGATTGATCGGTTTTGTATCCACAATACACATTATGAAAAATCTTTTATGTAATAAATGTATTAGTATTTCGAAATTATGCCACTGAAGAGGAAGTGAGTTCGCTTACTATATCTACTTGTTCCTAGCTTTCCATCTAACTCACCAATAGAGATTGACTCTAGAGAACAAGGTAAAAATCTAATAGTCATTTTGTTTCAATTAAGGTCATTCATACATATTACATCGTTTCTAACCATTATTTATTTATTTTCTATAACGAACTAAATATTTTATAGAGTTAACAGAACAATCTCTTCAAGGTCGAGGCACTACTAAAGGTGTGATGTTGGAAAAATATCGTAAAGTGTGTAAGATTAATGTTAACATTCCTTATGAACATATCGGAGGCAAAGGACAACAAGCAGCTTGGATTGCATCGCATGTGAATGCTCTTACACGAACTTATACAAATTTGGTTATGAGTTCATGGCAAAAAGTCTCCAGAAATGTGAAAGAGCTTATCAAGAAGTGTTGTTTGAGAATATTTAAATAATTGATTTATATTAACACTGTTTAATATATATATATATATATATGCAAAATTTAGACTATTATGAGAGATAATATCTTTGTGTATGTATTTTTTGAAGGATGATTTCGAACTAAATTTTGTTCAAGAGAGAAGCGTAAGACTGTCAATGAGCATATGTGTAATGCATTCCGCAAATATAAGGCGAGGTGTCATAAGCATTACAATAAGTTCGAGAACAAGAAAGATGCACACCAGCATCCTTTTCAGGATGTCCGACCTTTCGATTGGGAAAAATTTTGTGACATGTTTGAGGATCAATCATATAAGATAAATTAAATAAATATTTTTATGTTTCCTATTTATAATTTTTGCATCCTAATATTTACAACTTCTCTACATGAGTAAAGTACTATAAACAAAACAAATAAATGTTGAAAATTCATCATCATGCAGGCTTAAAATCTTTTTACCGCCTTTCTAAGAAATTGGTAATGTTATTTCTTTTATTGTGTATAGTTTTTTATTTTGAGGTATTCTAATGACTTTATATCTCAACAAATGTCTTTTGTAGCAAGAGTTAGATAAAAATTATGATCTGATAAGATTATATGCTACATCACATACTGATCGTAATGGAGAATGAACTCACCTGATACTTGTGACATGGAGATGTGCATGAAACAACAAGAAAAGTTTAGGAGAGAGGATGTGCAACTCCAAATGTTGATGTTTATGCAACAGTTCAGGCCTCCAAGTAACTGATTTACATTATATGTATAGATTTTGGGATCTATTTATGTACGAAGAATGCTAGTACTACTACAATTTTATTTATTTAGTTCGGACTTATTAGACTAGTTTTAGGGTATTGAACAAATTGTAATGTATTTTATTAAATATTATGTATGTCTATTTGATTTTTATTTATTGGGTGAAATAAAATAGTTACCTTTGAAAAAGAAAAAAACCGTTTGAACAAGATGAGTAAAACTATTCAAACATTGATACAGAGCATTCGAATGTAATCAGAATTAAACGTTCGAGCAGTATGTGAAACCGTTTGAACAAATCATCGAACGTGAACTAAACCTTCGAACGTCTACTGATATGAAATCGTTTGATCTTATCATGGTTTGTTCGAATGTCTTACTATTCGACCATCAAATTATTTGTTCGAACGTTTCCTATTTGGTCGAACGGACAGGTATCGATTGACCACTCACAAAGGACGCTTTAGAACATAAAATAAGTTCAAACGTAAATTTTGTAACGTTTGGACGTGATTCTAGAACAGAATTCAAGTGTCCTGAAAAAAGTATTCCTTTTGAACATGATCGAACGGTTCTACCTATCTATTTCATCCCAAAAGATATATTTTGGGATGAAATTGATATTTTCGTCTCAAAATACCTATCTACCTTGTGAACCACACACAACTCCTAATTATCCTCACCCATTCATCCTCGCTAATTGTGCGGGAAGATTTTTTATCTCTATCCATCAAAACTGCCCAACCAAAATAGAAGAAAAAAAGCAAACATAAAACACCAGAAATCCAAAATTAAAGCCACGGGTCTAACACTAGAAATAAAAAACCTAGAGACCCATGGCAAAGAGTCGTGGTCCTTTGATCTCAAGACCTACATAGGGTTGTGGGTCGAGATTGTGAGGACTGTGCCAAAGTAAGGGAAAAGATCCTCACATGAGTTAAAGGCTGGTGAAGAAGAGACAGTTGGGCTGGCAACGTGCAGTCAAAACCAAAAAGAAAGGCGAGCAACATGTTTTAGAAAGCCTAGCTGATACAGTCTAGCCCCGACAAATAAAGGACTTTTCACCAGCCTATACCAAGTGGGCAAACATTGTGCCAACCATACACAAGTGAGAACGAGGAGCTGAAGATGTTGGTAGTTCTGGAAAAGAATGGCTAGCAGGACAATGGCGAGCAACGGTCAAGGACAAAATCGATACGAAAGTGAGAGCTCTCCAAGAGAACACAGAGGTGCTCAGCAGCAGTAGGTGTCGTACACAGAGGCTCATACTCTATAAGAGATGTCATGTATGGGGTGAGCATGTTACAAAAAAAAAAAAAAAAGACTACAAACTTGCAGGCCATATCATCTGATCTCATAGGTATGGTCTAACGCTACATAGGAGACCCTCATTAGTGGACAATCTACGAGATTTGACCAAAGGTAAACTTTAGAGGGCGTGCACACCTTGTTCCTGTCAGTCCCTTCCATCCTGCAAGTCTAGAGGGCAAATTGATGGACGAGATTGAAAGTCTCATATTCAAGTATATCTGGAGTCAAACGGATGTAAGAAATAAGACTGACAATGTCATAGTTTAAAAGACATTGGATAAAAGTCAAAATATCACTTTTGTGATTAGTAACTGTTTACCCCTACATCCAGTTAGAGTCTTTAAGAAAGTAAGTGACTCAAAGGGTGCGGTGGAAGGAGCAACTCCAACGCTACCGTAGTAATAGAAATACTGTTTAGGTAGGTTAGCTCCTACAACCATATTGAGAATTCGATATAAATGTTTATGAGTATGTTGTAAGATTAGGCTTTGGAGATCTTGTAACTCACTCACATCTCTCTACATGAATATAGGATATCTTCTTCATTATATTTATTGTTTACCTCTACAATGTGAGTTTGAGATGATAAATCTGAATTATGCAAATTGATAATGTTGTGATTTCCGAGAGTTGAGTCTAACCATGTGTCGATCATCATGACCGGGTTGAGGAGTCCCCGTACCATACCTACAGCATGTTGCCATGAGTTTCATATGGGTAGATTGATTCCCCGTGATGATCGGAAAAACATCTCTTCTTATTGGCCTAACTTAATAACATGGGTAGAGAGATTTCTCATGTTGATCATGTGTGGTATCTTCAGTTTGGCTGACGAGGTAGAGCAATTCCCCAAGTTAATCATGTGTGTTGGCTTCAGGTTTGTTGACTGGGTTGAGTGATTTTTCAAGTAAATGGATTCGGATTGGGGAATGAGCTCACGCGTTAGCCAGGTTATGAGTTTTGTTGAGAGGGTGATTTCTAGCCATGCTTCTATACTTGAGTTTTATTCACAAAATGATTCATCGCCATCACCTATGAATACATGTGTTTTTGCTCGGAGGGTGATTCTTGCCATGCATAAATATGTGTTCACTAATTTACTTACATGAAATTTTGCATGCATATTCATCGCCATTGTCTTTTACTAATAGTATTGTCATGGGTTTTAATCTACTGAAATTTTGTTTACTGGAGCCATAAATCTTAATGCAGATGTAGCCTAGGCTAAATTTCCAGAGGAAGAACGACCAAGCCCTCTCGACTTGTAGATATGGAGGCCTCTCTTCGACAATAGTTATCTGTATTTGTTATGATATATATTTTTGTTAGACGATGAACAATGTTCGATTCGTTGCATTTGTATATAAGTGATGAACTATTGACGGTGTATAATATTATTTGGGAAGTGACAATAACATATGGATATTATTATTACTAATTGATGAATTTTCTTATGGTGTAAGCCTATGATACAACTACTATTAGTCTCTGACTAATCTCTTATTCATTCCGATACAAGTTATTTCTCTTACTGTATACTCGATCTATGTTTATACAGCTAGACCTGACAAAATGTCGGGAGTGTTGCCGACCGACTAGTGTCTTTGGCACCATGGATCATTGCCGGGCACTTTACCGAGGAACGAGATGCCACATAGATCCATTTCTTGATCTTGGGAGAAGAAAGAAGAGAATAAGAAAAAGGAGAGAGATAAAAAGAAAAGTGTAATACTCGGGCCCAGGCCCATATTTTTTTTTTCTTTTTCAGCTTCTCAAAACCCAGGATACGATGTCGTTGAGGTGAGTGGTCTTCCCCTTTTTAGTTTTTCTTTTCTTTCCCCGATGGCCCTTCCCATGCCCAGAATCCTTCTCCCGCTGTCAGTTTCTTCAAACCAATAATCACTCCACCCTGATCTCCATCTTCCCTAGGGGTGTAAACTCAAACCGGAAAACCGGACCGGACCGGACCGGACCGGTTTTGAACCGGTCCGGTCCGGAACCGGTTTTTAAAACCTAAAAACCGGCCGGTTCCGATACCGGTTCTGGGATTTTTTGGACCGGACCGGACCGGTTGATTAAAAAAAATAAAAAATAATATTTTTATATATAAGTTTTATACAAAATATTTTATATATATTAAATATTAATATATATATATATAAGTTTTATATATAATGTATAATTCTAAATTTTTATGTGAAATTTTATATATAACATATATATTCATTTATGAAATAATTTCTTATTATAATTTATAAATTATTACATAAAATGTTAATACTAAATCACTAAAAGTTTATAACTAATACTAATATATAACTTATAACTATATCAATAGTCTAATATTAATACTATTATATAGTCTAATATATTAATAAAAGTATAAAATAGTTTTTTTTAAATCAATTTTTTTTTTATAAACAAATTTTTAATGACAAATTGTGAAATTTACATTTTAAAAAAACGGAAAACCGGACCGGACCGGACCGAAAACGGTAAAACCGGAAGTACCGGTTTAGGAGGGTAACTGGTGCGTAATCGGTTTTGAAAAATACAAAATCGGTACATATCGATTCGGTCCTAAATTTTATCCAAAATCGGACCAGACCGGACCGGTTACACCCCTAATCTTCCCCATGTCCACATGGTTCTGATTTTCTTCTCTTCTCCCGTTACTCAAATCCCTCTCACCAATGCCTACTCATTTATTTGACAGTTTGTATTTTTCCACCCTCACAAAGCCCTTCCTTGTAGAGCAGCATCACCCTCCCTCCTTATTGCGCACCATCACCACCAAGGCGCCGTCACAAGTGGCCCTCGTCGACGTCGTTGCATGTTGGTCAGTCTGCCGAGGCCTACCTCAGGCGAAGCCGAAACTTGAGGCCAAGTGCAGCGAACATTGCACCATGGCCAATAACCACCACGATCCCGACGTGAGGTGCCTTGCTCCTTCACAGCAGCCAACCACCAGAAACCACCTCCCACGGTTTTGCCAAGCCAAAACGCCCCTGTTTTACTGCACCCGAAACAGAGCTTCCGCCAACGCCATGACCGAGAAGCCAGCAAGCCCACGGTGGCTTTGCACCATCCCAAGCAACCATGACCAACCAAGTGCCGCCGTGAGCGCCGTCACATGGTATCCCGGATGTTCCCTTGGTAAAACTCTCTCTCTCTCTCTCTCTCTCTCTCTATACACGGAACACCCTCTCTCCCTCTCTTTCTCTCACTACGTTCTCTCTCTCTCCAAGGTGATCCAGTGACAGTTTTCTCTCCAACTCCCTCTCTCAGTGCCGTCCTCCGCCGGCGTGTTGACCACCTTCGACCTTCGCCCAGCACTGCCCGTCGCGTCTCTCCTTCCCTCTCGGTATGCATGGCCACTTCTCTGTTACGTTGAGCGTCTCATGATTTTTTCTTTTATTCCAGCTTCCCGAAAGAGCCATGTGGGTTTATGATTTTATTTTCCCAAAATGCCCTTTGACGGTTACGTATTGGGCATGATTTTTACATTACATCTGTTGTGCGTGGGTTTGTTTGGGCTTTTGTTTGAAGCGTAAGAAATTAAGAAAATATTTAGGGGTTTAAATTAAATTACTAAATATTTTTCAACTAATTTCAATAGTAAATAATATGATTTTAATTTTATTCTAAATGCTTTAAAACCGATTTAAGTCTATTCTACTAAATGAGCTTTTCTGCTGTTTATATTATTTATGTATAATTATTTTAATAAGTTATAAATTGTAAGTGTAGATTGGCTATTATAATTTAGAAACCGTTGATACATTTTAAACGAGTTGATTTCATATGAGCCTGATGTTTAAATTAGATTCATTGTACTTTTTAAAATCTATGTTAACAATTTTTAATGAACTTTATTTTATTTTATTAAGAGACTAATGTATTATTTTAAATTAGGTTGCGTTTGGTATTTTTAAATTAGGCATGATCTTATTCAGATAAAAATATCAGCCATAAAATTGCTTTCACATAAAATATTTAAAAACTTTAATTATATTACTTGGTATTAATTTTACAATTTGATTTTGATTGTAAATTGTAAGTATATAATCTTTTATTTTAAAACACTTTAAGCCTATTATATGAAATAAATAGGGGTGTAACCGGTCTGGTTCGGTCCGGTTTTGGACAAAATTTAAAACCGAACCGATATGTACCGATTTTGTATTTTTTAAAACCGATTACGCACCGGTTATCCTCCTAAACCAGTATTTCCAATTTTACCTGTTTCAGGTCCGGTCCGATTTTTCGATTTTTTAAAATATAAGTGTCATTAAAAAATAAAAATATGTTAATAAAAAAAATTACTTCAAAAAATCTGTTCCTATTACAAAATTTGTATTACTAAAATCTGTAATACTACTAAAATCTGCAATACAAAATCTGCACTACTAAAATTTGCAATACATTTAATAGACTATGGTGATTAGTATTAGTTATATATTAGTATAATTATAGTATATATTAGACTATTAGTATTAGTTACAAACTTATATAATAATATAGCTATATAATATATCAGACTATATATAATATAATTTAATATATATATTTTATCGTTAATTCATCTTTAAGATTAAACTTTCACATATAATTATATATTATATATAAACTTATATATATAAAATATTTTATATAATATTAATTTTGTATAAAACTTATATATAAAATATTAATTTTTATATTTTTATATTTTTTTCTCCAATCAGTTCGGTCCGGTTCTGAAAATCTTAGAATTGGAACCGGACCGGTTCCGGCCGATTTGCATAATTCAAGAATCGATCTCGGACAGGACCGGTTCAAAACCGGTCCAGACCGATTTTCCGGTTTAAATTTACACCCCTTCTCAAAAAACGAAATGCCCAAATTCCAAACTCAACCACAGAAGGTGACATGTCTCAATCAGTCATCATTTCAATGACGTTGCATCTTGCTAAAATGCTTCAAGTTCTAATTCTGTAATATTATAATTTATTGATGCCAATTTTTTTTTTTAAATCTAAAACGTTAGAAAATTAAAGTATAGTTTTTTAATAACAAATAAATATTCAAATTACAATTAGAATTAAAATTAAAATAAATAAAAATGTCAAAATCAATATTTTAATAGAATAATTATAAATTTGAAAAATCTATTAAAAAGTGACTAGCTAAATTTATAACAATGAATTCTCTAGCAAAATTTTGGCCAAAATTTGTTAAATCCACTATTAATATGCCCGAAAATTTTATTAGTCGAACGAAGAAAAAAAAAAAGGATATCAATGTTTATTAGACAACATGTCCAAAAGATTATTAAACTTTCGGAAAGTATGCCAATGATGTATGCAAAGTTCAAACACAACACGCACTTTCTACTGCTCGCTCTGCATGCATATCCACATGGGCGGCCTCCTTGTATGATGTAACCGTGAATGGCCTATTTCAAAGGCTAGCCTATTCTTCTTCTTCTGTACAGTAAAACAAGATCAATTACGAGTAACCTCCAGCCGCCGTATCAGGAGTACTGAACACAATGGCTGACGTGAAGCACCTTTTCCCAACGGCCCTTGTGTGGGTTTCTTGCCAACCCTGACCATCCTTGTAGGTTTCAACCTTGTATTATATTGCAAGAAAAATAAGCAGTTAAAAAATGAAATGACAAAAAAAAGAATCATGCATGAGAGAAACTATAGCAAAATGTAACTCACTGTGTCAACAACGTTTCCGCAACCATTAATCCCTCCAATTATGTAGATAGAATCCTTGATAACACCAGCAGCAGAATATCCTCTAGGGTTTTTCATTGGTTCGCCACACATCCATGAACCGTGACGTGGATCGAAAATTTCAATGCTTGGAACCATTGTAGTTCCATCATATCCACCCAGAGCATATCTGTTAAAAAGTAAACGTCATAATGAAGACATAAACATCCCATATGCAAGGTCATTGATCGAGTATGAATGAAAAACGTTACAATTTTTCATTGAAAACAACCAGGGAATGGGAGCTTCTCTTTGTATTCATACTTGCAATTCTTGTCCAAGAATGTTCTCTGGGGTCAAATCTCTCAGCAGACCTGATGCAGTAAAAAATTCCAAGAATGTTCTTATAAATGCATCTTAGTTCATGCACGTGCACATATGAATATATAGATACACACCTACCAAAGTTTAGGGAGAAATCTAGAATAAAGAAGCGATAACTTACTCCAAGTAATTTTTCCCATCAAATCCACCAGTAGCATAAAGCACACCACTCAGTTCCACTACAGCAAGAGCAAACCGCTGGAAAAATAAAAGAAACAACCAAGAACCAATTTTCGATCAATTTGCACAAACATAAAGCTTTGAGAAAAAGATGTAACTCAAGGGCACAAAACACCTAAAATCATGCATGAGGCTTGAGTTAAACAACAAAAGTAATTTCTGACTTAAAAACAAGTGAGCTAAGCAGCACTTGTTACCCTTTGTAGCATTGAGTGTGTTGAGATCCATCTTCCAATATCTAAATCAAGCATCTCAACATCTGAAAAGCATTTGGTGCCATTCCCCCCACCAATGGCAAATATTTTGTTATCTATAGTAGCTCCAGCTAAACTACCCTTTTCCTGATTCAGTGGAGTGTGCAACGTCCATTGATCATTAGCTGGGCTGTATGACTCGACTTCACAGGAGAAGATAGAAATGTTAGCAAACTTGAATGCCAATAGGAAGCATTTCTTAGTCAGTAGGAGTACATACCTGTGTCATACCACACATTTCCATTTCCTCCTCCAAATACGTAAAGCACACCCTTCAGCTGTGCAGCTGAGGAGAATGATCTAACAGAATTCATCGGCCTAAGAGATTTTATCACATCCTGAGAAGGATCATATAAATTCACTGCTGACAACCATGATTCACCATCATATCCTCCTATTAGAAATATTGACTCATTAGGATCGAGATGGACCTCATCAAGTCCATCAATAATCATCTCATTAACAAATGCCGCAGAAGGATTGGACAAAGGTTCCAAAATCGCACAATGATCTTTCAAACGCTGAATTTCCATTTCTGCCACCACCTGAACAAACATGGTAAATGACGTTCATCCAAACATGAAAGAAGCAAAATAGAAAAATGGCATACACGTCATCTATATGAGTGTTGCAAGGAAAAGAAAACATAGCATAAAGTCAAAGTCATAGACAAATGGATTATAATTCTACTTTATAATGAAAAGGTGTAGACACAGACATATGAACTACAAATTCCAATACCTAGACTCAACTCGTGTTAAGAGGGCAAAACGTACATGTCAACTGCTAAATTAAAGCTTTCTAAACAAAAAGAACCAGTTTTTCCCTAAGTTCTCTACAAAGCTTCTTCAATGTTCGAGGGCCAAAAAATTTGGTGTAAATGAATCAATTTGGAGTG